>NC_069380.1:5830156-6135625 GCF_027475565.1 Acinonyx jubatus | reverse complement strand
AACATCTGAATGACTTACTCAAGGTTACCCAAAGTCAGTGGCTGGGCTGGGATTTGAAAGCCTGTGTGCTTAATCGTTATCGGTATACGGCTGTCTCAAAACAACAGACAGCACTGACTGAGCTGCTGCTACAAGTTAAGGCGCTAGGATTTATCACGGCTACTCTTACAACAGCTACCGGTTAGACTTGGCTACTCTCATTTTACAGACGAAAAACTAAAGCCGGGAAATGTCACATTGTCTGTCCAAGGTCACAGAGTTGATAAATGGCGTAGTTTAAGTTCGATCATTCTAGGCCTGTCTGGTTCAAAAGCCAGCTCCCTCTACTGTATCGGTCAGTGTTTCTCCATGCCAGTGACACTCGTGTCAGTGTCATTTCCCCAGGTACGTAAAAGTCAGCATTTTTCTTAATTATACTGCATTTCCCAAAGGTCACGAACCCACATACAAGTATGAATATGGCAAGCCAAAACAAAACACACTAGAAATACCTGATAGTCTGAGGTCATGATTAGTCCACCTGAGGTAGTGGTCGGAGGGACAACTCTCACTTTTTTCAACGGGGGTCCCTGTGTGTGACTGCTGTCTTGATTCCCTGGGTGACCAGTTCCATTAGTATGGTTATTGCCCTGCTGCTGCTGCTGGTTCTTCTCAATTGGTTAAACAGAAAAATAAAGTTCAACTCAGAAGGAGAACCAAATACAAGCAAAATTATCTTCACGGTCGCACTGGCCACAACGAGAGGCAGGAAATGTACTTTAATACTTACTTTGTCTCCTTTGTCATCAGGTTCTTCTTCTGTCAAAAATTCTCGTTTGGGGTAAGGGATCTGACAACCGGCAAAAACGCTGATCACAAAAAAAAAAAGGAGAAATGATTTCCAGTATGCTAATCGATATTTCAGATCCTTCATTTTAATCTTTTAAGGTGGGCTTTGCCTCCGTATTTGTAAAACCAGCACCCTTCCTGCAGCTGTGAAGAGATGACTCTTCTAACCTGTGACATTACAGCAGGCCGTGGGAGGGCTTTTCAGAACTCTATAAAAATAATTGATCATCGAATATGACTCAACTTCCTTCTGGCCCAGGCTTACTCTTTATGACTATACCCGAAATGTAGAGGCCAGCTGCAACGTCACTGCTCTTAGGGAACGAGATCTGCAGTTGGGAACACAGAGTGTGAGTGCAAGCGGTGAGCGGCCTCGGGGAGTCTGAGGGGGTGGCAGCACCCACACGCGACCCGCCACCACGTAACGGGAGTGCACCTGAAACCAGAGCCGGCAACGTCTCGCAAAGCGGGACACGGCCAGAGATGCCTAAATGACACCTCGGTCATCAGAGCTCATTTCTGGCTTATTGTGGGGATTTCCTCACGTCCTCTTGTCACAGGAGTGGCAACTTGGAGTTGGTAGCTAAAATAAAGCACGCTCCAAAAAATTCCATCGTGCTGGTGAATTAATACATGGGTCACTTACTCTGATGTAGGAAGCGGATCTTCTAAGAAGTAGGGATCCTGCATAGCCTGTTCTGAGGTAATTCGCTTAATTGGGTCCATGGTAAGCAACTTCTGAAGCTGAAACCGTAAGTCATAAAAACGTTACCGCGTTACTTCCCGTAGTCATCTCCTCGGACACATGTGCGAAGTGTATGTTTTTTGATGAAAATGCCACCATTTGAAGGTATTTATTCCCCCAAAGTAACAACAGGAAAACTTATTTTCTATTTAATGTAGTAATTCACATTTAGTCATTCTAATAATCATGATCTTACTTGGTTCTCCTTTCAGAAGTAACTAAACGTACGCCTTACTCCAAACCAATGATCCACATTATCTGAACTGCTTTGCCCAATTTAGGACAGAACTAAATTCTTGTCTTTTCTATTCTTTTTCTATTAAGGGGAAACATTATTATAACACAAATAATAAACTAGCCATGTGTGGCTATTTAGATTTAAATCCAAATTAACTAAAACCAAATTAAACTAAAAAAACAAAACAAAACAAAACAATTTCTCAGTCGTATCAGGTACACTGCTAGAGCTCAAGAGACACATGTGGGTAGAAGTTACCCTATGGGATAGCACAGATCATCAGAGAAAGCTCTCCTGGCCAGTGCTATCCTAGTCTAAATAAGTATGATGCTTGATACAGAACTTGTAAAGTACAGAGGGGTTATGAATGGGAGACTCCAAGGTTACTGCTTGGGTCAAGTCCTGACTTGACATTTATGAGCCGAATGACTCTGGACAAGGTGCTTACTCTCTTTGTAATCCCATCTGTCAAAGGGAGATTAACAATCGTGTCTACTACCAAAGGTTTGTTTTCAGGATTAAATGAGTTAATGTATGGAAAGCAAACATAATGGTACCTGGCACAAAGACAGTAAGTGTTAGCTGCTATTATTATTGTTATTGTTACCTTGCTACCTATAGAAATGTCGCACTCACGTGAAAATTCAGTATTTTTTGGTTAAAACATAGTTGACCGAAAGACTTTACGAACTAACGTATTTTATTATTTATTTATTTTAGAATGTTTGACTTTAACATGTGATTTAAGAGCTTATCTAAATAGTGGTCTCTCAGCTTCTCCTCTTTGATCTAATGCGGTGGTTTTCAGACGTCAGAGTACATCGGAATCACCGCTCGCGCACTTCCGAAAGCAGACCGCTGGCCCCGCTCCCAGAGCTCTGACTGGGATGTCTGGGCAGGGGTCCGAAGAGCTGCCTTTCCACCAAGTTCCCAAATGACTCTGGTGCGGTGGACCAGGACCACTCTTGAAAACCAACAGACGTGCTGAGACTTGATGGGAGAGGGCACAGAGGACAGAAGGACATAAAATATTCAGAAATACAGAAGAAATGCCGGGATGGCGAGATTTAAATTTAATTTTGATGAGATTTCAGTGGAAGTGCAGCTTCAATTTTAGAGTTGAAAGGAAAAGCATGGATTTGCCATTTAAAATAGTCAACAGTTTTAATGGAGTTACGTCCGAGTTTTCAGATGGGCCCACACAAGGTAGGTCACCCCAGCAAAAATGAGCAAATAAGCTGCAAGGGAAGTCTCTCTCTGGGATGTCAGTGGTGATGGTTATGAGAGCCACTTCAGACCATGTCAAAGAGCAGCAAACTGGGGGGAAGGAAGGGCAAACTGTGACTTTCAGTCTACCACTATTACCATTATTTTGCTAGAATAAATAATCTGTATGTTGAAGGATCTAACTTACCTTCCTATTTGGGTCCTATTTCAAGTACGTTATAAGAAACCATTATTTGGATAATAATATATTGTGTGCTAATAAGATAGGTTAAGTACTGCTTTTTAAGTTGCTAATAAGATATGAAATATAGGATATAGGACATGATATAAAAATAAGTAGAAGGTGTAGGAGCAGAAGCAGTAGACAGAGAAGAAAAAGCAGAAATAGAAGACATGTTTGCAAGTGGCCTGGTACTGTAATAAAGGAAAATATAATCTTTTCAAGGCAAAAAAAAAAAAAAAAAAAAAAATCCCACTTAATGAACTCATTTAAAAATACCGAGAATAAAGGATTAAAATTTTAAGCCAAATATAATACAGCCTGCTCCCCCAAATTTCCAAGTATGTTATATAACTTTCTTAAAAACATAAAGCTGAAAATCATTTTTAATTGTAATGATGTAAAAGTGGAAATTAAATTGTAAACAAATTTAAATCGGCAATAGTTGAATATAATCTCATAAATTATGATAGCGCATGGATTCTTTCAGTTTCTAGGTCAAATTATTTTTCCATTATACAGTAATAAATCACACAACTCTCATATTCTTCCAGAAAATGCAAACAGTGCACACCATCACTGAAGGACTTCTAATACCCAAGTCTGTAAGAGTATCTTGGGAGTTAAAAATTTTACAAACAATCTTTCAAAGATCTGAAATACAAAATAACCTGTAAAAATTATTTCTGAGCAGTGGGATGGTTTTTCTTTTAGATTCTTCGAAATATTTGGAACTTTTAAATAACTGATGAAAACCAATAAATGTAACTCTAAAAATGTTCTCGACAGCCTTGATACAAAGACAACCTTTAGAAAATCTAATATAACTGAACATCAGTCTGTTAAACCATGTTATGGGTTTGCAAAAACAAATATTTTCATGCCTTTACTAAGATGCACCAACCAGATGTCTGCATTTACCATTAAAGTACTCTAAATAAATAAATAAATAAAAATAAAGTACTCTAAGAGTGCTAAGTAACCATATAAAGTGACCCCAAAAAACCTCTGGTTGGGCTAATCAAGGGGAAAAAAAATTATTGTTCTCTAAAGCTTACCAAGTGGAATGCTTTACTATCTGGTTTAACTTTATGTTTTTCCATGTACTTGATAAGGCTGCAGTTGGTATACCTGAAAGAGAAATACTATGAAATACCTATTAGATTTTGAGGTTAATTTTACATCGGCTGAGGCTTTTCCAAACATTTTAATAACAACCGGTACAGAATATGTATAAAAAATGGCGTTATCGGCATAGCATTAGATCAATTTCATATTTCATTCATGCACACTAGTCACTTACGAATGGATACCACTGATTAAACACAAAATAATTTCATAAATAATATATACTGAATAGCATTTTTTATATGACTCTTATCTCAATAACTACAGGTCAAATGTTTAATTCAGTCTTTTAATATAAAGAAAAGTTTTTTTACATTTGTCACAGGCCTATAAACTGTCCTCTCTCCCAATTCTCTGATCTTGCATTGTAGATAAATGAAATATTCCTTCTTCTCTGCTAAAGCCTACGTAAAATGACTACACAACCCAGGTGGGGAGGCAAGTCAGTGCTAGCAAGGCTGGGTATTTCAGTCTCTTACTGCTTCAGCTATGATACTTTCACTGATGCCGCTTCCAGAAAGTAATAGGTACAGAAAGGGTTTTTTTCTACCCAAATTAGCTACTAAAATTAGCTGTTTATCTTCTTTATATCACGTAAACATCTTGAGCAATAAAGAATGCCATAATGTAAAATATTTATTAAGTAAATAAGTTTGTTAGCATAACCTTGTGTTCCGTATTCTGTCGAGTACTCAATCTTATACCTAAGTATTGTGGGAAAGCAGAAATCAAAAAAGGGTCTACTTTCTTTCCAACTTACGTATTTCTTCTGAAATCTTTCATTAATGTTGAATGTTCGGGCATCTTTTTTATATCTTCCCAATCTTTATCTGTGGAATACATTGATAACATTTTATGTTGTCTAGGTTCCTGTTCTCGAGAATTTTAACAAGAGTTACCTCAATTTTTATTACACGCCATACACTTTGACCTTCCATGAAAGCACAGATCTCAAATAACTGACTAGCTATAGAAACATCTTATCTTGACCTGTAAATACAATTCTCATCCCTTGCATAGCATTAGATCTCTATCTTTTTGAGTTTATCTTTTTAGTGCCTACTTTCCATAGAATTTACTATCAGTTACCTCAATTCCTTTTTTGCCTCAATTTCTATAAGTAGAGGGGAATAAGCTATTAGTAAATATTTCTATTATTAAATCATTCTATTTCTGTTTGTAAAACTACTTTTTCCCCTTTTCCACTCAATACCTTGGTTAAATCAGCAACCAATCTCTTCAATGACAAAGGTAGTATCTTTTCCCTCCATAGCTATAAGATGCACTTTAAAAAAAAAATATGACCCTCCTTACTTTCACTTTATTAAATACACTGCTTTACGTCAGCAATCAGTGTAAGCGACAACAACTGTCTGAAATAGAACAGGGTAGGACGTAACTAGTATGCAAAAAAGTCAGCTGGTGGCTTGGCTAGTTTCAATAACAGTAACAAAAACAACCCCAGCTACTAGGTACATTAGGTGGAAAATGTTTCAGTTAGTTCTGCTGGCCTTAGAGTTGCTCGAACAACGCATGCTAGACAGCTTGTTTTTTCCATCACTACCAATGGACTTTTACTGAGAGACTACCAGGTGCCGTAGTACAACAGGTAGCTTAATAGCTACCGTTAGTTTTTAAATGGCCTTCAGAGGTTTCCTTCCACTTACACAAACAGCTACTACCTATCCTCCATAAATATCACATATTGTAAAGTCAACTAAATACACAACTCCTGCATGGAATCTTCTCCTTATTTCCTTGCTCTGATTTCTCTATTTTGTCAATTTCTCAAGCTAGAAATCTTGATAATCTTTTACTTTTCCCTCAATTACACACTTCCTATAAACAATTCCATTTTTGTCCTTTACTTCCCATCCTTTTTTTTTTTTAATCACTTACACCTGGAGTACCGTGATACAGGCAAAGAGCTGGCTTGCAAGGCTTCGGTTCCCTCTCTTTAACTGACTTTTACCCACCACCACACGCTAATCTTTCTAAAATGGAACATAAACCACATCACTAGTTTTCAAGAATTTATCGTGGATTCTCTTGCACATTAAATCTAAACCCTGCTGCCTACTTTTCAAATTTCTTATAAGCTGAGCCTACTGTAACTATTGAACTACACATTAAGAATCATCTCCTACAGAAGCCACCCCCACTTTCACCTCCTTGTAAGCCATATTCCTTTGCCTCGGGCCTTAGAGATGGTGGACACATCCACAAGTGGGAAGAAAAGACCATTCTCCTCCACCTACTCCATCCATAGCTATTATTTAAACATTCTACTTAGAGTACCACAGTATAAACTCCAAGAAGGCAAGAGTCATGCCTGTTATATCAACAAGACTGTATGCATAACTCAGTGCCTCCACATGGCAGGTACTCAAATATTTAGTGAATAAATACAATTCCCATCACAAAAAAGCAGTCTTCACAGAACTGTTGACCAATTCTGCAGAAAGGTAGTATTTGTGTTAACACTCCAACAAGGGAATGAGAAATTATAACTCCCAGGTATTTCTGCATTCGGTATCTTGAGTTACCCTGACCTGAGAAAACTTCCTAATGAGAAACCATTTCTAATAAGTACCTCACTAGCCAATGTTATGTATGTGTTTTAAGCAAATATCCATTATTCTAGACTTCTGGGCAGTTTTTGGTGACTGATGAACTACCATTCTGTGGTATAACAAGGGATGGAGACACAGCTGGTGAGGTCTAACGCCTGTGATGAGACACCTTAACAACTTTCTCCCTGCCACTAATCAGTGCACGCAAGGTTGCTGTTCTAATAGAACACTTAAAAGAATGTTCTTACCAGCCAGGGTGATAGAGCAAAAATATTCTATGTTTCGTATTATTCAACATAATGTGATTCTGTACAGTGCCCTAAATGTAAATATGTTCAAAATTTACACTCAAATCCCAAGTAATGGCATTATTATACGCACTGCCGGACCAAAATACATACTACTGAATTTTATTTATAGTTTCCCCTGGTAAGAACTAAAGGCACCTTTTAATACAGACATCGCAAACATGTTATCATTTCAAATATTAAACAACAAAACAAAACAAAATAAAATGAAACAAAAATGTACTCCTCGAATTCAGAAGACCCACAAATATCTTTACGCTAATAGGTGAACTCTAAATTTTGCTATTTCTAAGGATCTTTGATTAATGCAAGTCACAAATATAAAGAACTGAGTAAGAGTGGCTTTCATCAGCTTAAGATACACACCTTTCCAATGAAGATATCTAAGTTTAAACAACAGTGATTTAAAAACAAAAACAAAAACATAATGTGTACCTGCAGGAAATCCCATTACATTGAATATTCTGTCCAGCTGGTCATGGTGATAAGGATTACTAGTTTTGATGTCCTCTTGTCGACAGTGAAATATTGGTTCTGACGTTAGTAGTTCTGCAAATATACACCCTATAGCCCAAATATCTTTAAAACAAAAAGAAAAAAAAAAAAAAAAGAAAAGAAAAAAAAAAGGAAAGGAAAAAAGAAAAAGAAAGGAGGAAAATAAAGTGGTTCTTTCCAAAAGAAAATGCATTTTTATCGTGGTGGGGAGTGGTTGTTTCTTGTTTTCCTAATAAGTCATATTAATTCCTAAAGCAATTATAATTTAAAATATCATGGAATACTGTTTGTAAATATATTCCCACCCAATCCACCCCAATTTTTCATTCACTATTATACCTCCATTCCACCCAGTGGCTTCATCCCAAATTCAAATCAAATTTATTACCTACATTTTTGGCAATTTTTAAATGCTTCAAACATTACCTTATCTATGAAATACATACAAAGCTACATATGGAGCACAGGAACCACAAACAAACAAAATTAAACAAAAAATAAAACAAAAACAAGAAAACCCAAATAGCCTTTGAAATTGGGCATACTTGCCCAAAAAAAGTCAGCACAATTTTTTGAGGTAAAAATATTTTTTCTTCACCTAGTTTATGTACTTGCTAATTTGTAAAGTCTAATGATTATTCTCTCATGCAAGCAAGGTCATATTCCAATAAGAAAAAGACAGTGCCTGACCTCAAATATTCTAATGAAATCACATTTCTACTTGAACAGCTTTTTTTGTTCAAAGTATTTCTTTATGCTACAGTAGCATTAGATTTTCCAATTTAATAAAGACAAGAAAACAGGGAGCAGAATTCTACTTCAAGAGGCACAAAGGGTATAAACTCACTGGAATTACTTATAAAAGCCAGGCAAATGTATGCCTCCTTAACCCAACAAATTCCTTTGATTCACTTTAAGATATAGGCTAACTTTCATTCAGACTGAACTTTTACTCAACAGAACTGTTATTAGTAGAAGAAAGAGCTACATGCCAGTTTAGAATTTAAAACTGAAACTATTTAGTTTCCACTCTTGAGAAAGCCCTAAGCCAACAAGGTTGACTTCTCCATACTAGTAAGTACAACAGTGTGTATATAGCAGACACTCAGTCAGTGGTTTTTGACTGATCTTATAACCATGGTAAATAGAAATAATGATAGAGGGAAAAATAAAAATCACTGTTTTATTAAAGGCAATTAATCAGGTATGTTAATAACTGTCACATAAATAGAAAATGAGAAAAAATGTTAATTTACAAATTCGCTGAGAATTCCTAAACTCTAAAACTGGAATATAGATCTTGAATGTAAAACTATCACATGTACATTTCAGAGTAACAAGTTAATCGCCTATTTATTAGAGATTACACAACACACTGATGACAAGCGATTTTTAAAAATGACGCTGTGTTTGCGTATCAGTTTTCTCCCATATCAGAGAACCAAGTCAGTCAATACCACCATATGGAAAAGTACCAAGAAACACAAGCCAAACTATATTATTTTTAGTGTCAGAAAGTACACGGAAAAAATGATTTTGTGATTATTCTCTTTACATGTGTGCCAAATAAATAGCTTGACCTATGATAATCTCAATCAAAGGGAAGGGAGACAAACTAAGTAGCATCACAAAAAGGGGCTGATGGGTCAGTCTGCATGTGTAAAACTCTACTCACAGCACCCAAAAGACCGGACAACTCATTCTGGTTAGCTATGAAAAATTCTAAAGAAGAAAACAAACTAGGTAAAGGAAGATGAAGGCAAGTAAGTCGTGTAGCTATCCTTAAAGCTACATTGCTTCCAAAATAAAAAGTCAGAAAGTAGGACGAAATAGTTTATTAAGCCCTGCCTAACCTTATAAGCCCTAATACCCCTTTGTATCTTTTCTATTATCTCTTACCTTTTAGCAATCTCATCATCCTTCCTTTCTTCAAAATCCTGATCCAGACATTAATCAGAAAGTTAAGTTAGCTACAAGCAGGCTATTATCTCAGATAAATTTCTAAATCTGTGTAAATAAGTCTCTCCTTCCTATCTTGCCTGATTTTTTTTTTTTTTTTGGATTGTGCCAAGTTCATGAAAAAGTCCCTCCCTGTTCTCACCTCCCTGCCTATGTCCTTCTAGAAGACTTTCCAAGGTAAAAAAAACCTATGTATCTCATCTCCTTCTCAGAATTTGTAATACTTGTGTATAGCTACTGAACTAACCAGCCAAAGTAGATAGGAATTAGCATGCCATGTAGACCCAAGGGAATGGGGACTTGTTAAATAATGTATTAATCAATAGATGTATTAATAGCAAGTGTCTACCTTAATTAAAGAGTAAATTCTCATTTCTCTTTATCTTATAATGCATTTCCCGCTTAACAGAATGCCACATAATCAGGGGGCATTCAGTTATTTGAGAACAAACATCTGAGTGTACCATACTTGAGTAAAATTTTAAGACTGCGTTAGTGATGATTAAAAACTGAAACTCCTCTTTCAGCCTGGTCTACAAAGTCAACCAAACAAAACCCCAAAATACTTAAAACTGAATTAAACTTTGTCACTGGGAGTACAATGTTTACTGACCCATTATTTACTCGCTCTGGTTTAATGATTCGGCTTGCAGTTCTACAGAAGTGGGTAAAATCTGTTGGCGACAGCGGGTGGGGACAGCATTTCTCTCTATGCTCTTTTGCTGCTTCTTAATATCCTTCAGTGTAACATAATCCACTAACTACACTAGCAGATTTCACCCTTCTAAAGGATGCCCCTGAAACGAACTACTGAACAAGTAATCTGTGCATCAACTACAAAGGTTCTTCTATCAGCTGCTCAAACCACAATGATCTGACAGGGAAGTAAAAACACCAGGCAAGTTCTTTGATAAGTAGCTTTCGCTGTGTGTGGTGTGTGGAATTTGTTGAATACTTTAATGGACCCTTAGGCTACTTACACAGGTAATAGGAGGAATGCGAAAGTGGTGGGGAGACTGGAATCAAGGAAGAAGTTTCCTTTTTTATTCCCTTATTCTATTTTTAAAAATTTGTGTTAAAAATGGTTTATGTATGATTTCTCGCTTTCAAAAAAGTAATTTGAAAGATATCTATATTGTAACACTTTTGAGTCAATGTCTGCATAAAAGAAAAGGGCTTTCCAAGATTGATCCTGGCCAAGTCAGGTATTCATGGGGTGGGGACCACCACCACAAAGGGTCTGGCACTGACCTTGGTTTCAATCATCTACGCTCCAGTCAGTCCCCTCTGCAACTTCCCTCCCTCAGAAGCAATTGTTTTATCCAACGTCACAGAACTTTTGGATTTAAACGGGAATCTAGGAGATGATCTAGGCTAAATTCTCACTTTCAAAAAATGAGGCTAAAGAACTAAATCTTTGCTAAGGGCGAGCATGAGCGCGTATACACCGCCCTCCCGCCCCACCGAGTGACGGAGCTAAGGCTACAAGTCAGATTAAGTTGCGTACGTTTTGGCTTCTCTTGTTTCTCTAACAGTTATCCAATGAATTTTGATGATGAGAGGGAGTAAAAGGGGAAAAATATGAAGAAAGGCCTTCTCCTTTCCAAATTATAAAGCGATTTGGACAACTGGCTGGTAGTTTAGCTTTGTGACAAGCAGCCCTGCATCAAAACTGCCAGACTAGAGATTGTCCTCGTGAATAGTAACAGGTTATACAAACTGCAGTGTTCACAATAAAATGTTTCTGGAGAAAAAGATAATAAACAGTTTAAGTCAGAGACACAAGCTTCTGTGATGGTGTATTTTTTACTTAATTTCAATCCATTCAGAGTCTCAAGTTTTCAGTTGATAACAGCTAAGATTAGGCAATAACTTCTTTGTATAGTCTGTTAATATGTCTTATCAAAAATAACCCTGCTCTTACATATTCATTTCTAGATGGAAAAAATAGCTATGCATCATATTAGTTTATATGCTAAGCACTTAGAACACACGTATAAAAAAGATAACTAAACATGTGCCTAGGTAATAATATGTACCCCCAAAACAGGACTAGCTTCAATAACTTTTACTTTTCCTTCTTTGTAACTGACTTTTCAAAAAGTATTCTATTTTGGAGTAATTTCAGATTTGTATAACAGCCACAAAGCACAGAGAAGTCCCATATCTCCCTCACTTAACTTTATCTACCTTTATTTTTCTATAAAATGAAATTGATGTCAAAGCAGGTACAAAGATTAGTGAACATAAAGATTTTCTGAAGGCACCTGGGTGGCTCAGTCAGTTAAGTGTCCTTTTGAGTCTTGATTTTGCCTCAGGTGATGATCTCACGGTTCGTGAGTCTGAGCCCTGCGCTGGGCTCCGCGCTGAGAGCGTCTAGCCTGCTTGGGATTGTCTTTCTGCCCCTCCGTAGCTCATGGGCTCTGTCTCGCTCTCTCTCAAAATAAATAAATAACCTTTTAAATTAAAAAAAAAAAAAAAAATTTTTTTCTGAAGAAAGACATGTTGGGCTCAGATTAAGACAGGGGAATAATCACAAGTATTTCTTCTTTTCCCTCATTTATATACACTGAAATGGCAGCAACGTCCTTTCTGAACAGGAGGAAATCACTGGGGACAGGATTCGCTCATTTATTCAACAGAGAGTACCGAGTTCTCACTGTGTACCCTGTAGGCACTGGCCTACCAGGGTGACCAGCTGGGCAACATCTATCTACTTTAGTGGATTTTAGATACTGTTCAATGTTACCACGGCAGTAAGCTAGAAGTTGGATGGGGAAGGCAGGGTGACTGTATGATCACAGCTCTCCCTGAAGAGGTAGCGTTTTGACCAAGATCTGAATGAAAAAAAAAAAAAAAAAAAAAAAGAGACTGGCTATATGAAGACCTGATTTGGCAGAGATATGTAAGAACACTTCTGGAAGCTGGAAGGCAGATGGAACAGCTCAGAGAAGACCGTAGGCCACAGTATTATTGCCGAGTGGGAAGCAGGCCTGTCCTGTACAACTTCGTGAAGAGTCTGTCCTTACAGCACCAGTTACAAAGTCTGTATTCTATAAACAGTTCATTCTCCTTCCCCTAGTCCCCTCTGCTGCCCTGGGGCTATACAAAACTTGGGCCCAAAGTGGAAAGACTCTTCCCTTAAAGAATCTGAATGGACTCAGGGCAAAGACTCGTGCATGCTGACACTTGGGGATCCCCCTGTTAAAGTTCTCTGCTAGATTACCCTAACGTCTGCCAATCAACGAGCCCTATGATCTGTGTACACAAAGTTTGCAAGCACCTTTCTGTTAACGTGACTCTTACATATGAAGAGACAGGCAAGGATCAAGAACACGACGTGTGGAAGGAAGACACCAAGACAAATTAATAAAAAGGGAGCCTATAAAGAAAACACAGGTAATTATTCCAGGAATACAGCACTGTCCTCACAGATATTCAAGAAGCTTCTTTCCATAAGACAAAAAATTAACAGAGAATAAGAAGGGGTTCTAGGAAAAAAAAAGACAAAAGCAGAAAAACAGAAGAAAAGTGGTATAAAGGATTACCCCCAGGAGTCCAATATCTGCCCATACTCAGTTTAGGAAAGAGAAACACAGAAGGCAGACAGAAGGAGGGGTGCCTGGGTGGCTCAGTCGGTTGAGCATCTGATTTCAGCCCAGGTCATGATCTCACGGCTTGTGAGTTCGAGCTCCGTGTCAGGCTCTGTGCTGACAGCTCGGAGCCGGGAGCCTGCTTCCGATTCTGCGTCTCCCTCGCTCTCTCTGCCCCTCCCCTGCTCATGCTCTGTCGCTCCTGTCTCAAAAATAAATAAACATTAAAAAAAAGTTAAAAAAAAAAAAAAAAGAAAGTAGACAGGATGAAATCAAAAGACTAGTGTAAGAGTTTTCTACAGACTTTCCACTATGAACTTCAGGATGAACGTGCTCACCAAGGAGCCAGCACATTACTGTGCAATACAACGATAAGAATTCTTATCTGTTTTCAGAAAGAAAAACCACTGAAGTAATCCACCAATGAATAAGACTGGCATGAGACTTCATTAGCGACACTAATTATACAAGACAATGGGGGAGCATCATCAAATTTTGAAGGAAAATTATTTTGTACTTAGAATTTTAAAGCTGGCCAAACTGCATGATACAGTATGACACAGGCATTTTTCAGAAACACAAGAACTAGAAAATTTACCTCCCTTCCAAAGCAAGTTACTTGAGAATATGCTATAGCAAAATAATAAAGCCAAGAATGAAACATATCCAACACAGAGGAATTAAAAAAAAAGAAAAGCCAGGATTAAAATCAATCCAGAATACAGCAAAGCATAGATGACTTCAGGATGGAGTTAACCAAGGGACAGAAAAAAAGCAGGCTCGATGTCATTCTGGAGAACGCAGAGCAGGTTAAATAAGCAATAAAAACACACAATAAAGGAGAAAAGAAAAGCAAAGCACATAAGAAAAGTACTCGATGATAAAATTCAGCCAAATAAAATGAGGCGGAATAAAGACTCGGTAATGGAAAAGAGGTGGTCAAAGGACTGTGGTAGTTGAGCACTGAATTCATTATAATACACAACCTGAGAATAAATGGTGGGAATTACAGCTGGCAAACAAAATTAATGTCATAAACATCAACAAGCTAGTAATAATAACGATGACAATGACATTTCTAAGATAGCTTATAAACTGAGAGGTCGGTGTGGAGGAAGTACAAGAGTACTCATTTCCCAGTCGTTCATTGTAGGGAGGTAACCAACACAGTCAAAAATTGAAAAGTGAATTAAGATGTTTCCAACTCCTACTTTTTCCATAATTTTTTCCCCTTAACTCTAAGGGGATCTTTTAGAAGTTAATATTTCTTTTGCTGAAAGAAACATTTGTCTGAAGCTTAAGGGTTTAGAAATTTTACTGTGCTTACTTCTCTTTTCAAGTAAAATTAAATTTAAAATACACGTTTACTTAGAATGCATAGTATGATCCCATATGTTTTAAAAGTTTTAAAATATCTATTTATCTGTCAGAGAGAGATGCTTGAAATAATACCCTCCTAATGCTAATAATGGTATTTCTAGGTAAAAGAATTTTAGGACCGTTTTTGTTCTTACTTTTATAATTTTCTGTATTTGATTTACTATATAGAAATATGTATATTTTACAACAACAAAGCCACTTTTTAAATGTCATGGAATTTTAATTAGTTCTACTCACCAATAGCTTTGGTATAATGTCTCGCTCCAAGAAGTAATTCTGGGGCTCGGTACCAGAATGTTACGACTACTGGATCCAAATCTGCTAAAGGCTTCAAAGGTGAATTAAATAATCGGGCAAAGCCCATATCAGCTGTAAAAAAAGATAATAATAATGTTGAGTCAATAGATTTTTACAAATTTAATTGACTACTCTAATTTTACCATTGTTATTTCATAAGATAGGAAAAAAGTGCTAAATTTGCAGGGCAGGGGGAGTGGATGGGGGGGGGGGGCACCAAAAACGTTTCATCCCTTTCAACAGCCTAAATATAAACCAAGTTTGAGATCTTCAATCTTGGCAAACTCTTGTCATTTGCTCTTCACCTGGGTTACAGAGAGGCTCTGCTATCAGAGGTCAAGGGTGACCCTACTCCCCTGGGCAGATTTCTTTCCACCTGTCGCACCAATGCTGGGGACAGGGTTGTTAAGCTGCACGTCCATTCTTTGTACTGGTAATAAGCATTGAGACACCAGATCAGTTACAGTAAGGCCTTCCATTATTTGCATCAATAAGCCTTGTTCACTGGGATCATCAGAAGTTGACGATACAGTATGTTAACACCACTATTTCCCCCCATTTATTTTGGCTGAATTTTATTAGCTTAACTTTAAAGATTCATAGTAACTTTTTTAAGCTGGAAAAGACTTTTTAAAGGCCATCTAGTTCAATCGCCTCCCTTTTTTAAGAGGAAAAAAGAAGAAATTTTCAAAAGAAGAAATTAAATGATTTGACAAATGTCATAAACTCCTAGCTCAGAACGGGAGCTGTGGCATTTGACACAGTTTAGTAAGTACTGTAGTTATTCAGGCATGGCTGTTTGTCCTACTACACTGTAATCTTAAAGGCAAAAACTGTCTTTTTTCATCTGTGTCTTTTAGAATCTACTGTCAGTACACGTAGCTTTTGTCAAATACATGTTGAATGAACAACCAATATTTATACCACCTATCAAAAATGTCAAGACTTATCCACCGTTTGTTTGGTTTTGCTCTCCTAATATACATTTTTAATGAAGTAGGCCCTTGTCTAACCTACTCAATTATGGAGGTTAAAAAAAAACAACACAGAAATTTGGCAAAGAATTAAAAACATGACTCACATTACTAAATACTGGTTTATAGAAGAACTAATATTTCTTCTTAAAGGAAAATGCTTTAAGTCACTGGTATCCCCCCAAACTTGCTAACATCATACACATTATATAGAAGTATAATTCCAAACTAGATTTTAATTTGTTATATAAGATCTCCCCAAATCTTATAGTAAAACCATGCCTATAACTACTAGTTGGCTGAATCTTTTCTATTTTGCATGCTTTGAACTTACATTTGAACTTGATGCAACCAAATTGGGCTTTTTAAAACACAAGTAAGGACTTAATAGCATTTGGTGACTCTATGGTAAGTACTGACAGGGCCTAGCTCTTAAAGGGAGTCAATGACTAGGAGCACTTTGAGGTGCATCAAATGTTGTGATACTAAAAAATTTGCAAGGTTTGTACGATAAAAGAACATTCTAAGAGTCTAATTAAAAGCGTAAAGTGAGATCTGGGGACTTTATAGGGGAGGACAGGGAAGAGGGATTAGCAACACCTAGGTTTTTCTTTGTTGGCAAAGTGGTACAAATCAGATGATAATTCGGATCTATATTAAATCTTCAATCAGAAATCACTATTTACTTTTTTGTATACTCCCACAATCCTGCTGCCTTTAAATGTAATTTAGTTACAACATTTCTTCTACCCACACACAAGACAAACTAAATAAATGCAACAAACACAACTTGGAAAAGACAATGAAAAAAATAACCAGTTAGAATAAATAAATTTTAGTTCTATCTTTATAGGTACCAAACCAGAAATGGGTAAAGTTTTGCTTTCATATATAAGAAAACAGAGCTATTAGAAAACACGCCAAGGTATAGAATACTTGTTACTTTTTTTCCCCCATCAGGCAAAGGCCTTCTATAGTCAGACAGGCTAGTTTGAACTTAAGGTTCTGTACCTATCCAGCCTTAACGGTTTTCCTAGTTGGTAATTTCTGATCTAGACAAGGTCAACAGAGGCATATGTTCTGATCTAATCTGGCTCAGGTGAACAGAACTGATGGTATAATTACTAGTACGCTGTATGCCCTTGTGACTAAAGGTGAGGCTGGCTTCTAACAGGGATAGAAGCCACTCACCTCTATAGGCTATTTTTAATGAACGCAAAGGTTTCTAAGAAACTTCCATGGTTTATTTTATAATTAGAACACTTCAATCTCTAAGGATTGTCTGACACCTTTTAAGAGTGTGAAACATTTTTCACTTTTAATGTAAACTCTTTAGAAATGGCTTTGATCAGATGGAACTACATGAATATATGCATATTATTACAGCAAAAATTAGAAGTGATACAGCTGCCTGCAAAAGTTTTAAAAGAGTGCTACGCTGTGACTTATCAAAGATAAAACATACCAATTTTTACTCTTCCTCGCTCAGGACCTTCACCCATAACTAAAATATTAGCAGGTTTCTGTGGAAACAAAATAGTGTTTTTTTTCAGTAGACAGTAGTGGTTTCTTTTAAATAGACAATATGCCAATATAACATAAATCCACCTTTAAAAAACCTCATTTACTCAAAAATTTAAATCGAACACAGGAAGTCACCAAGGAAACTTTGTGTATATATGCAAAGCAATATGCAAACTTCATGAAGGCCCAAATATGGCAGTGCTCTTCTGCATGTAGAGCGAAGGCTTTTCTTGGCCCTTTTATCAGTCTGTTTTCACTACTGTGGAGCATCTGACAGGAAGTTTAAATATTGTGCTTCCTGCCAACTTATATATAAAATGCCCTGCAACTTTAAGGGAAAATGTTATCTTCAAAGATGACTTCAATCTAAGTAAAAGGAAGGAGGGAAGGAGCCACCTGATATCTCTGTTCTTTTCTTTTGAAATGGCAAAGTATGTACCTATGTTTAAACAAATAAATTCTAGAGAAATCAATTTACTAAAGTCTTTCCTACATGAATTAGCAAAGTTAAGAGGAATTTTCTATGACCTCAATGGCTTCGAGGTTTTTATGTTTAAATAAAAAGAGAAGCTAAAATTTAAAGGGAGATTTTACAGAAGTAAAATTTCAGACAGTGTTATAGTCTCTAAATTAACTGTCATCTACAATCTGTTAGAGTGAGTGATATCTACTATACTGACATGTGAGGTTCGCCCCCTCCTCGGCAAGAAGTAAGAAGAGGGGAAGAAGGAAGGGAAGGGAAGGGGGTCACGGGGGGAGAGCAACCCCCAAAACTTTCTCACCCTGCTAGCCTGTCTACTTGGTCTTTAATTCTACCAGTCTGCTAAACAGAAGTGAAACTAGATCAGAACGCCCTTCAAACAGATCAAAGGAACCTTAAAACTAAAGATTTTTATGAAAGCTGTTTACAGTAGTAACCAATTCACAGGCTTGCCTAACCATATTTGGTAACAGCCTCCATGCTATTACTGACAAAATGGAACATAGAATATATTATTCTATCAACTACTACAGATCAAAAATTTTTCCCCAGTAAAAAGAAAAGAACTGCTGAAATGGTAGCATATACATTTCAGAAATTGCAACTCCCTACATATTTCAAGGTGCGGAAACTAGGCACCAGAGAGATTAAAGGACTTGCCCTGTAAGTATAATCTACAAGATTGGGGCAACAGTAGAATCTACCCCATGTCTTAAGCCTAATGCTCCCTTCCTAATATATCATTTTGAAAGTAACTTTGTGAATCAAGTTTTTCAATTAATGCATACTATAATAACAATAACAATGATAATGATAATGTTTCCTTCAAGAAAAAGGTTTTGGAACCTCTATCATTAACACACACACACACACACACACACACACACACCTGACCCCCTGGGATAACCTGCAAGGTACCAAAAGGAAGTACAGCACTAACAATACTCCCCAGGAGCTACCTGTAACTACTGCCAAGCACAAATAAAATTGCTTTTGTGCACGATGTTCATCAATCACCCCTGGGTTACACTCTGCAGAGACTTTCAGAGCTCAGCCTACTTCAAAATGAAGTCAGATCTCTGAGACTAGTGTAAAGTGTTGAAGGCCCAGGAGGGCTTTCCAAGAGGAATCAGGCAGCATTTCTACTTGGCAGAGGGAAGAGGCTTGCTCTCAACTACCAATGTGGGCTTAGGAGGGAACTTCCATGCCTGTGCTAGAACTCTCTTATGGTCCACTGGGGCAGAACTCCCTAAACATCTCTTGAACCCATTCCCTACTCTTTAGCCCCAGTAGGATTCTTTTCCCATCAAATCCATCTTCTGCAATGTGGCCAGGGTCACCTTTCTAAGAGAGGAAGCTGATCATGTGACTCCCTTGCCTAAAATCTTCCACAGCAACACGGAAAATTCTTACAAGATTGGGTGAAAACAGCACAACACAAAATGATATATAGACTGTGATTACAAGTAGGTTTTTAAAAAAGTACAATGAGTAAGAACTAGAAGAACCGAAAGAGTTGGTGACAGTGGTGTAGGTGAACCTTTCAAAAGTCTTTGAATTCTTTTGCCATGCCTTATTACTAAAATATTATTTCTACTTTAGCCTCTCACCACCTGTGAATAAGACCCAAAGTCCTTATGAGGGGATGCAAGGCACCTGCAAGCTCATTCCCACCAATCTTTCCCGTCCCACCTGCCACCACCCACACTGTTCCTGCCACACTGTTTTCAGTGTCCTGTGACTAGACCTTTCAAAACTAAGTCACTGCTATCCCATTACTTCTGTCCCCAAAGACCTTTCCTTTGTTATCTGGCAAAATCTGATTCTCTCCCCACACCCCCTTAATGACATAAATAGTACACGAATACATTCTGATTGTAAACAATTCAGACCATAAAGTCACGTCTAAACTAAACGTTAAAGACCCTTCCTTCACCCACGGCTCCTGCTCCTCAGCCATACCCTAAGTCCCACCCCCTTCTCCAGAGATGCAGGTTGCTTAACTGGTTTGCTGTGATGGACTTTTACCACACTTCAATGCTCAATCCTAAAATGCAATCTCCATATCTGGCAAGAGCAGAGCACATGGACATCTCTCTCCTCCTTTTATTTTAGATGTAGTGGAAAATCTTTTTTTTTTTTTTTCTTACTCATTCAGCAGCTGGGCCCATAGCTGAGAAGCCCTAGGGTGAGTGGCATCAGTCAGCATGCTACAAGGTAAAGGGGGACAAACACCCTCTCTTGCTCCTCATTCTGTTCTAGACTCATCAGACTGCTCGAGTTCCACACTTGGGTTTCAGCATGGGGTGGGGAATACACAGCTTCTCTGTCAAGGTCTGGTCTAATACTGGGGCTTGGGGCCACAGCTCTAGTTAATAGTTACAAATTGCTTTTCTAGGCAACTCACTGCCTATTTATGATCTGAAGCAGGTCTTGGGGATAAAAGCCATTACCAACATTACCTCTGTAAGTAAATTTAAAATTCAGTTTGGGCCATGCTATATAGTCACAAGCAAAAGAGAATGGTGTTGTGTTGTTTCAGTAACACTATACACAACGGGTCCCTCCTCATGTTATTTTCCACGGTAGCCTTCTATATGCCCCAGGGTATGATGTTTTGATTCAGTAGAGGTAAATCTAACACTAAATTTCTTTTATTAATATAATCTAATGGAACTCTCAAGAGAAAACAGGCAGAAAGGCCCCAAAGATCAAAAGTACTTTTGTTATTATTTCTGTTTTGTTGCTTAATCAGTATTAAGGAAGGCTTCAAAGACTTGATAATTTTTGTTTGTAGTACGCTCACATAATATTCCCCAAAAAAGTTAATTTCTTTTTTCTTTCTTCTTTGTCTACTAGGAGAATCTGGTAAGGATTTTTAGCTCTAGAGCCAAAACTTCCAAGTAGTTAGTGACGATACATGAATCAAATTAGTAATAACCAGAACTGTGATAAACAGTCCATTATCTTTTATATGCTATCCAACATAATCACTTTGAAAGCATGTATAGAATTTTACATTTTAATGAGGCACGTACTCTATTAAACTATATTTTTGCTATGGAGATCAGAGGTCCAACGTGTTAGAAGTATTATTACATCATAGCAACATCTTCAAATATAGCTATGCTATGCACAGACATTACAGAGCACCTTTTATTGCCTATTGAACAACGAAATAAATCAATGAGATACCTGAAGTATACTTCTTGTTTGAAACTATAATATCCTTCTATTGCTGTTTTGTTTCTCCCAGAAAAAAACAAAACAAAACAAAACAAAAACCTGTTTGTAATTAAAAGAACATGTCCTTGTTTTATAGGACAGGCTTATGGCTTTTCTTGTTTTCTGTTGGTATGCTTCCCCCAAAACTCAATTATTTCCTAAAGCAAGATGTTTGTATTACAAGAAAACTATTCATGTAGAGGCATTCTGTTCTCCAGAATTTGTCATGCTGTGAAATAGTTCACTGATGACTTTGGCACACAGCAGAGATGCCAAATTGGTTTCATTTCAGGGGTCAATCCTGATTTAAAAAAAAAAAAAAAAAAAAAAGGTTAAAGACTGCAGGGAGCTCTCTCTATCTTGAGAAAGACAAGAATTGGGCTGATCAGGAAACTGCCAATATCAGATATATCTGACAGAGGGGCAGAAGTGGAGAATGATAGCCTATCTGTCCCGATAACTGCCAAGACCTTATTTTAGGGGTGAAAATGGGGTCTTCATATGCGCACTAATGTGTCAAGGCAAAATGGAGACTTGCAGTCAACAGGAAAGTTTGATTCTTGATGGATCTATTAAAAAAAAACACACAAAAAACAAAATACAGCTACCCATAAGAAACCACTGCCAGTGCTGTTCTCTAAGATTTATTCAGAATTTAACTTTCACAAAACATTGTACACTTTCTGGGGGCACACATTCTAGAAAATAACTTTCAGCTTTGTTGTTAATCAATATGTACAATGCATACTAAAAACTTTAACTCTGATGTACATATATGAGATTCAAACATGAGCAGCAAAGTCTTAAATAGACATATATTCGGTAATTTAAAAAACTGTTTTATAAGAAACCTTGTAAGGAGTGGAGTTAGAAATTTGGAAATCCAGTGAATAAAGTCTGGAAGACCATTTATAATAGTTTCACTTTTTCTTCCAAGCTATGATTAATTTTTTACCTCTAATATTTAATTTTACCCCAGTATTGCTGCTGAACATCTTTAAGCTAAAGAAGAAATTATCAACTACTCTAGTAAAGTTAATTCTTGCTTTTTGTATAAATTCGAAAAAAAAAACCGTATAGAATTTTTTAACAAATTCTGCTTCCTGATGAGAAAACAGATGTTACTTTATAACCAGTAACTTCATCCTCTACAGTCAACAGTTCAAATACTCTACATTTATCCCTGTATTTGAGGAACTAAGAGGCAGTGAGGCCTAGAGATCAACAGAGCAGCAAGCCAGGGGCAGACAGTTTAGACTAATGGGTAGGGTAAATTCAGGCAAGGAAAGGCTTTGCACAGGTGATGACAGGTGATGACAGGTGATGACAGCTGACGTGTGAAAGCTCAGGAGCTGGTCTGGAAGATAAGCAACGGGAGACGGTGCCTCCAGAATTTACTAATGTCCTCTACTAAACCAGTGCAAGGCTGGGTCTGCACCCTCTCGGGGGATGGAGACAGCATGCACTAGGGCATCGAAACACATGGGTGCACTGACGAATCTTTTACTTACCTAACAAGTCCTCTTTTAGGGAGAATAGGAATTAGGTTCTTTGTCAGAGTCGATGCTAATCAAGATACTTTGAAACAAGCATTAACTACATGGCGGTAATCATGCTAATAATAGATGACAATTCTTCTCAATAAGCCTCTCCTACATCCCTCCAGTCCAGACTACTACTCTACTTTTTGTTTTCATCTAGGTGATACAAAAGTAAATAAAATGGTCTTTCACCAAGTTGTGAATATGATCATCACAAGTATTTCTAATAATAAACATGATTCACATTAGTTTAAAATTGCTATCTTTTAAAACTATAAATTTTGAATTTTTAACTTACAAAATTCTTAACCTGTCCATTTTAGGCAATTGAGGCATAAAATACCAGTTTAAGTGCAACAAGATCAATCTGGAATATAATGTCCTATTTTCACTGACACAACAGTCATTTTCTTACTGTCACAGACTACCAGAAACAATATTCATGTCATTAACAATGAAACATGGGGGCACAGAACAGAAACATGGCAACAGAAATAAACTTTAATTTTAAAGCAAAGCTAGATCTCATTTATTCCTAATAAAGAATGTGTGGGTGCACATATTAATACACATGTGTATATTTTCTTATAGATGGAAATGTATTTTCCAAGTTGGATTTATTTAATTGTATTTTTGTAAAGTTTTAAGGTATGTTGTAATAGTTTAAGCAAAGAATCTAATAAAGTGCCCAATAAGAAAAAAAGTACCTATTACTCGAAGACTAGAAAACTGAGTAACATTAAGGAGATCAAATACATCTTAAGGGAGAGGTATTAAGGGGCAGAGACAGGATACCAAAAATCTTTTAGTTTTCAAAATAGTTCCAGTTTCATTATTAAGAATTTAACTAAATTTTGGGAATGCAAGCTGGTGCAGCCACTCTGGAAAACAGTATGGAGGTTCCTCAAAAAACTAAAAATAGAACTACCCTATGGCCCAGCAATTGCACTACTAGGCATTTATCCACGGGATACAGGTGTGCTGTTTCGAAGGGACACATGCACCCCCATGTTTATAGCAGCACTATCAACAATAGCCAAAGTATGGAAAGAGCCCAAATGTCCATCGATGGATGAATGGATAAAGAAGATGTGGTGTGTGTGTGTGTGTGTGTGTGTGTGTGTGTGTGTGTGTGGAGATACACACACACACACTGGAGTATTACTCAACAATCAAAAAGAATGAAATCTTGCCATTTGCAACTACATGGATGGAACTGGAGGGTATTATGCTAAGTGAAATTAGTCAGAGAAAGACGAAAATCATATGACTTCACTCATATGAGAACTTTAAGAGACAAAACAGATGAACATAAGGGAAGGGAAACAAAAATCATATAAAAACAGGGAGGTGGACAAAACAGAAGAGACTCATAAATATGGAGAACAAACTGAGGGTTACTGGAGGGAGGGGTTGTGGGAGAGGGGATGGGCTAAATGGGTAAGGGGCATTAAGGAATCTACTCCTGAAATCATTGTTGCACTACATGCTAATTTGGATGCACATTTTAAAAGATAAAAAACAAAATTAAAAAAAAGAATTTAACTAAATTTACCAAAAAAAAGTATACATAGTTTATATTTAAATCTGAAAATCACTGTAATTGCAAATATTATTCTAAACAATATTAATTTATATATTTGATAGTATAACAGTAATCAGTGAGTAATACTGTTTTGTGTTGTCTTCCCAAGTATTATTTTCTGGACAAATCTGGATGTTTGTACATTACACTTACTAACTACATTGTATTTTTCTATTAATAGACAGCTGGTTGTATTTGCCCCAAACCCCCACTTCTGGAATCAACCCTGATGATGCTCCCATTGACAATGTTTGTATAAATTATACTTGCCTCCCCTCAAACCCCAAACACCCTGACACACACACCAGGTAATTTCCTTGGGATGGAATCTCAAATGTAGAATTATCAGACCAAGTAATATCAAGAGCTTTATTGTTCTAAAACCAGAAGTTTTTCTTTAATGTTTACTTATTTTGAGAGAAACAGACAGACAGACAGAGACAGAGGGGGAGACAGCATCCCAAGCAGGCTCTGCTGTCAGCCCAGAGCCCGACACTAAGCTCGATCTCATGAACCGTGAGCTGAAATCAAGAGTTGGATGCTTAACCAACTGAGCCACCCAGGTGCCCCACAAAAGTTTGTTTTGTTTTTTAAGTTTCAAAGGTGGATACATGCTCAATGGATATAACTTGGGAAATAAAAGTACAATGTGCTTGATAATAGAGGACTGAAAACAAAGCAACTGTATATAATCTCTAAACTAACAGAGGGCCACTATAAACATTATCAGCATGCCTTTTTATTTTTTCCTCCATATAAAAATAAAAAATGGCATTATACTAAATATATTGTTTGTACCCTCCTTCCTCACTAGTATATCATGAAGATTTTTTAGTCTGAAAATTACTTTCCTGATATAATCTTCATGAATCATATGGATTCCCTGTAACTTATACCAATTATCTCCTATTAAAATGTTGAGGTTGTTCCTAGTTTCTTAATAAAAGAAAAATAATGCCATAACAAACATTTCTGTATGTACCTATGATAAATTCCTAGAAAGTCAAATTATTTGCATAAATGTTATAAACATTCTTAAGGTTTTTTTGGATACACATTAACAGATTTTGCCCTTGAAAGGTTCAAGTATCAATTTTATAAATTCAGCATTCTTTTATACAAAACAATACCATTAAGTATGATAAAAGCAATCCTCAAAACCAAAAGCAATGTGTATCCATGTAAGATTTTATAATTTTTATTAGCTTGGTACATAACTTAAATATTTTAATTTGAGGATCTTTCATTGATACGCATGTTATGATTTACTCTCTCTAGATTTACCTAAGGAGGCTTAGGTTACTAAACTTAAATATTCACATCAATTCTCTCTATTCTAGTTAGTAAAGGTAGATTCGATTATTTTTGCCATTTTTCTAATATATTACTTTCTTCTTGCTACAAACTTTACGTTTTATATTTTATAAGAGCATTTATACTATTGTTTTCTATAAGAGTATTTTTACTCTCGTTTTTACATTTCAGTATATCTATCACATCTTTAGTGATAGTCAGGAATTTACTTGGTTAGGAATTTATCTCCAGCTAAAACTAGAATAAATATCATTTTTTTTTAAATTTTTTTTTTTATATTTATTTTTGAGAGAGAGAGAGAGAGAGAGCAAGAGAGTTGGGGAGGGGCAGACAGAGAGAGACAGAATCCGAAGCAGGCTCCAGGCTGTCAGCACAGAGGTCAATGCGGGGCTGGAACCCACGGACCGCGAGATCATGACCTGAGCTGAAGTCGCCGCTTAACCGACGGAGCCCCCAGGCGCTCCTACCATCCAGATTTAACCATAATATTTTCGTATATTTTCTTTTGTTGACGTATTTTTCGCTCAGTATTTTACTTCCACTATGTTGAGATCTGCTTTCTCTCTTAACGTTATAACAACATTACTTACACTTACCATAATTTTATTACTTTTTTACACTTAAATCCAAGTTAGTTCAAATATAATGTAATAATGATTTCAGGAGCAGAATTCAGTGATCCATCACTTACATACAACACTGAGTGCTCATCCCAAGTACCCTCCCTAATGCCCATCACCCATTTAGCCCCTCCCCTTAGCAGAGCCCTCGGTTCGTTCTCTGTATTTAAGAGCCTCTTATGGTTTGCCTCCCTTTCTGTTTTTATCTCATTTTTGTTTCCCTTCCCCCATAAACATAATCTAAAAAAGATTTTTCTTTAATGTTTATTTACTTTTGAGGGAGAGAGGGAGAGAGACAGAGGAGCAGGAGCGAGGGAGGGGCAGAGAGAGAGAGAGAGAGAGAGAGAGAGGGACACAGAGAATCCAAAGCAGGCTCCAGGCTCCGAGCTGTTAGCACAAGGGTCTCAAACTCACGAGCCATGAGATCATGACCTGAGCCGAAGTCAGACGATCGACTGAGACCCCCAGGCTCCCCCACCCATGAACATAATTTTAAATGGCTACGCAATAGGTCAATTTTTCTGCATGTTACAATTTGCACATTTTCCAGTTGTTACACAGGTACATTTTTTCAATTTGTCATTATCAATAATGCTGTGATGGCCTTTTCATCATTTTTTAGTAATATGCATAAGAGAGTGTTAAAACTAGGATTGCTAGATCAAAAGGAATGATTTATTTATTTATTTATTTATTTATTTGAGAGAGAGAGAGAGAGAGAGAGAGAGAGAGAGAGAGAGAGCGTGTACACCTGCACGAGTTGGGGAGAGGGGCAGGGGAAGAGAAAGAATCTTAAATAGGGCTCCACACTCAGCATGGAGCCCGACGCAGGGCTCAGTCCCACGAGGGTGAATGCAACCCTTTATTTTTCTTCTTAATTTTTTCTGTTGTTATTCTTTACTTCTTCCTACCTTTTACCTACTTTTTTATTTTTAGATTCTCCTCTTCCTCCTTACCATGAAGGCCCAGACTACCTGATTTTGCCAGCCGGTGTTAATCAAAAGGAAAAAAAAAATAAAAGAGAAGACCAATCAGAAGAAGAGAGGTCAGGGTCATACATTCTGATTTTTTGACTCTACCTTGTGAGGCCTACAGCTATGTAACAAGTGTACTGTACTAAGACAGAACACTAGTCACTGCTGGAAATGCTGAATGGTGACAGCATGGTTACTGCCGCATGCATTACCAAGAATCACTACACCGGGTAAGGAATGGGAATGGTCACTTCTAAGATGCCTTCCAACTTTATAGTCTATTAGTTTATGAAATTAGGGAACACAAAAAAATGCTCTTCATTTCAAATGGTATATGGTGTTTACATACACAGATTTTTAAACTAATGATTAAAAAAATTAGCAGTCTATCTCCCATCATTTACATTTTCGTTAAATAGGCATCTTGAATTGTACTGACCTAAATTACAAGCCCATCTGTAGTTTGAAAAGGCCATGAATTCAGAGAATTGAAACTAATCTTAGAAACTCACACATCTATTGTGGCAAAGGGAGTTAGGGATCCTTAGATTATACACCTACTTAAAAGTATTATATCTATGGCATGATATATATCTGAAGGCAAATTATACATAAATAATAAAAATGGACATAGGTTATTACAACAAAGGGACACTCTGAAAAACAAGTAAAATCCTAACTGTACTAGGGGCAGGAAACTTTAATAAAGAAATATTTCTTCAACAGTTAATTCAATAACTATTACTAATTTAATATCTAATTGTACCTGAGGAAACTTTTAGTTTTACTCAATCTAAAAAAAAAAATCCTATGTGTTGATTAGAACATTTATAAAAATTTACTCAAAGTCCTGAACTTTTATGTTGAACTGACTTTGAAATATGGCTAGCTGCATGTGCTTATTTCTGTAGGAAGACTTACTTTTACCCTCTTATATAACCATTTCTCATTTGCTTGTATCCAGTAAAGACATACAGTTATCAAACTGAAAAAGACGGAAAGATATATATGGCCAAGGGAGCCTGTGATCTAAACAGGTTTAGGTAACAATTTTAGCTGAGATAAGACAAAACCTTATCTAATATACTCTATCTTTAAAGATTAAATTACTTTGACAAATCTTCATTAGTCTAGAAGACAATATAATACTCTAATACTCTAAAAGGCCTGACTCTACTATTAGAAAGCTAGACTGGAATATTAATTTTTATATGTTTTTCAGAATATAATACAAAAAATTCTGAAACTTATTTTTAGAAAAAGCATTTCTTGGTATTTTGACTATAGACAGTATGTATTTCTCTTTTCCTAATGTAAAAGTCTAAAGGCCAAAAGAGAAAAAGGATATATTAACACTATATCCAGTAGTAATAACTTGTATCAGGGACCTGGTAAATTCTTGTCTTTAATATGATTCAAAAGTCCTTTAAACAAAACCTTCCCAAATCTGTCCTGTTTTTGGAAACACACTGCTCTGGATGATAGTAAATTTTGTTTATAAAAAATGGAAGCAGTTGGGGCACCTGTTGGCTCAGTCCATTAAGCATCTGACTCTTGATTTTGGCTTAGGTCATGATCTTGCCATAAGATTGAGCCCCGTGTCAGGCTCTGTGCTGACCCCATGGAGCCTGCTTGGGATTCTCTCTCCTTCTCCCTCCCTCTGCCCCGCCCCCACTTAAGCACACCCTCTTTCTCTCCTTCGAAGTAAACAAAACATTTTTAAAAAATATGCAAGCAGTTATGTAAATGATATAATGATGTTATCCCATCAATTATGTCAAAAGAAGAGAAAAACAGAAAAGATATATCAGACTCAAAACTCTGATAATCCTCTACTTCTACTGAATTTTCAGGATCACTCAAAAATATCGTCTTAAACTCTTAAAAAAAAAAAACACCAAAAACCTTGACGAGATTATTTAGAATAACCCTTCTTGATTGGTGAGAAATTTGACTAAAAATATTCTAGCAGTGTGTTGATAAAGTATCTGAAAAGACTCATTCAGAATGTAAAAGTAGCCTAACAAGCAACATGTAAACCAAATAGCAGCATTTTTATTGCCAACTTGTAACGTGTCTTTATAAAATGTATGACATTTGCAGCTGCCATTTAGTAAAATCAAGCAGGCTACTTTTTCATTATTTACATATGATAGAATGCAGTCCATTGTGTATGCTCAACATTAATATCAAAATTAAGCAAATGCGGCATTTGTCAAGAAATCAAACATTGTTTACAAACAATCAAATATTTTCAAGGAAAATTTCCAATTGGTCATTTAAGTAAACATGCTTTAGAATAAGCACGACATTCACAATAATAATTAAAATCAATGGAAATCTCATTTAAGTTTGCCTCAATCAGCTGTTATCAATAAAGCCCACGCTTTATCCTCAAGCCTAAATTTTATGGATACAATCTTAATGCTATACAATCAAACAAATAAGAAAATCAGAGTAAATCACTGGAGCTCCCAGTAAATGAAAGAAATCTCAAGTAACAAGCGTGATTAAACCTGACATTTCCCAGAGCATTTTTCTTCCCAAAATCTGTTTTAAAGAAACATGCTTACACGGTCCCCATACTCATTTTATGGAAGCTAAAGCACAGAGAAGGGGCAAAAAACAGAGCAGAGGCTGCAAATGTAGGCTCTTTTCTTCCAACTGTTCAATTATTTTGTTGCTCTCCTGTTCCAACATATGAGTAATCTCAGGATCCTTTCTGCTTGTTATTCCCCCCCCCCCCCGAAGAATTTATTGGCCCTTCTTTTTGGGCAGAAAGAAAGTGTATGCACATTTTTACTTTTTTTCTTTAATAGCATCATCCTTTACCAACATAAAAATACCCTAAACTACACTGAATGTTACGTGTGAACTTCAATAAGAGACTAAACAGACATTTTCCTCAGTTTCTAGTCGAAATGAAACACTTTTTTTTCTGATTTTAACAATATATGTTAACTGCAAGCAATTCAGACAATTTAAAAGATATTAAAGGAAGAAAGGGAAACCTGCCTGAAATTCTCGTGCCCATATAAAAACCCTAGTTTGAATTTTTTTTTTCCCTAATGGGCGGTTGCTATTCAAAATAATTTTATCATCACTGTCAAGGAGTGTGCACACAACATCAAAGTACCTATAATTTGGGAGTATTTTCTAAAGTTTTCTCTTTTCCTAACCATATCAAATACCCACAGCAAGAAAACGATTTAATATTAAATGAACATACAAACATATAAAAGTAAAACAAAAATTTCATGAAACAATAACTGCCCTTAATACGTATGATATACTCTGATAGTTTTTCTATTCTACTCCATTAAAAAAATAAAAATAAAAAGGCTAGTTGTGTTGTGTGCTTTCCTGACTCATTTATGGCTTACAACCTGCAATTTAAAAATCACCAACCTAGAAGAAAAATCCCTGAATTTAGTGATCCAGCTTTGTTACGGTTCTCCAAGTAGCCAGAATCACATCATTTAACTACTTTGCTTCTCGGTTTTTCCACTTATTGGTGACAGAATTCAGCAGACAATAAAAAATGCACTTCAAAACAAACCATATCACCATGAGCAAATATATAGTGTTCAGTAAGCAAAATTAATAAACCAGGCAATCTTTCACTCAAAGAGAATCAGATCCAGAATACCCCAATAATCCATCATGCTACCATCAATACGTAAGATGCCAAGATAAAGCAGGACCTATGAAATTGAGTTTGAGTCAGTGGCTCACTCAAAAGATTTTGATCTTATTTAATGGTTGCTAGGAAACCAACTCATCCTTCACCAAGGACAGCTGAAGCCCCACCAAGTGATTCCAAGCCACCCAGTATAATTAAAATTAACTGCAGGGCAACAGCACTATCAGATTTTTTTTCTTTTACTTCAGATGAAAGCTTTGAAATGGCTTGAACCTCTTTTACATATGTATATACTGTGGCCCACTGGGCTATCTCACGTCATGTACTTCTCTCACAGTAGCACATCCCCTTTGGGATACTCCTAAGAGAAATCTCTGTAGAGATTTATTTTCTAAGAAATTTACTGTGGCCTAAAAAACTATTTTGAAATGCTTTCGGGCAAGAGTGATTACAGCAGCTTGTTGCAATACTCCAACAAAGCACTCCAAATTTCATATACAGCCTTGTAATTCAGCTTGAATGAAAAAAGAAAAAAAAAAACTATGATGAAAAGTTACAGTATCCCTCACTTAATATTCTACTCCACTTAGGGCAACAAGGTAAAAATACCCCTATGTGCCTGGTAGTTCCAAGTTAATTACCATTATGCTAAAACCATTAGGGTAATAATTAAAATGAGATTTTGAATATCAGCTTTTTAAAAAGTGGAACACATTGGGGCGCCTGGGTGGCTCAGTCAGTTGGGCGTCCGACTTCAGCTCAGGTCACGATCTCACGGTCCGTGAGTTCGAGCCCCGCGTCGGGCTCTGGGCTGATGGCTCAGAGCCTGGAGCCTGCTTCCAGTTCTGTGTCTCCCTCTCTCTCTGCCCCTCCCCCGTTCATGCTCTGTCTCTCTCTGTCTCAAAAATAAATAAACGTTAAAAAAATAAAATTAAATTAAAAAAAAATAAAATAAAAAGTGGAACACATAAATGACCATGAGAACTTGATTTATACTCAACAAAAACTAATGGTCAACTGGCCAGTTTTATTAACTAGCACTCTACTTTCCTAAGTTCCCTAGGAAATATGTTGAAAGCCCAAGTCCTTAACATTTAGAGTTGAATTAAGTGTAAACCATTTCTATGGTCTGGCTGATATGGGTGGATGACTATTTTCAACAAAAGCATAAAATTCAGCCAACACTAAGTGTACTACAAAATTAAAAGTGAATAACTATTAGCTAGAAATTAAAGTATTTACATTGTGACCAGTAATGAACTGGTCACTTAAATGTAGTATAAAAGTGAAATGAGAGTTGTAAGTTCAGAACTGCTGTGTGTTCACAAGGTAGGTACTGCTGCCTTATCTACAACTAAAGAATAATTCACACACTTGGGACTTGAAGATGTTTTTGAAAAAAAGTAAGGGATGTAAATGAACTACGATGGAGATGTCCTAACCTTAAGAAAAACACTGGAAAAAATAAATGACATAAAGAGAACACGAATAAATAGGTAAATGGTCAGGATATAGGTTTCACTGGGTGAAACAAAAATACTGGGTAGAAAAAGAGTGTGATAAAAGAAATCAACAGATCGGTATCATTAGCTGAATGGTCTTTGGACTGACTGATAAGATCTGAATTCTAGGTAGAAAGAGGAAGGCTGCTGAAAAGAATTAAAAATTATGAACAAAGGGGTTGTTTTTTTTTTTGCCCTCTTTCACTTCAGTAGGCTGTAAAAAGGAGCGTGCACACATCTGTAGACAGGGAGAAACATTAGGTGGTAGCAGAAATAACCTATGGAGAACCATCTTGGAAGGCACCTTGTTTCTGCTACAAATGAGCTAGTTCATTCATTCAACAAACATAAGCAATACTGTATATACCGACTGTATCTTGCTAGGCACTGGGAGGGATACAAACACAGAGGAACCCAGTCTTTGCCCTCAGGAACTTATAATCAAATAGAGAACATACTACCAAAACTAGTTTAAGTGCCCCTTGGGTAATTCAAAATAGCTGCTATGGGACTTTAGATGTAAACATTCTCACTCCTAGCTAGGGTGATCAGGGAGGGCTTTATTGGTGGCGTAGCAGGAGCAGCGCTTTAAAGGAGGAATAGAATTTTAAATGAGACAGATGACTAGAGATGACGGGAAGAGGGGGTTCAAGTACACAGGGAAATCTCTGAGTTGGCTGGAAACAGGTAAATGGAGTGAGATGGAAGGAAAGAAGATTAAAGCCAGCTTTCACTTCAATTTACAAATACTAGGGTGCATACACTTAACAGAGATTTTCAAATTTTAACCCAATCACAGAATGTCTCCTAGTTAAAAAAGAAACCTGACTTAGACATTTATTTCACAACTGCGCAAGAAAACCAATCTTAAATTTAGAAAGTTATATAAAAACTAATCTTTTCTACAAAAGAGGACAGACAAGAGAGGGAGTTGGCTGGGTGGCTGGGTGACCTGAAATGGTCACAGCAGAGGCACTAGTAGGGACAACTTCTCATGGCCTTGCCAATGTGCTTTAATTCAGTCAAGAAGGACAACCTTTTAAGAGGAAAGACTTCAGACACCACTGCCAAATCACACTTTTGCTTCTACACAGAAAGTATCAGATAGGATTTGGTGTTTAATGTCTTTTTATTCATGCTCCGAAAAACCACCAAACTCAATCCAACAGGCTAACAGACTTCAAACTTTTCCTTATTCTGACTCACTTAAGTTTATCTTTATTCAAAGCTTTCGTTAAGATTTCACATTTAGTTCCTCCTTATAGCATCGGGCAAAAAAATCTTAATATTCTTTAACCCAGTACTCCTTTTTTATATAAGCAGATAATTGGGGAGTAAAAATTGGAATTAACTGGTCCCATGTTCCTTCAACTCTGTGCCTCTGTTTACTCATTTGTACGGGATGGTTATTTTAGGTGTCAAATTGGCTGGGCCATGGTGCCCAGACATTTGGTCAAACCTTTCTCTGGATGTTTCTGTGAAGGTGTTTTTGGATGGGATTAAGATTTAAATTGGTAGACTTTGAGAAAAGCAGCTCACCCTTCATGTCACGGGTGGGCCCTACCCATTCAGTCAGAGGCCAATGCCATGATAGAGCAGAGACTAACCTATCCTGAGTAAGAGAGAATTCCGCCAGCAGACTGCCTTTGGACTTTTCTGCAACTCTTCCCCTTAGTCTCCAGCCTTCTGGCCTACCCTAGAGATTTTGGACTCACCAAGCCTCTACAATTTCCCCGAGGGAACTCCTTAAAATAAATCTCTGCCTCTCCACACATGCACATTCTGTTTCTCTGGAGGATCCTAATACAAACGTTAGGGCCAGAACCAGGACTATAGCCTGTTGGTCAGACTATTTTCATTTCCCAAGGAGAGGAGAATAAAAGAAGGGAAAGAGTGTAGTCAAAGGGAAGAACAAAGCTAATGCATATATCTTTGTTTTTATTTATCTCTAGTTAAGGCAAATAGATTAAGTGTAAAGCAAACCAACTTATACATACATATTTTAATGTTCTAAAACCAAAAAAGTTTGACTTGGACTCACAAATTATTGCACAAAAATAAATATTTCATGTGTTTCCTTTCAGGCCCATTCTTCTTTTTCTTTTAAAGTTTATTTATTTATTTTGAGAGCGCGTGTGTGTGTGAACAGTGGAGGCTCAGAGAGAGAGGCTCCCAAGCAGGCTCCGCGTTGTCAGCGCAGAGCCTGATGTGGGGCTCGAACTCGCAAACCGTGAGATCATGACCTGAGCCAAAACCCAGTCAGAGGCTTAACCGACTGAGCCACCCAGGTGCCACTCAGGCCCATTCTTCATAAAACATCCACACACATATGCAATTATTACCGACTTCAGTCCAACCAGAGTTTCAGAATTATTAAATCTCTATTTCTCACCAAGGACGACAGACCCCAGTAACTGATCTGCTACTATGTGATGATTAATAGTGATGAAATTAATCTGTATTTATTAAATAGGATTATTAACTGTTAAAGCTCAACTGCACATATCAAACAAAGAACTTCATTATTCTACCATCTCAGATCATTATTTCTATTAATGATGAAGACAATTTTATTAAGCAAACTTTCAATAACATTCTAGGGCATTATTAAAATGATATTTTTAGGGAGTCTGTGCCAATTATCCATCTTAGTCTGATGTTTCTCGTGGCACGTCAGCAATTCGTAACATTAGAAATCTTACATAGGTCTGTTTAGGTCAGTATTGCCACATTTCATCTAAACCTGACTGCAAAGAAGCAAGGAATATAATTAGCCATTAATTATATTTGTTCTAATAGGATAAGTATTTCATCTGCAAATAACAATATTTGAGAGAGTTAAAGTCAAGTTATCAGCTTCTGAAGAACATCCTTCAGAGTAAGTACTTTTTTGCTACAAATATGAATATCTAACGTAATTATAGTTGAGCATTACATACCATCAACACTCCAAAATTTACTTTTTAGTTAGTAGGAAGGTGGACACATTTTAACAAAAACTATGATAACGAATCTTTCTTACAGAAACTGAGGACTGATTCAAGAAGTAAGCACCTGAACCGGTAAGATCCAGACTGGGGGCAGATGTTACCACTTTAATGACCCAATGGTTCCGTGGGCCCTTGTGTGTCTACAATGCACAAGAGACTTAGGTGTGAACAGTCACACACAAATGATTCAAGAGCTTTCACTCTAAGTGGGGGAGTCAAAGGAGGTAGCAGTACTCAGACAATACATTACAGGTCGGAAAATATTTGGGGTAAATAAACAACTAAACAGACAGCAGTGGCAGATGAGAGGGGTAAGAGGAGTGGGAATGGTTTTCTCAGAGAACGAGAATATTTTATCACTGACACTGTTCCCAATTGCCAGCATATGGTGACAATCGAAAGTAACCTCTTTTCATGTTTTTTTGTTTTTTAAATGAATGTTCATTTTTGAGAGAGAGAGAGAGAGAGCGTGAGCAGGGGAGGGGCAGAGAGAAAGGGGGACAGGGGATGCAGAGTGGGCTCTGCGTGGACAGCAGAGAGCCTGATGAAGGGCCTGAAGTCAAGAACCATGAGATCATGACCTGAGTCAAAGCCCAACGCTCAGCCGCCTGAGCCACCCAGGTGTCCCCCTGTTTATTCTCTTATAAAAGTCTGTTTATTATTTTTAAGTCACCTTCAGACGGCGCATCCCTTTGATGCTGGCATCTAGGGTGCACTGCTCCCACTGGCCCCCACCTCTTGGCACACCACTAAAAGACGGGGAGACCTCCAAAATGAAGCATCCCACACTATCTCTAGGTCAAAGAGAACTTGTCTATGCCACACCAATAGAAAGAGCTTTCCCAAAAGAGAAATTAAAAAAAATTAAACTGTAACTATTTTCACTGCTGTAGTTGGTTTTACTGTAAGTGGTTCAAATATATTATATATTAACATAACAACTGAAATGCTGATTTGTTTTCAATTTGTATTCATCTAACAAACAGACATATTTTCACGATGAAAAATAACTCACAACCAAAAGAAAATGTAGTGTCATCTCAGCATAATTAGGGAAAAATGCCCTTTTGCCATATTTTATTCTTTCGGAGATCATAAAAAAAGTCGGTAGCTTAAAAGTATCAATAGTTGACTCCCCTAAAAGTTGAAATTTACTTTCAGCTTCATAAGGAACCGACAGACTTGTCTCACTTCTGTAATTCCACTGTAAATAAAATACCCTAATAATATTAAAAATAAAATTTGCATACGGAAACAAGTTCCTTCGACCAAATTTCTGATGTTACCGGTCCTAGTCTAAATGCTTTCTAGGTATGTGACCTGGAGATAAAATAAGTAGCCTTAAGCACATTGCGAGGAGATTTGTTGAAAATAGATGCAAGCACAAGAAATTATGACACGGCAACATCTGATCTGAAGGCATTAAACACAGAGCAGCTCAGAAAGACTAGGTGCAAGGGGCAGATCAGCTCCATCTCAACGTCTACAGGGCTAAAAGCTAAGTCACTATTGACTACGTCACTGAGTGACTAAGTGACTAGTGACGAAGTCACTATTAGTGACTATGTGACACATGTGATCAGAGACCAAGTCATCACTTCCAGCACTGTGTTTGTAACTGTCTGGAATGAAGGCATTGTCACAGACTTTACTATAGTTACCACCTTTACAAAGAAAAGAACAACAAAGCACAAGGTAATTATGCAATATGGGGAATTTGAGATTTAAATCATTTACATCCAGGAAGATGAATGAACAACACACCATTTAACGAAAAATTTCATGCTAGATGCATTTTATAAAAAGGCATAAATTATTCTGCCATGTGGAATTCTTAAGAATTTAATGTGCATTAACGTGGCAAGGCTTCTCAATAATGTACTCAATAATGATGATTAATAAATGTTACTGGTCAAAAGACTGCTACTAATATAGTGGGGCTTAAAAATAAGCAGGTTGATCTCTACCTCTCAAAAAAATAAACATAAAAAAACAACAACCCAGCAGATTGAATTAAGATCTCCTCTCCGAATATGTAACTTAGTTTCAGTAGGCTCCGAAGTTTCATTTCCAAGTTATTCACAAATATATCGATTTCTAGAGTTTGCTTAGCATCTAATAATCAATTAGACTTCATTTATAAAGTGAAAAGTAAACAAAAGCTTAGGAAAACAAATGTGCCCTCTTTCACCTCTTCAGGGAACCCCAGCCAGTATACGTCAGAGAAGCAGGATGCATCATACAAACAGCACGAGGCTAGACTGTAAGGAGACTACAGCACTCTCACCCTTCTACAAGGTTTGCAAGTCTATGCAGCACTGATATGTAGAGACGACTAGAAAATCAACCAACTATAAATGCATCCTTCTGCTTAAACCTAACTACATACCAACTTACCAAATCCCTGTGCAACACCCAGTTAGCATGCAGGTAGTGAATCCCATCTAGGATCTGATACAATAGTGACTTCACCATTCCCCGAGGTAACTGAACTGGCTTCTTGTTTGCTTTAGAAGCTCTGTGAAACTTGATTATATGCTGAAAGAAAGAAAAATATCACCAGAAGCTTAAAAAAGAAAAGAGGGAAAGATCACTTGATGTATAATATTTTCCTAACAGAAAAAGAAACACTCAGGGATTCCCAAAGATATCCAAAATATAATTTCATATTCTGCTGGATAACATAAACTTAAAATTTCCTACTAACTGAAGCTAAAATTTCATTTCCTGAGCAAATGATCGTGTCTCAGAAAACAAATGATTACAACAGAGAAGTTGAGAGCAATGTGATTTTATTTTAAAAGTATAATTAAAAAATACTTTCAGAATATACTTGACCCCTGTTTACCTGGTAGAAATTTTCAAGAACAGAATCTGTTTTATCTGTACTAATTAAATGAAAAGAAAATAAACAGAACAAATTTCAAGAGATACTTATGGGTTGGCTGACATAGCATAAATGTGTTGCCTGTTTATAATACATGGGTTATAAAGGAAGCACACAGGGAAATTATTTCAATAAAATACACAGAAGCATAAAGAAATCACATGTAAATGACCAGTTCACACTGGAAATATTTAGAAATAGCTAAGATTCAAATGAGAAAAAAATAGCCTTGTACTATTCATTAAAAACTTTCTAGGAACAGTATTAGTGGACATCCAGTAAAACACAATACCATTTTATAAACAGGAAAATTGCTTTATAAACAAATGTACCTCAGTAGAAACAAGATCCCATGTTTCAAACTCTCTTGACAGGTTTCTTCGTTTTAATTAAAGCACTCTTAAACTGCAAGAACACCTACAAATCAGCTGAAATCAACTCTGCTGTGTGTAACACTAGGCATATGCCTGGTACCTCATGTGCAGAAGAACAGACTCTTGAGCAGTATTTATGGGTGAATATCAACCATATTCTTGACATTAGTAAACACAACTAAAACAGGACAGACATATTTTATATTACAGGTCAACATTTTCACCTCCTATTTTCTTATGACATAGAAAGTAGAACAAGGATAAGGAATAACTAGTAACTCATGAGTGAAGAAGTTTTACTTTCCAAAGAAAAAAATATATAGCAAAGACTACCTGGTAGGAAAGTAAAAGTGTCAGCCTGCATGTAGTATGATTAATCTATACTTTATCAGCAGCATAACACTATTTTAATTTTCTTCTGTTATCTGCCCAAAGTATTTTAAAACAGTCAAGCAAAATAGAGCTAAAACTCAATAATCTAGAATGTTCTGTCACATATCCTAAGAAATGGTGTGACAATGACGTCTGTTCACCTTAAGAGCTAGTGGTTTTCAGAGCTTAATAAAAATAGATTAAAATACATCATTATTTATAAAAATTAAAACTTGACAGAGTGAGAAGAAAAGAATATGTAGGGGAGGTACAATAAATGATGCCATATGCACTCCTCCAGTTAACATTTTTAAGTAATCTCTATCCCCAACGTGAGGTTCGAGCTTACAACTCCAAGATCAAGAGTTGCTCACTCTACTGGCTAAGCCAGTTAAACACCCCTTCAGTTAACATTTTCATTAGGGTTTAACAAATTACTTTTTTACCAATATGTCATAACTACAAAAAACTACACTGGGGAAATCGCTTACCTTTGTTTTTATTCCAGGGCTATATAAAAAATATGCGGTGTGCTTAGCATGAAATTTCACCAACACCTAAGTGATTTTTTTAAATGACTCTTTTTACTGCAACTGTTTTTGTTATCCTCTGCTGCCTTACCCCAGTTAATTCAACACTCCAATTAAAATAAGAAAATGAAATGGATAAAGGAGGTTTTAGTAAACGGAATTATTTTATTTTTATTAAAATGAACATTAAAAGTACTTATTTGACTTAAGGCCAATGATGCCCATGTATACACATCTGGGAACACTGCATGCAGCATAATCTGCGAAAGTATAATTATTATATCGACACGTAAAATTAAATATCACATACTAGCTAGAAATTATACTGAATACAATACGATCTCCTATGTTCAACTATTACAAATCATGATTTATTACAAATTATGTTTATAAACCAGCCTACACAATTTCTCATAAATTTGGATCATATAATTTGATTTCATGTTAGGCTTGAGAATGAGCGCCCAATTCAATATCGGCCACACTAAGTTAATAAATTTTTATTAACAGAATCCCAATTTGATTTGATCAGATTTATTTTAAAAGAACAGAAGTGAACAACAACAAAAATATTTACAACCAGCACTGACTGTGGACAATAGTTTCATAGTATAGAAAATGTGATGTCTACTTTCAGTTCAAAACAATTCTTTACAGATAACTTACACAAATAATTTGAATCAAATTGCATTTACTCATGGAAAACAGAAATCTACACAGTGAAAAATACTTCTTATAAATCTGAAAGTATATAAAAAAAACCCATAGAAGTTTCCAGTTCTGAAATCCGTTAGGGTTAAGATTATGTAAGTGAGGTTAATTCTGGAAATTAGCAAGAGTTGAAAACTATTTTACTATTTTCAGGAGGTGAACTTCCTTCCAAACTATTTACTGTTTACTTGTGTTAGTTTTACTTCAAAATTTTGTTTTTACATTTACAAAGTGCAGCTGAATGAAAACTGTAAATTATTTTGAAGATACCTGAAACCGAGCCAGAATAGTATAATCCCTTGCATACCAGTACAGATGGTCCTGACTTACAGTGGTTCCACTTATGATTTTTTGACGTGGTGCCGGAGCAAAAGCGATGAGCATTCAGCAGAAACCACACTGCGAATTCTGAAATGTGATCTTTTCCCAGGCTAGCAGCACGCAGGCCAGGGCTCGCTCAGGCTGCCAGGCGGCGGCAGCTGCTGTACCTCAGCGAGGGGCAACGGCCAACGCGCGACAACCATTCCACACTCACACAACCACTCTGGTTTTCAAGCTCAGGACGGTGTTCAACAGATGATGTGAGGTACCGAGCACTTCATTACAAAGCAGGCTCTGTGTTAGGAGATTTTGCCCAACTGGAGGGGGATGTTAAGTGTTCTCAGCACAGTTAAGGTAGACTAGGCTACGCTATGATGTTCAGCAATCAGGCTAGGTGTATGAAATGTACTTCTGACTTGGTATGTTTCCAATCTGCGATGCATTTATCAGGATCTAACTCCATCGTAGGTCAAGGAAGATCTGTATGTATGTTTGTTTCCTTTTATTTATCTCAAGAGATGCACAGCCAGTATAGAAATATACATATAGGCCAGTATACAAAACACAGTGAAATATGTAAAGATCCTATTAAATTACTTACTAAATATCTGAAAAAATAGAGTTCACAGAAGTGAAGCACTTGTTAATGAATTAACTCAATGTAATACTGGGTTTTCGCTTACTTGTTTTATTTTCTCAACTGTAGTTTGTGTTAACATGTTCTTTACACAAGACTGACTGATCAGCATATAAGTTTTGTGAGTATATTTCAAAATTGTTTTGGCTATCTTGCTACAGATTTTCATTTTATATATCATAAACTCTTATCCCCAAGATTGCACTTCAGAGTTTCAAAAAACTTAACCGTTATGATTAATAGCGTAAATCTGATAGTTGCCCAAGACTTTCGTAAATACCGGTTTTAAAAACAATCTACTGAGTAAACGCAAATACTGAGTTAGCTCTTTGTATTTCAGCTCTTTAGCCAAGATAAATTTAAATTCTGAGCCAAAGCATAAGAGACTCTTAAAAACTGAGAACAAACTGAGGGTTGATGGGGGGTGGGAGGGAGGGGAAGGTAGGTGATGGGCATTGAAGAGGGCATCATTTGGGATGAGCACCGGGTGTTGTATGGAAACTAATTTGACAATAAATTTCATATAATAAAAAAAATAAATAAAAGTAAAAAAAAATTTTTTTAAATAAATTCTCAGTTTATAATAATTTTTATCAATGTAACATCATTTTTGTCATTATATTAGCTAACCTAATAAAACTCATCTAAGAGACTGTAATCACTTGACTTTGAGAATCTTCAAGGATTTGACTGGAAGCTGTCTTCCACAAAGAATTCTTCCTAAACGAGACCATGCCCAATTCAAGTAAGTACAATACTGAATTTCTGTTTATGGAAATAAGGAATACATTAGAATATGGAAATAAGGAATACATTAGAATATGGTATTAAGTGTGAATAATATCCAGGAAATGATTAATAGTATGTTAGATTTGTATACTACACTTAGCTTATGAACCTTTCCAAATACAAAATTCCTCTTCCAAAAAATCCTGTAGAAAAGCAGGAAAAGTATCACATTTTACAGATGGGGGGGGGGGGCGCCTACAACTTCAGAGCCCCCCCCCCCACTCAGAGCCATTAAGAGACTTGCCTGATGTTGTATAACAAATAACAGAATGACTAGCTTTAACGTATTTGTCTCCCTACACACGGATACCACTTTCTCATCTTATATTCCTTTACAGAGTAAAAGGAAACATGCTGCTTTTAAATCCTAGAACAAAATGGCTATTACAGTTACCTTAAAAATTTTATCAAAAATCTGTAGCTAAGATACCACACCGAATAGTTGTTTATACTGTTCAGATTCTACTGTTTTCTGTAGCACGTTACAAAGATGAAATTGATAAGACCAAAAAGTAATAATACAAAGCAAAATACCCTAGTCTTGGTAATTCATCAACCATATTCTGTGAGGTCACTTTTACTTAAAAAAATGTAAATCTCACAGTAAGATAAACTCCTAAAATTGTTTTTAGTCACCTTTAATCCCTGACTAAAACCAATGACTTGATGCCTACCACAATTCACCTTACCCAGAGGTCATGTTCAGCGTAGTCAAACAGAAGCCATACTTTCCTATCAGCATGAGACAGAAACACCTTTTGAAGAGAGATGACATTTGGATGCTTAAGCTCTCGAAGTAACTGCAAAATAAGGAAGATCCATTAAAAATTTTTGCTATGAAAATCATGTTAAATAAACCACACCATTTGTAATTCACAGGCAATAAAAACCCAATGGTAATCAATCCTAAAAATCTCATAACTACCCAGACTATTTTAAAAGTGTCCATACAGATGAGGAAAAACTGTTTGGAAAAGATATAATTGAGTAAATCTGTTTTGTTGTTATTGTTTAGTTGGTTTTCTTATTTCATTTTTATTTTTTGTGATAAAATACATAACATTAAAATGACCATTTTAACAATTTTAAGTGTACAATTCAATAGCATTAAGTCTCCTCAAAATGTTTGCAACCATCACCACTACCCATTTTAGAACTATTTATGATCCTAAAGAGAAACTCTGTACCCATTTAACAATAACTCCCCATTTCCCTTCTCTTCTCTCAGCCACTGCTAACCTCTACTCTACATCGTCTCTATGGATTTGCCTACTCTAGGTACCTCTTTTAAAGTATTAGAGTCATACAGTATCTGTCCTTTGGTGTCTGGCTTATTTCACTTAGCATAATGTTTTGAAGGTTAAGCCACACTGTAGCACTAGCAGCGTCATAATTTCCTTCCTTGCTTAGGGCTGAATACATTCCACGGTATGTATGTACCATCTTTTGTGTATCCATTCATCTGCTGATGTACTTGAGTTGTTTCCGTGTTTTGGCTGCTGTAAACAATGCTGCTGTGAACACTGGTATGCAGCTACCTGAGTCTCTGCTTTCGATTCTTTGGAAATATACACAGGAGTGGAATTGGTGGATCGTATGAGACTTCTGTGGTTCACTTTTGGAGGCAACACCAAACCGGTTTTCACAGCAGCTGTACCATTTTATATTCCCATCAGCAACGCATGAGGGTTCCAATTTCTCCACATCTTCATCAACACCTATTTTCCTTTTTCTCCCCGCTCTTTAATAACAGCCACATTGTAACAGATATGAAGTAGTATCTCACTGTGGTTTAGATTTGCCTTTTCCCTAACAATGGGTTAGGCATCTTCTTTAAGGTGCTCATTGGTCATTTGTATACCTCCTTTGAAGAAATGTCTATCCAAAGTCTTTTGCCCAATTTTGAATTGTTTTTTTTCTTCTTGTTGTTGTGATCCTTTAGCGTAGATATTAATCCCTTATCAGATAAATGATTTACAAATGTTTTCTCCCATTTTGCTAGTTGTCTATGTTTTGACATCATAAAACAATTGAACTTAAATGTGTAGTTTGCAATTCTTTAAAAAAAACTAATCACGACATTAGAAAATACAACATTTATCAATATCAAATAGCAGATGAGAATTAAGATCTGTAATTCTGTGAGATATGGTACCTATTTTCTCAGGCATTTCAAATATATAGTAAAATTGATTAAAATATTTTAGCCTTTAATAAAATAATAAAGAACTTATGCAGACAGAAGCATCTAAGTAGAACACATTTTTATGGGTTTAACCTTTCTCATTTCCTAGAAGGACATTCTTTTATCTAAAATCTTTTATCTCCTTATTTTATTCTCATTTCATAACCAATGTGGCCCTAATAATCCATTAGGATTAAAAGATTAAAAAGTATTCCTACCTTGTCAACAACAGCTCCAACAATGACAAGAAAAAATTTCTCATGAAGCCTCATACTACGTATTTATCAGTTACAACTGACTTACACAGTGGCTTCGAAATGTGTTCCAAATACATGACAGCCATGTGAGAAAGTCAAGGTCTTGGAACTTACCACTTCAGTACCTTTTATAAGAACACTGCTACCAAAACAAGAATATAAATACAATGTTAACAATATATTAGGGACTCTAAAATGAATTCAGCAAAGGAAAGACTATGAATGGACTGTATGTTAAATCACTTACATTAACGATTATTCTCCGGAAAGTGATAATTATTTTATTCAGAAGCAAGATTAAATTCAAGTTATCTATTTCTGCTTTTAGAATATAATTTCAAAGCTATGAGACTTTAGAGAGTACACACAAATCCTCAGAAACCTAAAGGGGCAGTATTTAAGATTAACCATTTCCTAATTAGTAAACAAGGCAAAGAATCTGATAGGGGAAGTCTAGACTTCGGAGTCACCCAGGATAATCCAGCTGGCTGGAGAGCCCACCCTAGTGCTCAGTTCACCTTAGTTCTGGGTCAAGCGTTTTCTCTATTACCTCACGATTGGAACACACTTCTCAGGCACTATTTCAAATCATTTCTGGAAAGTGGCAGGGTAGGAATTACGACAAACTCCATTAGAAACCTACATATAAAGCTATTCTTAGATAACCCCTCAATTTTACTTCCAAGATGAGGCTTAGCTCCGGTACTGGGGAAGTGGGGGAAACAACCAGCAACATACTTTATTAAGTTCTCTAGAGGCCCAAACATGGTGCTAAATAAGCAGAGGACATGCCTTATCTCGCTTAATCATAAATTACTGTATGAAATATTTATATTACTTCTATTTTATAAATGAGAAAATAGTGGTTTGAGGGTATTAAATAATTTGCTCATGGTCATAGTCCTGGGTAGTGGTTACGATCAGGCTTTAAATGCTTTTAAAACTAATTAATTGACTTTTAAAACACAAAGCCAACACTCTAAGGTCTAATACCAATACCTTCCAAGACCTAACACTCGGGGGGGGGGGGGTGCTATTTCTCATTATACTTCATAAGCACAGATGTCTAAATATATACTAGGGTATGAAATGCACAGTGACAGGCACAGTGCCTTGCTCACCATTTCACTGCTAGGTTCTAGCACACTGCCTGGGCACCTGGTAGGCACTCATTAGGTATTTGATGATTAATGAATTTGTGAATTTAAAAATATATACAAATGTACAGGCATCATACAAAACACCCTTTGGCTTCTGACCTGTGGACTAAGATCACTGCTTTCATCATAAAACCAGTCTACTTCTTTTAAGAATGTACTTCTTGGGGCGCCTGGGTGGCTCACTCGGTTTAGCATCCGACTCTTGATTACGGCTCGGGTCATGATCTCGCAGTTTGTGGGTTAGAGCCCCTCAATGGGCTCCGCACGAGTTCAGAGCCTGCTTGGGATTTTCTCTCTCTTCTCCTCACTCTCTCTGCCTCTCCCCTAGCTTTCAGAATAAATAAATAAACTTAAAAAAAAATCCACTTCTATTTTTAAAACATCTACCTGATGAGTCAGACAACAAATCTTCGAGGGTAATAATTTAAAAATATATTAACAGTCAGTGCTATCATTATCATAGTAAGTAAGTAACAGTAAGTGTTATGGACTGAACTGTGTTCTCCCTCACATTCATATGTTGAAGCCTTAACTGCCAGTACCTCAGAATGTGACTGTATCTGAACATAAGACCTTTACAGAGGCAATTAAGTTAAAATAAGGTCATTAGGGTGGCCCTAATCCAATCTGAATGGTGACCTTATAAGAAGAGATTAGGTAGGACACACAGAGAGACACCAGGGCAGCTGGTACAGACAGGACCTTCCAAGAGGTCACAAGAGAATAGTCGTCTGCAAAACCAGGAGAAGCCACAGAGGAAACCCAACTCTGCAGACTCTCCAATTTTGGACTTACAAGTTCCACCAGGAGAGAGTCAGTTTCTGTTGCTTAAGCCACCCAGTCCATAGTATTTTGCTATGGCAGCCTTGGTAAACTAACTCAGTAAATAACTACTATTAGTGAGTAAGTAAGACACTCTATGCGGGGTGTTTTTTAAAGGGAGATTTATCAGGGGATGGGTCACTGTGGGATTAGAGATGGAACCGAGTCTCAGTGGGGGATTACATCTAAGTAAATATTTCTATTGAAGTACTTCCAAAAAACCAGGGAGCTGTGCTACATTTAGCAGGGCTAACATTAACCAAATACCTCCTACATGCCAGCCACTGTGGGAGATACACTAGGTCCTGGACATAAAATGTGCTAAGACTTGCTGAGGTTCTCCAGTGGGAGACAAATGCAAGTAAGCAGACAATCCTAGGCTGCGGCTGCAGTAGTGGTAACCCATTACCGACAGCAGCTAACATTTACCTGGAGTTTATTGTGTCCAAAGAAGTATGCTAAGCTCCTCACAATAAACCCTATGAGACACTATTACCATTTTACAGATGAGGAAACAAAAACACAATTAACTTGCCTTGGGCCCTACAAGCTAGTAAGTGGTCAAGCCAAGTAAAGCACAGGTTTATTTGGCTAGGGCTTTAAGTGCTACAGGCAGTGCTTTGACATTGGTACTCTGGCACTGGGAACATTCCAGTTTTCAAAGCTGATGAAAAGAACTTCAGCATTTCATCACCCCGTACAGAGCCCACAGCATGTAGTTACATATTTCTTAACATTTTCTAAGGTTGGTTTTTTTTTTGCCTTTTTGAAGATTTTAAGTTAAAAAAATTAAAGAAAAGGTTTGAATAAGCTTAAGCAGTGGTTTCCATCACAAAAATCACCTAAATTCTTCTAATTCTACTGGGAACAAATTCTTGTAATTTCCTGAATACTAAGATCACTGCTAAAAATATAAACGTCTTAATATGTCATTCATTACAAACTTAATTCATTCTAATTGTGCCATCTAATATCACCCTTAATTTGAACTCTTAAAGTACAAATAAATAAAAAATTAATAATATTTGAAACTGTATCTTGTTAATAAATACCATGTATAGCTGTGAGAAGATAAGAAAATCTCCAATATTCTCAAAATGACATTGATTTATAATATTAAAATTTTACAACATGGCAAAAATAATAAATTCTGAATTTATGCCATAGGTCTGACGATAGCTATGGGCTGCTTCCATAATTTGGCTATTGTAAATGATACTGGAATAAACACACGGGTGCATGTATACCTTTGAACAAGTGTTTCTGCATTTTAGGGGTAAATACCCAGTTAGTGTGATTACTGGATCCTAGGGTAGTTCTATTTTTTTTTATTAAAAGAAACAAACTTTTTTTAATGTTTATTTTTGAGAGGGAGGGAGGGGCAGAGAGAGAGGGAGACAGAATCTGAAGCAGCGGCCAGCTGCTGAGCTGTCAGCACAGAGCCTGATGTGGGGCTTGAACCCACAAACTGTTAGATCATGATCTGAGCTGAAGTCAGATGCTTAACCGCCTGAGCCACCCAGGGGACCCTAGGGTAGTTCTATTTTTAACTTTCTCAGGAACCTCCATACGGTTTTCCACAGTTGCTACACCAGTTTGCATTCCCACCAATGGTGCAAGAAGATTCCTTTTTTTCCACAGCCTCGCCAACACGTATTGTTTCTTCTGTTTTTGATTTTAGCCATTCCGGCAGGTATAAGGTGATAGCTCATTGTAGTATTGGTTTGCATTTCCCTGATAATGAGTGATGTTGAGCATCTTTTTTGTCTATTGGCCATCTGGATGTCTTCTTTGGAGAAATGCCTATTCATGTCATCTGCCTATTTTTTAACTGGGTTATTTGTTTTGAGTGTTCAGTTTTATCAGTTCTTTATATATTTTAGACACTAACCCTTTATTAGATATGTGATTTGCAAATATCTTTTCCCATTAAGTGGGTTGCTTTCTAGTTTTGTTGACTGTTTCCTTCGCTGTGCAGAACCTTTTTATTTTGATGTAGTCTCAACAGTTTATTTTTGCTTTTGTATCCCTTACCTCAGGAGGCATATCTAGAAAAGTGTTGCTATAGATGATGTGAGAGAATTGACTGCCTGTGCTCTCTTCAAGGATTTTTATGGTTTCATGTCTTACATTGAGGCCTTTAATCCATTTTGAGTTTATTTTTGTGTACTGTTTAAGAAAGTAGTCCAGTTTCATTCTTTTGCATATAGCTGTCCAGTTTCCCCAATACCATGTGTTGAAGAGATTGTCTTTTTTCCCATTATAAATTCATTTCTCCTTTGTCAAAGATTAACTGACACACTTGTGGGTTCATTTCTGGGTTTTCTATTCTGTTCCACACATGTTTAAAAAGTTAAACAATATATTTCTAAATAATCCATGAATAAAAGAAAAGAATCACAAAGAAAATTGAAAACATTCTGTACTAAATGATAATGAAAATACAATGTAACAAAACTTATGGAATGCAAGTAGAATACAACTTAAAGGGAAATTTATAGTTTTAATTGCTTATTGAAAAGAACCATTTAAAAATCAATGACCTAAGGTTCCACCTTAAGAAGATAAAAAAGAAATGCAAGCCAAAAGTAGAAGGAAAAAAAATAATAAAGAGTAGAGATCGATAATATAGAGAGAAAATACAAATTACCAACCTCCAATGAAACAGGACATCACTACAGAAGCTACAGATATGAAAAGATACGGGAATAATATGAACAACTTGGTGCTGATAAATCAACAACTTGCGTGAAATAGACAAACTACATAAAAAATACAAGATATCAAATACTAGATGCTATTAAGGATATAATATTAGTTTGTGAATTCTATCAAATATTTATAGAAGAAAAGCTACCAATCTTACAGAAACTGAGAATACAGGGGATGAAGAAATGCTGCATAACGTGTTTCATGAGGGCAGCATAGTCTTGATACCAAAGACAAAGACATTACAGAAAAGATAATTATAGAACAACGTCCTTCAAACTCATACAGTTAAAACTCCTTAACAACACACTAGTAAATCAAATCTAGCAATAAACAACCAAGCAGGGATTATTTCAAGAATGCAAAATTGGACAAACATTAAAAATCAATGTGGTCTACCAATGAAACAGAATAAAAGAGAACTATAGGGTCATTTCAGTACACGTAGGAAAAAAGCATCTGATAAAATTCAATACCACTTATGAAAAAACTAGAAAGAGCTTCCTAAGTCTGACTGACAGCATCTATAAAAACCTACAGCTGGCATTTTATCTAATAGTGAAACACTGAAAACACTTTCCCCAAGACTGGGAACAAGTCAAAGATGTCCGTCCTCATTACTCTTCAACATTATATGGAAGCCAAGTCAGTGCAATAAGAAAAAAAATACAAAGATGAAAAGAGGTAAAACTATTCCAAATCATAGATGACATAATCATTTCTCTGCATATATCACCAAAACCTACCAGTGAATTTAGATATAAAATGGATACGAAAATAACAATATTAAAAAAATTCGAAGTATAGAAGCAAACAAATGGGAAGTAAAAATTTTTAAAGCAATCCATTTACAAGAGTACCAGAAAACATGAAGTCCTTAAGAATGAATTTAACAGAAGGTGTGCGTTTTCTCTACAACTAAAAACTACAAAACACTATTGAGAAAAAGTAAAGAAAATATTAAAAAATAGAAAGTTTATCTTTTGAGTTTCATGGACCGAATGCAATATTATTAAGATATTAGTTTTCCCCGAATTGATCCAAACCATAATCCCAGCATGCATATTTTAGAAATAAAAATGAGCTGATTCAAACATTCGTATGATACTGAAAAGGACCTAAAATAGCCCAAACAATCCTGAAACAGAGGACTAAAGCTGGTGGCCTTATACAATCTTACTTCAAATCTTGCTGTAAAGCTAGAGTGACCTCATAATGGCATAAGGGCGGACAAAGAGATCAGTAAGAATGGAACATAGCCCAGAACAGTTCACACTTACATAGTCATTTAAGTTTTTACAAGGGGAGGGGAGAAGCTCAAACCCTACATCACATGTATACAAACAAAAATGAATCAAACGGAACCCAAACTAAAGCGTACAACCAAAACTATACAGCTTTTAGAAGGAAACACAGGAAAATATCTTCACAACCCGTGGGTAAAGATTTCTTCAGTCAGGCACAGAAAACAATGGTCACGAAAAGGAAAAAATAGTAAATTTCATCAAAAATAAAAATTTGTGCTCACTTTAGGTTGAAGAACCATAATCATATACATTAAAAATAAGTGTTCATATTTCTTTCCGTGCTTAACTTCATTTACAGTTATCAACATACACATGAAGAATGTATGTTCCTAAAATGAGTTGTTTTCAAAACATTTTGCTGAAGTTTAATAAACACAGAGAAAGAGCACACAAACCCGTTAAGTGCACAGCTTGGTGAGTTCTCACATAGTAAACCCACATAACCAGACCCGGAACAAGAACAAGAAACAACACATTACTAGAATCCTGAAAGTTCCCTTGTCTCCACTTTCCGTCACTCCCTGACCCCTCCAAAGATAATCTCTATCATGACATCTAACATCACTGACCACAGTTCAATGGATTTTAATTCTTTAAAACTAACTAGAAGATACAGAACTGTAGATGCTGGAAGAACGGATAGTTAATGTACAGATATCCTTCCTCTAGATTCGAGAGCATTAAAAATCGATCAATTACATGAAAGGTAATTTCCAGCATGGCATACCCTCCACCTCACCTCTACTCTTCCCTCGTGGAGGTAATTCTTACATGTCTTCCTGGAACCTTCCTTGATTTTCTCAGTTAGATGTAGATCCTTTTCCCATTCATACAGTTCTATCACTGTGCTTGGTATACCATTATTATAAGAGATATGAGTGTCTCTCCTCATCAGCATGTAAATACTCAAGGCCAGGGACCCTGACTGCTCCGTTTCTTTACTTTTACCTACTCTAGTTCCTGTCAACATGACATACAACAAATGAATGAAAACCCAGTGGTATAAATCTATTAAATGAGTAAAATTATCTAAGTTAATATATCTAGCTCACAATAGCCTATTATCTGTGGATAGATACAAGGGCTAAAAGCAACAAGATTATAATATATATTCTATAATATTCTCATTATAGCCAGAAAAGATAAATTTGGACCCACAGTGCCACAATAGTAAAAACTGAAGTAAAATCTCATGAAAGTAAAACTCAGTTTAAATCTGTGAATAATTATTTAATAGTGCATTAAGATGAATATTTTCCTTTGGGATTAAAATGAAATTCTAATGCCATATGGAAAGCTAAGTTTCCAAAAGAAAACAGCGCATATTTTTAACATATTCAAATGAACAGATACAATGAAAATCAAGTAACACAATCTCATTTTAAGTTCATGTAATGACATCAATCTCATTAAAATAGAAATACTAGTTTTAATGAACACATAGGTTCCTACAAACTTACTTTTATTGCACCCAATGAAATAATAACTGGACCCTTAATATTTAGTGACATTTGGGGCGCCTGGGTGGCGCAGTCGGTTAAGCGTCCGACTTCAACCAGGTCACGATCTCGCGGTCCGTGAGTTCGAGCCCCGCGTCAGGTTCTGGGCTGATGGCAGAGCCTGGAGCCTGTTTCTGATTCTGTGTCTCCCTCTCTCTCTCTCTGCCCCTCCCCCGTTCATGCTCTGTCTCTTTCTGTCCCAAAAATAAATAAACGTTGAAAAAAAAAATTAAAAAAAAAATATTTAGTGACATTTATCAGAAAAATATATATTTATATAAACAACTAAGACAGACTTACTCCCAAATAAATGAATTTATGCAGACATTTTTGCTAGAACTACATGCCACTTTTACTTCTCTTAGGAAAGAAATATATTTTTCTACAAATGGCCAATATGAAAAATATTTACCAACTTTCAATTAATGTGTATATGTGACAAATACAATTCAGAGACCACATAGTTGACATTCATGAGTCAAATGATAATAATGATTATAAAAAGAGCTTCACTTACTGCTATTTCTCTACATGCCGACATAGAGATCCCAGTTCCTTCTATTTGTTTTAAAGCATAGTCCTTATCATCTTTCCTGCAAAAACAAAGTTATTTTAATATACAGATAAAACTAAATTTATGTGCATTTTTAGTAATATAAAATATAAATAAATATAAGCCACATATTTGATACACAGACCACTTTTCACATGTGTTAAATAGTATCATATAGGAAGAAGTTTTTAGATAATCTAGTTCAATCCCATTATTTGATGAGGAAAGTCACATTCAAAGTAATAAAAAGACTTGTCCAAGCCTCCATGGTTTGGGGAAGACAAAGATTCAGAAATGGAGCTCCAGACTTTCAGCAATGATACGTATAGATTTCCTTTTATACACGCATGTGTGCGTGTGTACTGTACCCTCAACACACACACACACACACACACACACACACACAACCTTGCTTCCTAAAACCATTCAGATATCGGTGGGTCAAAAAAAAATTAAGAAATGTATGCATCAGCAAAGTACAAGATGGTTATAATTTCAAACATGTTATAGTCCTCATATCTCCCAAGTACCTTTGAAGAGATTCACTCAACACGTGTTTACTAAGCACTTACTATGTATTCAGAACTGTGCTCGGTATGGGGGTTACAGCAGAGTTCCTTCTTCTATGGAGCTTTCTGTGTCTGCTGGCCTAGACAGATAAGTAACTAACATACCGCAGTACAATATAAGTGCTATGATAGGGCAAGCGCAAACCGCAGAGGTTACTGAACGGTTACTCTGGTGGAGGACCTAAGCAAGGACTTCTCAGAAGAAACACCATTCAACTGGGGCCTAAGTGGCAATTTTCACACTGTTTTGACTCAGGACCCCTTTACTCTCTTGGATATTACTGAGGACCTGCAAGGTTTTGTTCGTCATATCTATCAGTACTTACCCTATTCGATTTTAAAAATGGGAACTTTTAAAAACAGAATACAAAGCACCTATCCGTTAGCCAGCAGAGCGATGATGTCACGTTATGACACCTTTGGGGAAAAAACCCACTGTACGCGCACGAGACAGTGAGAAAGGAAATACCATTGGCCCTTGAACAGTATGGGTTTGAGGTGCACGGGTCCACTTATATGCAGATTTTTTTCAGTACAATACAGTACTGTAAATATATTTTCTCTTCTAGTTTTAGTAACATTTTCTTTTTTCAAGCTTTCTTTATTGTTAAGAACACAGTAAATAACATATGTAACATAACAAACATGTGTTTACTTTGCTGTTTATGTGATCTGTATGGCTTAAGTAGTCAAGTTCTTAGGGAACTAAAAGTTATATGTGGATTTTAGACCGTGGTGACTGTGGTAGGCTGTCGGCGCCCCCAACCCCCACGTACTCAAGGGTCAACTGTGACATCACAGCACTACTATGAAAATCGTGTTGACCTTGCAGATTCTCTGAAAGGATTCTGGGGGTAACTAGCGGTTCCCAGATTAGAGTTTGAGAAGTGCTGATGTGGGGGTATGTGTGTGTGTGTACGTGTATGTGGCTTGAGTTAAGACGGAAACACAGTGTGAAGACGCATGAGGCGAGACAAAAGCATTTGACGAGAACAGACATCGTAAACAACGGGGGATGAGGCTAAGGACATTAATCAGGAACCAGAACATAAAAGTCTTTTTACTCCAAGAATAACAGGAAGCCCTCCATTAAAGATCTCTTTAATAAGAGAATATCAATTATATTTTACTGGGAAAACATATCTTTGGCTGCCTTTTGAATGCTTTGGGAGAGCAAATGAGAACAGGAGGCAGAGAAGCCACTGAAAAGTAAACAGCGTTAAAGTAATTCAGCTGAGAGACGGTGGCGGTGGCTGCACAACGGTGGTTTCTATACAGAGGACGCGGACCGGAGTGCGCGAGGCAGGACCAGTAGCACTTGGTGACAGGATACTGGTCAGAAGGAAGGAGGAGGAGTCAAAGATAATGATTTCTGCCGAGGCAGCAGGTTACCAGCAACATTACCGACTGACATAAGAAACGGGAGGAAAAGGACCGAGGAAAGAAGACAGCTCTGTTTTGTGTAGGTTGAGTCTGCGGCACATCCGAGATACCAGAGTGAGGATGGCAAGCTGAATAAACAAGTCTAAAGCTCGAGAGAAAGCTGAAGACACGCGTTTACTATCATCAGGACACACACGGTAATCAAAGCCATGGGAGTAAAGTGATGCCAGAGAGGTCAAAAAAAAAAAAAAAAAAAAAGAGTTTCAAAAAGGGTAGAATAATAAATAGTATCGAGAGCTGCGGAGACTAGTGAGGTGAAGAAGCGTTCACTGAATTTAGCAATGATGAAGTCACCAGAGAGCAGACCGGGCGAAAACAGTTGAAGTGATGTAACGGCAGAGTCCGCATTGCAGCAGCTGGCGATGAACGGGGCACAAGCAAACTAAGATAATAAACGGAGACATCTGAGAGGGAGAAAGTACACCAGCAGCTGGAATGATGCGCAAGGTTACAGAGTTACTATTATTTTAAGACGGAAGAGAACTGAATAGGTTAAGCACTGCCAGGAAGAATCCAGAGCGAAGGAGCTGCTGATGGAAGAGGCACAGGCAGGTAAAAATTAAGAGAGCAAAGACGGAAATGCTGAGGAGAAATTAAACAAGGCTAGAAGGAGAAATACTTTCAGGGAGAGTTCTCACCTGATGGCTTTGAATCTTCCTGATGTTGGAAATTAGGTCATATACTAGAAGTAAGAGGAGGGCACCTAGGCGGCTCAGTCAGTTAAGTGTCCCGACTCTGGACTTCGGCTTAGATCATGATCTCACGGTTCCTGAGTTCAAGCCCCGCATCTGGCTCCATGCTCCCGGCACGGAGACTACCTAGGATTCTCTCTCCCTCTCTCTCTCCCCCCCCCCCCACTCCCTCTCAAAATAAATAAACCTAAAAAATAAAAGTACGGGCAAAGGTGGTAGAGTTCAAGATTTGAAAGGATAAAAGGAGGTTTGGTTGAATAAAATCTATTCATTTAAGTTCATTTAATACTTTATCTCAAATTATTAAAACATACATAGCTTTATCTCCATGATTGCAATATATTTACACCAAATCCTTAGCTGTGGGGGAAAAAAAATCCCAATTCCAACATTATTTTTCTGAAAAAAAGATTTGTCTTATGACAATCGGCTTTATAACATACTTTCTAGTAAAGCCCCATGGGCACTCATTATTTTAAAAATACATTAAGTGTACCTACACTCAATGTTCACTATGTCTGAATGATGTGTGAAAGAATTAAAAACATGAAGTTGAAGAGGGGGATGCAAAAATAAAATGACGTCAGGACTAGAATACGTCTGCCAGACACTTTCACATACACGGTACTGGTTTAACCAGATGGTTAACCCAGGAGTGAGTACAAGGGATTGTTATAGGTACTATTTGAGGATAGCATCCTAGATCTGGGCACTCTAAGGAGAAAGAGAGTGGTGGGAAAGAAAATAAATTAAACCCAAGACTTACCCATTCACCTCCTTAACAACAACCCTGAATTTCTCTTGTGTGTAAATGGCCAAGCTGCCATATGCAAATGTCTTCTCAATGAACTGAAAAATTCTAATCTGCAAACAGTTCTCTCCCCCATCCCAAGTAATTATATGTGTTATATTTTATAAAGGTGAGTGATGAGAAAGAAAGGTGAAATGGGAGAATAGAAAAACTTTAGATGTTTGATAATCAAAAAGGCAACCTCCTCTTGAAAATCATTGAATTACCATCATAATATAACAGCGCTTTGTGGTTTACAGAGCACATTTATTTATATATCCATCCACACAGTCACTTTTTAGTAAAAAGGCACATTGGAGAGGAAAAGGATTTGTTCCCTAGTTTCAGTCATGATCCGGTTAAAGTAGTCAGACTGCATAAATAAATAATTGCAATATAGTGTTTTAAGTGCTATAAATAGAAGGGACCAACTACAACTTGAAGGGTTGAAGCAAGATGAAAGAAAGCTTCAGAAAGAGGCTACCTAAGCAGAGATTTTCAAGATTTCAGAAGTTTGTGAGGAAAGGAGGGAGGGGCTGTGGAGAGAAATCAGTAGCAAGAGCAGACGTTCCAGAAAGTGGGAACGGTACGTACAAAAATACAGAAGCATGGGGAAGGTGTGACATGCTCAGAGAATAGCAGAGAGTAGCGGGAGCAGTTTAACATCATGAAACATGCTCACAGTCCTGAGGATGGATGAGATTTTAGAAACAGGCAGAGGGAAGATGGGAGGGGGTCAGCTGTGTCATCTGTGTCCAAACAGGGGTACACAGAGTATATGTGCTTCACTTCAGGGAGAGCAAAAAAACGTAAGTATGACAAGAAAATATTACATTAAAAATAATAAAGAAAGCTGAGGGAAAGTGTGTTACACGAGGAAGCCGAAAGAAGAGAATGGAACCATGACGAAAGAGTAAGCCAGTAATAGAAAATGGCCATAAAGGAGCGGGTAAAAAAAATGAGCAGTGTTTTGGTACAAAAGAGTAATGCACACACATATGAAATTTCACTTCCTTCCTAAAACCCTACTAAAACAATGGCAAAGAAGTTTTTTAAAAATATTAACTCACATGGATGAGAAATGGAGAGGAGGCAGCATAAAGCTTTGGAAACTAGAAAGTAAGTGGACAAACACTAACTGACTAACAAGACCCAAGAAAAACTAGATCAGACACTGACAGTGAAGGCAACTGAGGACCAATTAGATGCATACAGCAAGATCCTCCAAGATCAGAGAACTGACAGTAAGAGATAACTCTGGAAGTAGAACTGGCTGAGTGGAAGATAAAGCTGAAGAGACATTCCTAGAAAATAGAATAAAATAAGAAATGTGAAAGAAAAACAGAAAAATTAGACAACCAGTCCATGAAATCCAATATACAAGTAATTAGCAGTTAAGAAAGAAAGAACAGAGAAAAGAAGTAATTCAAGGCAACTTCCCAAACTGAATGACAGGATTTCTAAAACTGACACGGTGCAATGAGTTCCCACCACAAATAGCTGAAAACAGACCCACATCAAGACACAATACCTACATCTTTCAGAAAAGTGGAGATGAGCGGATTTTATAAGCTTCCGGCGGAGACAGGTAATGGGCCATTTAGAAAGGATCAATATTGGCCACGAGAAAGAAGAAAATCCTGCCATTTGTGACAACATGGATGAACCTGAGGACATTAAGCTAAGTGAGATAAATCCCATAAAGAAAATACCGTATGATATCACTTATATGTGGAATCCCTGATCTCATAAAAACAGAAAGTAGAATGGTGACTACCTGGGGCGAGGGGCACAGGGAGATGTTTAATGAGCAGGATAGTGATTATAGATAACAATACTATATTATAAACTTCAAAGTTGCTAAGAGACTGTATCTTAACTATTCCCACTAGGGGGAAAAAAAGTGTTAGCTACACTACAGTGGAAGTCATATTACAATATACAAATTTATCAAGTCAACAAGTGGTACAACTTAAACTTACACAATGCTGTATGTGAATTATATCTCAATAAAAATAAATTTCAAAAAAAGAATCAGGAATCAGGATACCTGTGGACTTCTCAACAGCAGTTTTAGAAGCCAGAAGCTCTGACCTAACTGCACTACGTAAAATCATGAGGTATTGATTACAGTGTCAATAGAAGTTGTTTGGGGTGTAAGAGCCTGTTCTGGAGAATTACACTGTCAGCTGCAATCACAGAAAAACATTACAGAGTAGTCAGCCAGATCAAGGAGCTTGAGCCAGAATGTAAATCGGAACAGTACTTCCTTCATGGAAAAAGTCATGCTTTCCGGGAGAAGCAAAAAAGAAAGAAAGAAACAGCTGAACCAATCACTGTTAGTTACGTAGTAAAAATTGTGAATTACATGAAGTGTAATGTGTTAAACTGAAGATGTAATTATCTTTATTATGCAATAATCTGTAAGCAGATCATAAGCAACCGTCACTGTTGTGCTGCAGTATGATGGCTACCGAGGGAAAAGGTCTGGGAGGATGCTAGACCACAGCACGAATCTCAGCGATTGTGCATGACAATGAGCTGCCCTGGCCGAATGCTACAGAGATGTGAATTCAGCCCCCTAACTTGCTTAAGTATTTGGTATTTTTAATAATCTTAGTATTTCCAGTTTGGGACAGAATGCTCTTAAAGATACATCCTTGGGCCTTAGACATATTTTAAATCATTTTTAATAAAATCTATTTAAAAAGATTAAAGGTCCTAATAATTATTGTTCTTACTGCAATTAGTATTCTCAAATATGGCTTAGGAACTACCTTTTACCTTTGGATACCACGACTAAAGTTCACATATTATTATCATCTGATTTTGTCTTTTGTGAATTTAGGTCCCAAAATCAAAATAATAAAGCAGATGTCTTTTACACTTAACGTATCTTTGGATTTCTTATTTTAAAAACTCTGTTCTCTCCAAATTGATTTATTTGACAAATTAAAGGAGTTCAGCCGTTATACATTAAATGCAAATAAAATGTATTAATGTGCATATACATGTGTATGTGTGTGTATATATACATATATGTACATATACATATATATATATACACATATGTACATATGTTTGGTGATTTATGTACATTGAGCTCAGAAGAGGCAGACTCATGTTCTTAGAGAAAAACTGGTACAATGACTGTTTCAATATTTTTGTTTCTAGGTTTCAGTATCCTAGTCAATTAAGAACAAACATAACACACTTGATGGTAGAAATCAAGAAGCCTTGCAGATTGGTTCAAGTCCTCACTGTTCACAATATGTTCTAACTCCTTGGGTAACCACTGACTAAAGCCTTACATCTTTGTGTATTATATACACATCAATAGAGGAGCTGCTTTCTCCCATTCTAAAAATTCTGGTTAACCTAATTTTCCAGAGCTGTTCAACCTTATCTTCCCTGGCTAGATACTTAATCAGCTCTATACGCTCTCAGATTAGGTGACTGGCTATTTTTGAAGCATCATTAGGGAAAGACTGCACTTGAACCCCCATGGAAATGACCTTGCCATACTCTGTTGACAACTACAACAGCAGAACTCCTTGGATGCACAGCTCTCAATTACCGTGACATAACAACACATCCTCAAATTACTGGAAGACCGTCCCAGCCAGAGACCTCAAATTGAGGATGCCTAAGAATCCTCCAGAAGATGATCCTAGAGAATGAGACAGCTTCCACCCAGGACCCATGGAACAAGATTTAAATGGCAAGAACCAAAGACTGTCAGGCTTAAATCTGCATGCTCTCATTCCACAGCTCTTTTCTATCCTCTATGCTGGTTTAAATTTCTGAATTATTAACAGACACCTGCTATGTCTAATAACAATACCCTTAATATTGCTCTTTGTATCCCTAATCACTCCTTGTATGAATCCAATACCTGGCTACAATTTGCTCATGATTTCACTAAACTAATGCAAACAAGCTAATTATTGAGATTTTAGCCACTTTCTTTTGGGAGCAACTCCGCTCACTCTAGTTCCTGGGCAATCACACTCAACTACTAAGCAACCCCTGAAATAGTAAACTCAAAATAGTAAACAGGACAGGGAGCCCCTGTGATGTCAAACCTAGCAAAGTTTCTGTCTACACCAAAACCACACTTGGGACTTGGCTCTTTGCTTAGAAACAGATTACAAAACCTGTTAATCTCAGCATGTACCATACTGCAGTGCTCAAATGACTCCAGAGTCCTACATGTGCACAGCCATTTTTGCTTTGGATGATTCAATAACTAACCTTACAACAACAAAAAGTATACATAAAGAACTCACTTCAGTCCAACAACTGAGGTTCCCTGAACAGCCTCCTGATCAATGGAATTCTGGCAAGAGTGAAGATCTGGATTTTACAGAACAATGTCCTGAATGGCTGAATTTGGCCAAAATGAGGGGCTGAGAACAGTGAAAATAAACTCCGCTGATAATCAGATTGTGATATACCTAACAGATTAGAGGCAATGCCAGTACAAAGGCACACAGGAAATAAAGTTTGCCTAAGGCAACACCACAGCTGCAGAATGACTAAAATGGCCCTTTTATGAGTGATTACTGTTCTCTTACCAGTGAGTCCCAGCTTTGCTTCACTCCTACTCTTGAAGAGAATGCTGAGATACCCAATTACCAAACAGACCCCATTTCATGAGAGTATCCAATCCAGAGCTGATCTACTCCCCCAGTCTTTCCTGAAGACCATGCAGCCCAAGCCCAAACCCTCCGAAGCCCTTGCCCACTCCCTCTTGCTGAGATACCTCACAGTTCCCAGATGTTCACTGTCATTTGCTACGGCAGACTAATAAACTTTGACTACCAGTGCATTCTTGATGGCCTTATGCCCAATAATCTCACATGAAGTTATAGTGCACTAAAGCAAACTGAAACAACACTTCCTTTCATTTAAATTGGGTACACTCTGAGAGCACATTCTAATTAGCCACACTATATCTTGCTTAAAATCCCTTGTCATATTAACACATTCGGCTCTTTTGATCGTCTGACAAATGAAATCTAGAAATTAACTTTTTTGTCAACAACCCAAGTTTATTTTAAAAATTACTAAAATTACTAATTCTAGATTTGAGGGGATTTCTTGGCACTTTGGGGGAGGTTCCTGTGCTTGGCACAGGTATAGTCTCCAAGATACAGCAGTGAAAAAGAATGCCCTATCAGGAATTACTTTCAAGTTTCTTGGCAGCTCCAGATGCCAAGCTCCAAGAAATTATAAACCTTCTTGTAAACCTAGAAGTGAGTATCTCCCATCTACATGATCTCAAGCAATTCACGCTAAACTTGTTAGTTCTCACACTTGAAACTCATCTTCACCTTGTTTGGAGAAACAGCTATGCAGAATTTAACAAACTGCTGAGCTTGGAAGTCAGAAAGTAACTCTTGGTCCCTTCCTGTCTGTTCAGTTATAAGATTACAGTAACATGATCAAGTATCATTACATGTGGGGGTTTTCCATCAAAGTAAACTACTTACCAATCTTTTTAAATCAACTTCTCAAAGTGCCATTTTTCTGAACATTAACTCTATAAAGTTATTTATAGTCACTGCATCTTGACTTCAAGAACCGTATCTTAATATTCGTTGTCTATAATCATTTTTCTTCTCCTTAACATTCATGGTCCAAGAACTAAGAAACGCTAAAACCAGAAATCAATGCATAGTATTTTTCTCCCAAATGGTTGGTCTTTCTTGCTATTTCACATATCCACTAATTTATTTCCACTTGGCCCCAAATACTGTTTTCTTAAAAGTACTATTACATCAGGCATACGAATATACTCAAATGTTTCTAAAATATTCATATTATACTCCAAGTATTATTTTAATTATTCAAGATTGATGTTATTAAGACACCCTAAAAATGTCTTCTTCTCCCTTAATGTACATTCTACCTCGTCGACAACACTCTGTAATTGAAAAGATTGTTATGAATGCTCATTGTTGAACAAATGAACTGGATGGGATCTGAAGTCATTACATTACAGCTCTGTCTCTCACATGCAGAGGGTTTATTCTGTCATTAGCAACACAGCGTAAAACCTGAATTTATAAATAAAAATCTGGCCACAAAAGTTTTTCTACGTAAAGAAGTCAATAGACTTCTACCCTCTCACTCTTCCCTTCTATTTTTGTTTCCAGTATCTTTAAAGATTAACATTTAACATTATTTAAAGGTTCTCCTTTAAACTGGTGAAAAACGTAAAGGAATGGTAACCTCATGTACCATTAACAGTATAAACTGGTACATTTTAGAAAGCAATCTGGAGTAGTGGTATTAAGTATGTATACTTCCTACGCCAGCAGTTCCTTTCCTGATTGATTATATACCATAGGAAAGGTTTCATATAGTGTCAAAGGAGGACACTGTTGTGGAAGCAAATAGGGGCATACTATGTATACATCACCATACCATGTATACATAAGTAACACATGGTGTGTACATATACAGTATTGAGAATATCTGGTCAAAAGCAATGAACTGGGTCTACATATAGCTAAGCAAAAACATAACATTTTTAAGAGGAATGAGACTAAACCATACCCAAGCAATATTTTCATGGGTACAAGTATATAATAAAGATATTTAGATTAAAATAGGGGCTGAAAGGATCTATACTCAAGAAATCAGAATGAGAGGGCACCTAGGTGGCTCAGTCAGTTGACTCTTGATTCCAGCTCAGGTGATGATCCCAGAATTGTGGGATGGAGCCTGGAGCCTGGTGCTGTGCTGGGCGTGGAGACTGCTTAAGATTCTCTCTCCTCCCTCTGCCCCTCCCCTGCTCAAGCTCTCTCTCTAAATAAATAAATGAATGAAATGAAATGAAGTGAAAAAAAAGAAAAGAAAAGAAGAGAAAAGAAAAGAAAAGAAAAAAGAAAAGAAAAGAAAAGAAAAGAAAAGAAAAGAAAAGAAAAGAAAAGAAAAGAACAGGAGTTGATTATAGCAGGAGAAGAGATGGGATAGAGATGGGAGAATGAAAAATAAAATATAGGACCTTGCACAGAGTGACAATGATAGTATACCATGTACTTAACAGTATTTTCAATTCAATTCTATGTACAGAAAAACAAGAAACAACCAGTTAAATGGAACTATCCCTACTCAAGTACAAAAATAGGGTTTCCTAGAATTCTGGGGAAAAAATTACAGTGGGAAAAGAATTAAATTTGGTATATGCCAAAGATAAATAAAATTAAGAAAATTTCAACAGAATTACATAGATATTTGACAGTGTTAAACACAATAAAATTAACAAGGTCTGACTAGACTAAACTTACAGAAAGATCACACATTAGCACACAACAGAAATATCAACATTGGAGGCAAGAAGGGTAATTAGGAAGCTACCGTCAATAATCTAAAAGTTGAGTAACAAGTTCCAAAACTAAAATTTGCTATTTTCAATACATAAATAAACAGGAGCGGAATTAAGGAGTGATAAACTTACCTTGCCTAAGAACAGTTCCAAATACAGTGCTTCAAACAAGTTAAAAACTGGCAAGAAGAAACTTCTCTCTTCTTCCCTGTTTCCTTCCACTCACTCACTGCCCCAGCACCAATTACACATACGGTAGAACTGGATAGGGTCTCACTGTAATTAGGTGAAGATGTAACATCTAACCAGAAAGCAGAGGGCCGCACAGAATAATGAAACATGCAGCATATTTCAGAGTGGATGGGGGTAAAGGAGGGGCATCAGCTCCCAGTGAGTCTCTCCTTGAAAGGCAGGGCCGTGCCAGATTGGAGAAGCTGAAGTCTTCTAGCAATATTAACATTAACTAACCTTTTACATTTGACACTTTCATACCATTCCGTAAAAAATTACTCTATTAGTGGATTTACAAGGGCTGTGTTCTCCTAGTTCTTAAAGCAAACTCACTATTATCTGAAGGGAGGAAGCAAAGTTATTTCCCAGGAGTGGGAACTATATACCTTTGCCTCCAACTTTCCGAAATGTCAGAAAGCCCATTTCTCCACAGGTGAATATTCAATAAATGTTGACTTCTTGGCAGGCAGACAAGGAATAGGATTCCTAGAAGAATATTACAATATGTACCAAGCACTTTCCACAGCCAAGTACTGTATTAACCACTTAAGATAAATACATGTTAAAGTTCATGCCACACATGCTCTGAAATTGTGTACATAAAATATGTAATTTACATGTATATAGTTATATATAGCCAGCATGGCTCCATGTTTCTCTACAGAAATATTTATGTACACATACATAAGCACATTTTAAAATACATATGCAAATATGTGCACATAAATACATATATACATATATGTACATTTATATATCTGCATATATACAGTAGATATACACAAACAGATAAATATAGCTAACTATATGTGTGTATATGCGTGCATATATACACACCTATATGTATACACACACACACACACACACACACACACACACACAGAGGAAGAAGATAATTTTAGTAATAATTAAGTTACTGACTGCCCACAGTACTATTTTAACTCAGTTATAAAAAAACAAGTATCAGTTATGTAGGTGACATAACTGATGACACAGACTGTCCTTTATGTGCAAGCATTGTTTAATAATGGCATCACAACAACACATTATTGTTATCCCATTTTACATAAAAGGAAACAGGGAATCCATAGTCACAATGCTAGAGAACAGCAAACCGGGACCTCAAACCCAGCAGTTTGATTGCGGAAAGCATCTCCAACCATATGCTACATTGGCTCTGTTCAGGAAGTGTGACTACCAACTGTATTACAAATTGCTTCCGGTAAAATACTCCTAGGCAAGTTCACTACAGCAATAAATGGGTCATGTGTAAATGAATACACCTCCTCTACCTAGATGAGCTAATAAATAGACTATTCTTTGCTTATCACTAACACACACAGATTCAAACTCCCTCCTAACAACTTATCCGGCAATGCATGGAGTACAAGCTCTCAGAAACTTTTCATTTAAAGCTGCTATTATCAGGGCACCTGGGTGGCTCTTTCGGTTAAGCATCTGACTCTCAGTTTCAGCTCAGGTCATGATCTCCCAGTTTGTGAGTTCCAGCCCCATATCAGCTCTGTGCTGACAGTGCAGAGTCTGCTTGGGATTCTCTCTCTCCCTCTCTTTCTGTCCCTCCCCTGCTCACTCTCTCTGTCTCTCTCTCAAAAATAAACTTTAAAAAAGTTAAAGCTGCTACTATTATATTCTATGAACAAAAAGAGAACTAAGAGGCCTTAAAACAAAAGACTACCCGAAGTTTCAAGTTTTATTTGTAGCATTCACAGATCTATGATCTTTTAGTTATATAAAACTAAAAAATAGCAAAGAGGTAAAAAAAAATTTAAATTGTGTATAAAAGCTATGATTTAACAAAGTATATACTTTGAGTGATTTGAAGCCAAGAGACAAGGCACAAAAGACTATACAAAAGGGGGGGAACATCTTATGATTATCAGAACTAGACTAATCCCAAAACGTAAAGGTAGTGGGGAAAACCAATTTTCAAACAGTTCACAAAAGAGGTACAAATTTAGATTCTAACAAACTCTTAACACCTCCTACATGTTGGAAAAGCCTTGCTACTACTAGTAAATCAATGTTTTATACCTTTAAAGAGTTAAATACTTCTAAATGACACCTGTCATACAAAACAATAGATCACATCATTTTGTGAAATAATCTGTATCATGTAACATGTATCAGGCTGATACAACTTTTGTAACTAAAGGCCTGTAAAACTGTTGTTGAATAGACACCTGGAGAAAAGATCAATTGTGAGAAGACAGTTATAGGATTATAATGAAAAGTGAACATATTTTTATGACTGCACAGCAGGTCCAGCACATACTCCTGCAATGACAAATTCTCTCGCACTACACATCACTGCACTTGCAAGACTAGCTTGGTGACTCTGGGTAACTTCTGTCTTCATTCCCACTATTATAAAGTACTTCAAGATGAAAACATATACATATACTTTATAAATTTGACATCAAAGAGTAAGAATACCTGCATGAAGGCCAACTAATTATAAATCTATTTTGAGTTTGAAGCACTGATCTAGATATGAAACGACCTATAAAGAACTACAAACACATAAGCTACTTCATCCTAGTAACCCAATTTTCCAAAACATATTAGCCACAGCTTCAGAGTTAACTTGGATTTAATGTTTGATTTCCTTCTTTAAGATGAATTAACAGCAAAAGTATTTAAACTGAGGATTTTACAAAAATTTGGAAATGTTCTTTGGCTTGTATTTCCACATTATATTTCTCAGAACGGATCGATAATGAAAGTTACACGTAAGAAGGCTAAGATACTTCCAAAATAAAATGTGAGATAAGGAAAAAAGTTAAATAAATTAAAGAATATCTGGTGAGGAAGAAGTTAAAAGTGATGGACACCTAAGACCAATTAGAAACTTCACACCTGCAGGGGTGCCTGGGTGGCTTGGTAGGTTGGGCATCCGACTTAGGCTCAGGTCATGATCTCATGGTTTGTGAGTTCAAGCCCCATGTTGGGCTCTGTGCTGACAGCTCAGAGCCTGGAGCTTGCTTGGGATTCTGTGTCTCCCTCTCTTCCCCTCCTCCACTCCACTCTGTCTCTCTCTCAAAAAATAAATGAACATTAAACAATTTAAAAGAAAGAAAGAAAGCAAGCAAGCAAGAAAGAAAGAAAGAAAGAAAGAAAGAAAGAAAGAAAGAAAGAAAGAAAGCAAGAAAGAAAGAAAGAAAGGAAGGAAGGAAGGAAGGAAAGAAAGAAAAGAAAACTTACACCCACAAAATCTCTCAGAGATCTTTCCCCTCTCCTGCAAACTCTGGACCATGAAAGAAAGCAGGTGAAATGAAAGGACATAAAGTCCAGAGGGATCTGCTTCCGTGCTTAGAAATTCTTAAACACTGGCCTAACCCCAGTCTCACCTTCAGCAGTGGTCCTCAGACCTTCACAACTTGTCAAACTCTGTGGTTTACCATTTACTCACAATCAGGAAATTATTTTATTTTTCCTCTTCATTTCACCTATCTAGTCAGTTATCAAATCCCTGCTCTCCAACCTTATTGCCATCCCTTGTTCATAGCATTCGCCTTCGGAATTACAAAAGCACAGATCTAACTGGCTCTTCACCCCTTAGTCACATATTAGATGACATATTAGTATTATTAGTCAGATATCAGCCACATATTAGTATAGGCAAGAGTTTATCTCGGGGTTCTCAATTCTGTCCCATTGGTCTGTGTGTCTATTTTCATACCAGTACCATACTGTTTTACTATAAGTTTGTATGATAGACTGAAATCAGGAAGGGTGATGCCTCCATTTTTGTTCTTTTTCAGGATTGCTTTGGCAATTTGGGGTCTTTTTTGGTTCCATACAAATTTCAGGATTGTTTTTTCTATTTATGTGAAAAACACCATCAGAATTTTGACAGGGATTGCACTGAAACCATAGTCTGCTTGGGTAGTATGACATTTTAACAATATTGATTCTTCCATTTAACCAACATGATATCTTTCCATTTATTTGTCTTCAATTTCTTTCATTGTTCAAATATTCACCTCTTTGGTTAAATTACCCCTCAGTATTTTAAAGTTTATGATGCTATTTTAAATAAGATTGTTTAATTTCTTTTTAGATGCTTTGTTGTTAGTGCATAGAAATGCGAATTTCTGTAAGTTGATTTGTATCCTGCAATTTTATTGAATCCAATTCTAACAGTTTTTTGGTGAAGTCTTTAGAATATTCCATATATAAGATCATATCATCTGCAAACAAACAAATTTACTTCTTCCTTTTATCTTTTCTTGCCTAACTGTTCTACTAGGACAATGTTGAACGGGAGTGGTAAGAGTAGGCACCCTGATCTTAGAAGAGAAGTGTTTAGCTTTTCATTGCAGAGTATGATGTGAGCCATGGTCTTATTTTACATGGCCTTATTATTTTGAGGCACATTCCCTCTATATCCACTTTGTCCAGAGGTTTCAATAATGAAAGGAGGTTGTATTTTGGTAAGTGCTTTTTCTTTATCTATTCAGATGATCATAGGATTTTTATTTTTCATTCCATTAATGTGATATATCACATTTCTTGATTTGTTTATGTTGAAAGATCCTTGCATCCCGGAGATAAATCTTACTTGATTACAGCATATGATCCTTTTAATGTGGTACTAAAACCAGTTGCCTAATATTTTGTCAAGATCTTTTGCGTCTATATTCAGGAAGGATACTGCCTATTTTCTTGTAGCGTCCTCGTCTGGCTTTGATATCAGGGTAATGCTGGCCTTGCAAAATGAGTTTAAGAGTGTTTCTTCTTCTTCAATTTTTGTGAAGAGTTTGAGAAGGATCCTTCCTCATATGTTTAGAAATCACCAGGAAACTATCTGGTACTAGGCTTTTCTTTGTTGGGATTCAATCTCCTTACTTTAGGACTAGATTTTTCTATTCATGATTCAGTCTTAGTAGGCTGTATGTTTCTAGGAATTTACCCATTTCTTCTAGGCTACCTAAATTGTTAGCATATAATCATTCACAGTAATCTCTTATGATCCTTTATATTTCTTTGGTATAGTTGTAATGTCCCCTTTCATTTCTGATGTTATTTACTTGATCCTTCTCCTTCTAGTCTAGCGAATAGTTTGTTCCATCTGTCAAAAAAAACAGCTCTTAGTTTCATTGATATTGTCTATTGTCTTTGGTATTTCCTTCTTTCTACTAACTTTGGGTTTAGTTTGTTCTTCTTCTAGTTCTTTGATTTATAAAGTGAGGTTATTTCAGATCTTTCAGGTTTCTCCATATAGGCATTTGTCACTGTAAATTTTCCTCTGCTTTTGCTGCATCCCATAAATTTTGGTATATGCTGTGACTTCATCTTTGTTTGTTTCAAACTACTTCTTCAGTTCCCTTCTGATCTCTTCTTTGATCCACTGGTTGTTCAGGAGTGTGTAGTCTAATTTCCACATATTTGTGAATTTTCCAGGTTTCCTTCCTGTTACTGATTTCTAGTTTCATACCACTGTGGTCTGAATAGATAATGGGTATGATTTCAACCTTCTTAAATTTGCAAAGACTTGTTTGGTGACCTAACATATGGTCTATCCCGGCAAATGATACACATGTACTTGAGAAGGATGTATATTCTGCTGTTGTTAGATGTAATGGTATATATATATTATATGTAGATACATATTTTAAGTATATATTATATATACAATATATATATTATATATATAAAACATTGGTTCAAATCCAATGTTTCCTCATTGATTTCTGCCTGGATGATCTATTCATTATTGAAAGTGGAGTACTGAAGTTCCTACTATATTATACTATTTCTCCCTTCATATCTGTTAGCATATGCTTAATATATTTGGGTGCTCCAATGTTGGGGTCATATAGATTTACAACTGTCATATCCCATAAAGATATAATCCCTTTATCATCATACAATGGCCTTCTTTACCTTGTGTTACAGCTTTTGAGTTAAAATCTATTTTGACATAAGTACAGCTCTCCCTACTCTCTTTTGGTTTCCACTTGCATGGAGTATCTTTTTCCCACTCTTCCCTTTGAGCCTATGTGTATCCTTGAAGCTAAAGAGAGTCTCTTGTAGGCAAAATATATTTGCATCTTGTTTTCTTTTCCATTCAGTCATCCTATACTTTTTGATTGGAGAATGTAATCCATATTTAAAAAATTGTTTTTAATGTTTATTTATTTTTGAGAGAGAGAGAGCAGGGGAGGGGCAGAGAGAGAGGGAGACACAGAATTCGAAGCAGGCTCCAGGCTCTGAGCTGTCAGCCCAGAGCCTCACACGGGGCTCAAACTCATGAGCTGCTGAGATCATGACCTGAGCCAAAGTCAGATACTTAATGGACTGAGCCACCCAGGTGCCCCTTAATCCATATTTTTGAATATATATTTGTGGAACAGAAGAAAGGGCAAAGAGAAGCAGTGGAGCAGAAGAACGCAGAGAGACAGAAGAGAAAGAGAACAGAAAGAAATGGTAAAGAAAAAGAAGTGAAGATATTTAACAGGGTATGCTACTGAGAATGAAGTTAAAAAACTACGTATGGCTCACAACGACTGTGATTCCACTTCTATTAGGTACCCAAAACAGTCCAATTCAGAGAGACAGAAAGTAGAATGGTGGTTGCCGGGGGCTGGCAGAGGGGGATGGGGAGTTGCAATAGGCGCAGAGTATTAGCTTTGCAGGATGAAAAGAGTTCTGGGGATGAATGGTGGTGATGGTGCACAAGTGAATGTTAATACTATTGAACTATATACTTAAAAATGGTATACATAATTTTAAAAAAATCCTATGTCTGTTTTCTAGCCAAGAGGTAACAGTGGCTTGGTCTAGATTAAGAGCAGAGAAGATGCAACTGATTGGATCGTGAGAAGAGGACAGACTGGAACTATATTTGGAGCATAAGTATGAGCAGGTCTTGGTGACTGACTAGAGGCTCAAAGAGAAATATACTCAAGATAATTTCCAAATTACTGACATAAGTAATTAGGTGGATAACGTTGCCAACTGTAAAGGAGAATACAGAGAAACAATTCAAATCTGTACATGTTCAGTTTGAGAAACTTTTCATACATCCAAATGAAAGTGAGTCGATGAGTGTATAAATGGGTGTTGAGCTCAGAACAGATGTCTGGCCTGGAGATGCAAATCAGACAGTCCTCAGTATTTAAATGATATTTGAAGCTGGCAAGCCGATGCCATTACATAGGAAGAGAGTGGGGGGCAGGGGGGGAGAAGGCCTGAAATCCAGGCTTGAAGGATCTAGTTATGAGGAACTTTTACATTTGGAGAAAAGACAAGAAATTCCCACAGTAGAATGAGAAAGAGAAGCCATATATACAAAATAAAAACAAGTAAAGTATGATAAATCAAAAGCTTAGAGAAGAAAATATTATAGAAAAGGAAACCTGTTAAAATATACAATGATCATGATAATAATAGAAGGCATTCACTAAATGACTACAATGTTCCTAGGACTGTTATAAGCACTGTAAAGGTAATGATTCATTCATTTCTCACAACACCCTATGAAAAAATTTCCCCATCTTTTTTTTTTTTTTTATAGCTGAACACATTAAGGCTTAGAGAAAGCAAGTTAACTCATTGACAGCTATGTATCTAGCAAACTAGGCAGAACCCAGAACCTGAATTCTTACTCACTACGTGATACTCACTCTGTAAGTATCCATAGTCTTAGCAACAGAGAGAATGGTGACGTTAGCCAAGCAGAATTAAATGGAATGATGGAGGCAGAAGCCAGACTGGAGTGCACTGAAGAGTAAATGGAAAGTGATGAACTAAAGGTAATAGGAATAAACAACTCTTAAGAAATATGTCTCTAAGAAAGATGAAAGATAGGGTGGTCACTGGAAGGGCATTCAGCGTATAGAAAGTTTCACTGTTGCTGAACTTGCTACTAAGGGCAAGAAAGCATACTCAAGTATCCAGACAGATCAGTCAGATAATTTACACAACAATAAGGACAACCGATACTTAATACACACTTACAGCGCACCAGGCATTCTTCTAAGTATTTCTTATATGTTAGCGTGTGTGATGCCAACAACAGCTACTTAGCCCCATTTCACAGATAAGAAAACTGATATACCAAAAGGTCTGCAAGTTGGGAAAGTCAAACAGCTGGCTAGGATTCAAACCTCAGCAAACTTGTTCCTGAACAAGTACCTTCTATCAGAGAAAGGGCCAAAAAAGTGCACGTGATATGAGAGCTTTGGTGAACTGAACGGCAAATGCACCCTCAAGAGGGATCTATGGCTCCAACAATAGCCAAACACTGTCTGTGAGATGGAAATGTCCTATGCTCTGTCCAAGGCAGTAGCCATCAGCCTTGAGTGAGTATTGAGCATTTGAAATAAGGTGAAACGACCGAGAGGGAACTCTAAATTTTATCTCATTATAATTAAATTTAAAAAGACACATGCGGCTAGTGGCTATTATAATAGATAGTACAACTCCAGAAAATTGTTTATGAATAGCCTAATTTTTTTAAGGATAAGCCAGAAATAAATTTTTTAATGTGAATTCTCATTTTAAAATGTTGGTTCCCTTAAAAAAAAACAACAAATCAAAACTACTTATCATACAATCCAAATGTACCTTAAGAGAATACCTATATAATTTTCACAAGTTATCATGGAATTTACAGTAACAGAATAAGGTATACCTACATGTTTCAACATGTGTATCTCAAAAACAAGGTTTACAAGAAAGTTGCAGAATGAAAAGTACCATCAATACCATTTATATGAAGTTTAAACATATGCACAGCATATGTTTAACATACATACAGTATTAAAAAGCCATATATACAGTATAAAAGTATAAAGGCATTCAGGGGAGGGGCACCTGGGTGGTTCAGTTGGTTAAGCATCTGACTTTGGCTCAAGTCATTATCTCATGGTTAGTGAGTTTGAGCCCTGCAGCCCCAGCTGTGCCTAGAGCTTGCTTGGGATTCTGTGTCTCCCTCTCTCTGCCCCCACCCACCCCACCCCCCATGCTTGCGCTCTTTCTCTCTCAAAAATAAATATACTTTAAAAAAAAAAATAAAGGCATTCATAGGAATTGTAACACCAGTGTGCTGGTTACCTCTAGGGTGAGAGATATAAATTTGATCAGAGAGAGTGTATTAGTCTCTTACTGCTGCTATAACAAACTACCATAAACTTGGCTTAAAACAATACAAATTTATTACCATACACATGTATAGGCTGAAAGTCCAACATGGGTCTTGGTGAGCTAAAAATCAAGGTGCTAGTAGGACTGTATTCTTTCCTGGAGGCTGTAAGGGAGAATCCGTTTCCTTGCCTTTTCCAGTTTATAGACGCAACCACCACACTTCTTTGCTCATAAACCTCTTCTATCTTCCAGACAAGAAATGTAGGTGAAGTCCTTCTCATTACCTCATCACTCTGATCTTGCTTCTGTTTGTCACACCCTAACACTTGTACCTCCCTCTTCCACTTTCAAGTACTATCGTGTTTACACTGGGCCCACCCAAATTATCCAGAATAATCTTCCTATTTTACAGTCAGCTGATTAGAAACTTTAATTCAATCTTTAATTCAAACTTTAATTTCCCTTTGCCATGTAACTTAACATATCCAAATGTTCCAGGGATAAGGACAGGATTATCTTTGGTAGGCGAGATTTATTCTCCGTCCCACAGAAGAGTACACAAGGAACTTTAATTTTGTAATGTTTTGTTCCTTAAGTAGACAAAGGAGTTCACTATGTTTTTTATTATATCTCCCTATATGCCTCAAATATGTTTAAAAGCTTTTGATGTGAAATTTCCTTGTAAGGTTAAGTTTTCCAAACTTTCATAGGGTCTTAAAATTTTAAAGAGATCGATCAGGAGCAGTAAGAGGTAAAGGGAGAAAAATATGGAAAAATCAAGGCGTTGGCTCTGCTTCAACCTAACCAGACCTTTTTATTGCCTTTTACTTTTCTTTTTTTTTATTTTTTATTTTTTAAAATTTACATCCAAATTAGTTAGCATATAGTGAAACAATGATTTCAGGAGTAGATTCCTTAATGCCCCTTACCCAGTTAGCCCATCCCCCCACCCACAACCCCTCCAGTAACCTTCAGTTTGTTCTCTATATTTACGAGTCTCTTCTGTTTTGTCTCCCTCCCTGTTTTTATATTATTTTTGTTTCCCCTCCCTTATGTTCATCTGTTTTGTCTCTTAAAGTCCTCATATGAGTGAAGTCATATGATTTTTGTCTTTCTCTGACATACACACACCACATCTTCTTTATTCATTCATCCATCAATGGACATTCGGGCTCTTTCCATACTTTGGCTACTGTTGATAGTGCTGCTATAAACATGGGGGTGCATGTGTCCCTTCGAAACAGCACACCTGTATCCCTTGGATAAATGCCTAGTAGTGCAATTGCTGGGTCGTAGGGTAGTTCTATTTTTAGTTTTTTGAGGAACCTCTATACTGTTTTCCAGAGTGGCTGCACCAGCTTGCATTCCCATTGCCTTTTACTTTTCTACATAACCTTTCATTTGAAAAGAAAAAAAAAAAGGATTCCAATTATTTAAACAAAAAAAGACAGAATATAAATGCCATGTGACTCTAAGAAAAACCGTAATAAAATAAAATTAACTTACTTACATGGTATAAAAAGTAAATAATTAACAAGCTAGTCCTACAACGAGGCTACTGATGAGCTGAGTGATGCTTTGGGTAACATTGCAGGGCTAAGGAGACAGAACTTATGTTCAGTCCAAGGATCGCTGAAGCCAAGGAGAAAGAAGGAAAGGACACAAGGAAATGCCCATGCACATTGGTTAAGACCGTAAAGAGCAGTATTCTAAAAGTAATGTGAGTATGAACAAGAAGTTTACTGACTCATGGGGACTGCAACTCAGCTTCCAATATCAAAGACTGAAAACAGATTAATGTAGTCCTAGATTGCTAGTACCTTCAGGTACTAATGAAAGTGGACATTGTTGAAAGACACCATCTCCTACGTATAAGTTTCTTCTAAAGAACAATTTCAAGTACGATGTCTACACTCGTAAAAAAATAAGTAACCAGGCATATGAGGAGACAACTAGCAGAAACTGCAAACCATAGAAACAGACTCATAAGGCTCCGGATGGTCTCTGAAGTCTCTAACCATGCAAACAATGTTTAAGATAACAAAAGACAGAGAATTCTGAGAGTCTCAAAGCCCAAGAATAGGACACAACAGATTTCTGAGGAGAAAACAAATCATAAAACTGAATAAATAAATGCATTTAATAACACAATGGATGGATATAAAGGCACAGTAAGCACAGCAGAAGGGATTATTAATGAATTGGAAGAGGTATCATAGGAAAATATTCAAAATAAAGACCGGAATGATAAAATGAAAACCACGAAGGAGAGGATAAGAGACATGGATAATACAGATGAGAAGGGCTAACATAACTAAATCCCATCAGGAGAGGGGAGAGAAATAAGGGGGAGGGGGCACAAATACTATTTAAGGAGACAATGGCTGAGAATTTTCTGAAACAAATTACAGATTCAAGAAGCATTATCAACCACAGTAGCATAAGTAAAAAGGGTATTCTTCAGGTAGTAAGAAAATGATCCAAAAAGGAAGTACAATAATGCAGGAAAGATTGAGAAATGGTAAAGATAATAGTACTTCTAAATGAATATTGACTGTATACAATAATGACAGTATCTTGTATTAAACACACAGAATTAAAAGATACAACAACATGGTCAAATTAAGTCAGGGTTGGGAAGAGTAAATGGATTTGAAACATTCTAATATTCTTTGTTTGGAAAAAGAGTAAATGAGCCAATTAATATTATACATTGATGAGTCAAAATGCATGTTTTAATATCTAGCACAACCATTAAGGAATACCAAGAGGGTAGAACTTCTAAGTTAATAAAGTGAGCCTCCTGGTAGACACTTGCAGATACTATAATTAGACAGGAAATGGAAAAACAATAATTCTGTCACTGCTAAGAAAGGGAAGGAAAAAAAATAAAAGTCAGTAAGTAAGGTGAGGTGATGGAGAATATGCTATTTTATCCTTAAACTCAAGAGGAGAAATTTCTCTAAATAGTAAAGGGCAACCTTGCAAACTCTGTGTTAATACTGATGCTATAAAAACCTTAAACCCTACCCGTTACAGAACTTCTGCCTTGGAGCTGACAAACTACTCTGCTGATGGCATCTGCAGTAACCCTCAGACATTCTCACGTACCACTACTCTCAACTCATTGGCAGACCTCTGACAAAGGAGTATTTTTTTCCTCCTTTTTATATCACTCCGAGTGATATCATAGGGAAAGACCTACTGTGCAAAAGGAATTACCATATGAAGTGCTCTCCTAATAGTTCTTTCCTCAAAATCCTTGCGGTCTTCCTTTTCCATCAGGTCATAGCTAATTTGGACTTGGATTTACTGGCGTCCCTTTTTTTAAATCAAACCCAACTTGAACATCTCTAGGAAGTATGCCTCTTGCAAAAAACAAAAATTTTACTGACATCGGCAGACTTATTGGGGCTGAACCCATCAAGACTAAACTGACCCATCCAAATACGTACCCACATTTGGACAGTACTCCCTAAAGCAGCAGCTAAAAGAAGGGCTAAAAACAACTGAGTACCTTATAGGGAAAGGACTCACTGTACTTCACACTAGTCCTTGTAATATTCCCATCTTCGTGATTAAAAAATATGAAACAGAATATTCACCTCCCCCACCTACCTCATTTATAAACAGAACCAAACCAACAGAGTATTTTATCTTCACTGCCCCCTGCCACTTACAGATCTGTGTCTTTTTGTAGTGTTTCTTTAGATCAAAACAGTCAATACTTGTTCGTCTTGGGAAAATCAACAGTACATCTGGACATTTACGCCCTAGGTATATACTGGGGCACCCTCCAATTTTGCAGTAAGTCCTCAACCTGTACCTCAAGGATCGTAAATTTCCCTGGATTTCTACCCTAGTCTAATATGTGGATGATCTTTTGTCATGTTTGAAAGATGAGGTAAGCCCCAAGGCTGATTGTATTTTTTCTGTTGTATCTCAGAAAGGACATCGATTTCCAAAGAGAAGTTATGACTTTATTAAAGTACACTAACTAGCACATCATTTACCCAAAGGAGATAAATCCCTTATTCTTGACAGATTATAAATTGTTCAAAACTTTCCAAGAAACTAAGAGACAATTACAAAGATTCCTAGATCTCACTGACCACTGCAGGCAATGGGTTCCCACTTTTCCGTAACAGTATGATTATTTGACAATTTAACCAAGACCTCCTCAATAACCAAAGCTCTTCCCTGGAAACCTAAACACGTACAGATCTTTTGTTAGATAAAAAAGAGCACTTCAGTCACTTCCTACTCTGAGTTAGTTATCATAAAATTTTCTATCTATTCATCCATGAGAGATCTGAACCAGCCCTTAGTGTTCTGACTTCACTTGATGAGAATCATCAGAGATCAAGAGGTTACTAAAGTTTCTCTTGACCCCGTGGTAAAAGATTACCCAGTGTGTCTAAAAATAGCCACAGTAAAGGCTTTTGTCCACTTAATTTAAGGATCTTCTTCTAACCCCAAGGTCCTTCATACTGTACAATCTTTGTTGCTCACTGCAAAGACAGAACATGTCTCAGCAAGGAGGCTTAGCTCCTATAGAATCCTATTGCTTTACCCTTCACATATTTCCATTCATGGTAATACTCAAGGGGTCAGTAAACTATGGCCCACCAGCCAAATTCAGCCCACAGCACGGCCTATCGGCTAAGAATGATTTTTATACTGTTAAATTATTATTAAAGAAAAGAAAAGAAAAAAGAATACACAACAGAGACTGTCATATGGCCCACAAAGCCCAAAACATTTACTATCTGACCCTTTACAAGAAAAGTTTGCTGATCTCTGCTACTTTTCTCCTCCCTAAAAAAAGGAGAAACTACTCTCTACTGGCAAACCATGCCCTAAATAGACTTACAGAAACTCCCCTAGAAAATTCGGACTTAATCTTCACTGTTGATGGGTCAATCTTAAGAATAAAACAAGTAGGGGGTGCCTGGGTGGCGCAGTTGGTTAAGTGTCCGACTTCAGCCAGGTCACGATCTCGCGGTCCGGGAGTTCGAGCCCCGCGTCAGGCTCTGGGCTGATGGCTCAGAGCCTGGAGCCTGTTTCCGATTCTGTGTCTCCCTCTCTCTCTGCCCCTCCCCCGTTCATGCTCGGTCTCTCTCTGTCCCAAAAATAAATAAACGTTGAAAAAAAAATTTTTAAAAAGAATAAAACAAGTAAATAATAGGCAGAATATGCTGCAACAGATCTCAAACTCACCCCTAGAATGTGACTCCTTTGCTACAGGCAAGATACACCTAACTGGCAGAATTCCCCATGAATTCACCAGAGTTTGCTAGGTAGTGAACAGGTTAATTGGCATTAACAGGGTTAATACATGTAAGTTCAGAGCACATCTGCTTTTGAGGTAGTCCATAATTGTGGAATGCCTCGGAAATCGGGAGAGCTCTTGACTTCAGCATTAACGTTTCCTAAAAAGATAACTATTATAAAGATAGAAGCGCATTTAAAACAGAGGTAAAAAAAAAAAGATTAAAGAATGTGCCCTGGCTGATTGTTATGGTAGATAGGTATCTCTTACCAAGATTTTAGCCCTCATGATACGAAAAGTCCATTTGCACGATGCCAGCAATTATCTCCAGAGTTGGAAAAAGAAGGGTGTTAGGGAGAAATCTGAGTAAGTACCCAAGTTAGCTTCTGGTGTTCTCAGGACAGTTTCTCTGTGGCATCAGAGGTCCACAAAAGAAACCTGGGAAAAATTTTACATAAAATTATATACTATGTTAAGGACAAATTGGTTAGAGAACTCAGTTCTCTAATAGTTTAGGAAAGTGGGAAAACTTTAGTAAAATTGCTGAGCATGTTACAGTTTATGTCTCACCAGTATAATCCCTGCTTAAAACAGTAAATGTGGGGACACCTTGGTGTCTCAGTCAGTTAAGTGTCCCACTCTAGATCCTGGCTCAGGTCACGATCTCATAGTTTGTGGGAATGAGCCCTGCATTGGGCTCTGTGCTGACAGCATGGAGCCTGCTTGAGATTCTCTCCATCTCTCTGCCCCTCCCCTGCTCCTGTGCACTTTCTCTCCCTCCCTCTCTCCCAAAATAAAGAAATAAGTAAACATTAAAAACAACAGCAGTACACGTGAAGCATGGACAAGAGTCTAAACCTCAAGGTCTCTTTGAACACCCCCAAATGGTTTTCATACAAGGGTTTTGAATACGTTGTGATCATCGTTTGCTTATTCTTGGGGTAGACAGAAGCCCTTCCTTGTTGGAAATCTGTATCTCAAAGAGTAGCAAAAACCTTACTCAACTATGTGTTCCCAACCTGAGAAATTCCCATTTTCTCTCTGATGAGAGGTACCCATTTGCTGATACTATTATTAAAGAGTTTTTAAAGCCCTTCCACTTACTCAGAAATGTCACTGTCCAATCTTCAAGAAAGGTTCTGAAACTAGTATTAGCAAAAGTCTTAGAGTCTCTCAAACTTCCACAGCCTAAGATACTGCCACTGGTTTTAACGACAATGAAATCAATTCCTTCTGGAGCTTGACCACTCCCCAATTATGAGTTATTACACACCAGCCCATACATTTAAGAATGTCAACTCTGATACTAGACCTACACTACTGCAAGCAGACATAGCCAAATACTGTCTGCCAGGGATTCATGCGATATACCCAGTCTTAACATTAATAGGTACAAGCAGCGGGGCGCCTGGATGTGACAGTCGGTTAAGTGTCTGACTTCGGCTCAGGTCGTGATCTCACAGTTCGTGGGTTCAAGCCCCACGTCAGGCTCTGTGCTGACAGCTCAGAGCCTGGAACCTGCTTTGGATTCTGTGTCCCCTCTCTCTCTGCTCCTCCCCCACTCATGCTCTATCTCTGTCTCTCAAAAATAAATAAACATTAAAAAAAATTTTTTTAAGGCCTATGTCAGTGTTGAATTGCTGCAAGACTGTTGCACCCAGAGAACTTGAACTGAGGATTCTTATGAGTCTTCTAGCAGCAAAAGGTCTTTGGAAGGAGAGAGCTTCAACTAAAGACCTTTACACCAAGATCCACAGAATAAGACTAGTGACTGTCATGCTCTAATCTCTATTACTCTGCTCTTTATTTTCCTAGTTATCTTTTTTCTTCTTTTGCTGGTAAGGTTACTTTTAACTATGTTACTCATAAGGACCCTATTCTTAAAATTGGCTTTTCCATAGTTACTCCCTCTTATGAGCCCAAAACCTGGCTAAAACTGACTCATGATTTGACTAAGGCATACAATCAAACAGACCACCTTAGTCAATTCCAGTTGCTATAACAAAAATACCATAGTCTAGGTGGCTTATAAACAACAGAGATTTATTTCTCACAGTACTGGAAGCTGGGAAGCCCAAGATCAAGGTGCTGGAAGATTCAGTGTCTGCTGGGGGCCTGCCTCCCATAAACAGCTATCTTCCAGCTGTATCCTCACATGGCAGAAGAGATGACTGAGCTCTCTAGGGTCTCTTTCAGAAGGGCACTAATCCCATTCGTGAGGTCTTGCCCCCATAACCTAAGCATCTTTCAAAGGACCCACTTCTAAATGCGAAGGCATTTGGGACTAGGTTTTAACATATAAATTTAGGGAGGACACAAACATTCAGTCTATAGCATCAACTATACACAGTTTCCTTTGGTACCCACACAGCTTCCCTTGGTACCAGTTTCTTGTAATGAATCAACTGGTGTTCTGGGCAAGAGTACCTAGACTCAACTGTTAAGTAACCTTTTAAATGGCCGGTCCCACAGCAGGCCATCTATCCTACTGTACACAGGATAGGAGGTTCCTATCTCCACCAAAACCACATTCAGGGATCTTTCATGGGAGCTAGCTTCTGTAACTTAACTTTCCCAGAAACAGATCTTGGAAAAAGAAGACCTCACAGTGAAGACAGTCTGCTTAAATTCAACCCCAAGTTCCTCTACTTTATTTTTTTTATTAATTTTATTTTAATTTACATCCAAATTAGTTAGCATAGAGTGCAACAATGATTTCAGGAGTAGATTCCTTAGTGCCCCTTACCCATTTAGCCCCTCCCCCTCCCCCCACTCCCTCCAGTAACCCTCTGTTTGTTCTCCATATTTATGAGTCTCTTATGCTTTGTCCCCCTCCCTGTTTTTATATTATTTTTGTTTCCTTTCACTTATGTTCATCTGTTTCGTCTCTTAAAAGTCCTCATATGAGTGAAGTCACATGATATTCGTCTTTCTCTGACTAATTTCACTTAGCCTAATACCTTCCAGTTCCATCCACATTGCTGCCAATGGCAGGATTTCATTCTTTCTCATTGCCAAGTAGTATTCCATTGTATACATAAACCACATCTTCTTTATCCATTCATTCATCAATGGACATCTGGGCTCTTTCCATACTTTGGCTATTGTCAATAGTGCTGCTATAAACATTGGGGTGCATGTGTCCCTTCAAAACAGCACACCTGTATCCCTTGGATAGATACCTAGTAGTGCAATTGCTGGGTCATAGGGTAGTTCTATTTTTAGTTTTTTTGAGGCACCTCCATACTGTTTTCCAGAGTGGCTGCACCAGCTTGCATTCCTACAAATTCCTCCACTTTAGAGCTACCTGATGATATTGACACTACAAATTTCATTACCTGGTAATAGATCACTCTTGTTAAGTGACATCAAAATGTTACAGTACTCTAAAACAACTCTGATGGGGGTAACACAGATCATCAGGTGTTTCCTAAAGACTAATACTGAATCTATAGCATAAAAGTCTATGGGTTACCACTTACCAACCAGTCACCAATGTCAAGGATTTGTGACCTTGGTAAACTGATGCCTCTCTTCAGGGATCTCACCCAAAGCCCATTTTGGCCCATCAGCTTCCCCTCTTGGAAACCATTTGAGAATCTAATTCTCTAATCATTCAAAGGGATTCCGAATTACTTCGCTCACATCAAGCTTTTTCACTTCCAGCTTTAGAAGATGCGTATGAAGTAATGGGGAATTCTATGTACTAAGGTTCAGAGCAAAAGAATGAAACAATGCAAACAAGACCAAAGAACTCTTTGTCCCAGAGGCTTGTAAAACAAGGTAGGTAGTAGTTTTGAAAAAAGCTACTTTAGATATAATACTGGTTTGTCTTGGGATAAATGGCATGCTTACAACATTTTAGTCCCTTCAGTCCTCTCTGGGATCTTTACTGTTATTACAGAGACTGGAAAAGCAAAGGAAATAATCATAAATTTGATAATTTTGTCAATAACCACACACCTGATTTAGTGGGCTCTTTTGGATGAAGTGGTTTAATTTTGGCTTAATTTCTTGCCTTAATTTTGGCACTCCTGGCCCCTGCAGACTGCAGACTCAGATATAATCCTTTTCTTAGAATTTGTGTTGCAGTGCCTAGGCGTGACCTCCAGAGTATTAAATGTTGCTGCATAGCCACTGTCCAGTCAAATGACCCCAAAATGACCATGTGACAGGAGGAGAGGAAACTCTGATTCTTACAAAGACTAAAGTGACTATCTTCCCCTTTCACACCCCCATCCCGTTTATTTCATCATAACACCTCATAGAGTGATAAAGATCTGGACTGATCATATTTCCAGACATTAATGGGAAGGGGATCTGAGAACCAAAGCCACCTAAAACCACACACTGTCTACATTAACATGGCTTTACTATTTGACTTAATACAGCTTTACTAATCCAGGAACTCTTACCCAGGAAAATAAGTTATAAATAACCTTGTTTCAGGTCCCCAAGATACACTTACCCAAAAAATAAATCCCCTTCCCAGGACAAGTCACCCAACTACGCTTATCAAAGACTTGATCAGAAACTCTTACTTAGGGCCATTATCTTTGCCTTATCCCATTCAGGCTTTTGCAGTGAAAGATCTATATTAAAGCAGACCCCAACATCCTCATAAATACCCTTCCTGTTTCTGAGACACTACTAAAATCCCGTAAAGACAGAAGACTCCCTTACTATAGCAGTAAACTAGGCTTTGCTTTATTAATAAGATATTTTGGTCATCTTTTGGGGAAGCCCATGAGAAAAGTTGTACTGATACCGAAATCAAGGGGGTCCGTAAAAAAATGGCCTATTCCCTACCTGATCTTTTCATAAGCAAGCATCTGCTTCTACAGGCAAACGTTTTACTGCTTTATGCTTAAGTATGAATTGGCTGCTGAGAATCACCATACTTAAGGAAAGCCTCTAATAAGGAGAGACCAAAATAGCTCGGAAGAAACAAAGACAAAGCACCAACGAGAAGAGAAATTAAAACATCTATACTATCACAAAGACATTTAGCTATTGTATCCATAAAACATAAACAAGTTTATATAAAAATATTCAGATGACAGGGTGGCTCATCTGACAAAAAGACAAACCAGACAAAAATATTCAGATGAGCCTGGGTGGCTCAGTCTGCTGAGCTTCTGACTTTGGCTCAGGTCATGATCTCACGGTTCATGAGTTTGAGCCCCACGTTGGGCTCTGTGCTGACAGCTTGCAGCGTGGAGCCTGGAGCCTGCTTTGGATTCTGTGTCTCCCTCTCTCTCTGCCTCTCCCCACACACTTGCATACACGCTCTCTCTCTCTCAAAAATAAACATTTAAAAAATTTTTTGAATAAAAATAAAAAAATAAAACAAAATAAAAATATTCAGATGACAGAAATAAATATGAAAGCAGAATAAAAAATTAACTGGAAAGGCTGAACGATAAAGTTGAAAAATCAAAATCCAAAAAAAGAGAACAAAGTAAATGTAAAGAGAAATGATCAAATAGTTAACATTTTATACAACTGAAAGATGTATTTGCTAACTGAAAGCTCCCTTCCCACATCTCTATACTCTCGGCATAAAAGACCCAGAAATGTATATAATCATAAAAGTTAAAGAAACAGAAGTTTAAAAAGAAGATCTTAAAAGCTTTCAAAAATAAAAAGAAGTTATATACGGGATCAAGAGTCTGAATGGCATTGGACAACACTGAATGGCATTCAACAACACTGAAGTTAGAAGATAACAATATATTCAAAATTCTGGTGTGTGTGTTTTTCTTAATTTCCAACCTAGAATTCCATATCCAGCCAACGTATCACTGTTAGTTTCTTCCCATATCCATAATTTTCATTCTTTTATTATCAGAGCCCCACCAAGCATAGCTGAGCACATATCTACCTAACTAAATATACTAGATTTTCCTGCTTCCCTCGTACCTACTAATAGGTGTGGCTACGTGACAACCTCGTGGCCACTGACATATGAGCAAAAGTAATATGGGCAGCTTCCAGTTCATGCCCTTAAAACAAATCTGCATGCCCTCCACTTCCTCTTTCCTCCTTCTCAAGGACGGAGTAAGACAGGGTAATAAGCCATCTTTGAGCATATAGATAAAGACAGCACACGTGCTGTTGAAGCAAGCACTGAGCATATAGATAAACCACAGAGCAGTTCTTAGTATGTACACGAATCACCTAGGAATCTTGTTAAAATGGAGATTCTGACTCAGTAGGTCTGGGCTGGGCCTGAGATTCTGCATTTTTAACAAGCTCCCATATGTTGCTGCTGTTTCCGGGAATCATACTTAGAGTTCCAAGGCCCAAGAGTAGAGAATGATGTAACAAGAAAGAAGGCACCTGGGTCTCTAGAAAACTCCAGGAAAATCCACTCTATCTTCGCTCAACTCTTGACCAGCTCAGTAAAAAAAGAGAAATAAACGTCTTTATTAAGCCACTGATATACCCCTAAAAAACAAAACAAAACCAAAAACTGACAATGGTGTACTTAGTTGTCTAATAATATTTCTGCCAAAAAATCAGTGATTTATAATTTGCATTAAAATAAACATAAAATCTTGTCCAAGGAATACTCTTATAAAGCTTAAGATTAGACTATATGACAACTTAAATGTTCTAAACTAAGTCTGCTAAATACATTACTTTATATCCTCATGACTAAATAGGAAATAATACAGCTTCACTCCAGACATTTTGAAATGTTAATAAATCATTTATCTACCACTCAGAAAGAATACCTTGGCCTGTTCACTTCCAGTCTGAATTTATGTTTGTCTTTTTTTAAATGTTTATTTATTTTGAGGGGTGTGGGAGAGCGAGCAGGAGGAGGAGCAGAGAGAGAGAGGAAGAGAGAGAATCCAAAGCAGACTCCACACTGTCAGTGCAGAGCCCAACACAGGGCCCGAACCTACCAACTGAGAGACCGTGACCCGAGCTGAAATCAAGAGTCAGATGCTAACTGACTGAGCTACCCAGGTGCCCCTATGTTTGTCTTTCTATATATGTGTTCAGTTAAACATTTTATATATGATTTTTTTATTTTCCAGAATTTCAACAAACACATATTACATTTGATATGAGACAGAGACAGAGACAGAGACAGAGACAGAGAGGCAAACCAAGAAACAGGCAAACCAGGAAACACTCTTAACTACAGAGAACAAACTGAGGGTTACTGGAGGGGAGGTGGGTAGAGGGATGGGCTAAATGGGTGACAGATTAAGGAGTACACTTGTAGTGATGAGCCCCGGGTGATGTATGGATGTGGTGAAGCACTATATTGTACACCTGAAACAAAAACAACACTGTAAGCTAACTAACTGGAATTGAAATAAAAACTTAAAGAAAAAAATAAATGAAATATTAAAAAATAAAAAATTCTCACAAAGAAAAAAAGAAACCAATTATTTTCTTTTAAAACCTAAATAATACCAATTATTTTGAATGAATATAAATATATCCTAGTTCATATATCTCAATACAATGAGATATCAACTCATATGAATGCTAACAAATCAGTTAAAGGAAAGCAAAAAAGGGGTAGATTTAAAGTAACCTTCAAGAAATCTCATAGGGACCTGGGAGAGAAGTTTTATATAGAGTGCATATATTGTATTCAGCATTCACATTCCAACTGCGCTTTTAATATTTATCATAGAGTCTTTAATCCTTATCATAGTCTTTCTGTACTACAGGTTATATGACCCTTCTCTTTGCTCACATAACATTCAGAGTATACCACATTAATAGCACTGTTAAAATTTTCTAATTGCATCACATCAGATAATGATGGGCTCTCCCACTGTCTGTGATGCTAAGATTGATCATTTTGTTAAGCTGGTGACTGCCAGAACTCTCCATATGTAAAGGTGTATCTTCTTCTCTGCAATTAGAAAATTATTCATGAGGTGATACTTGGAGATGAAAGGAATATTCTATATCCCAACAAACTTTCACCATACGACTTTAGTATCCATAGATGACCCTTGCCTGAATCAATTATTATACTGGGAGTCTCAAAATGCTTTTTTCTGATTCTATCATTCCTTCTACATTTATCAAATGGCATTCTTCTATAAAGAACTCCCTCTTCCGAACTTTTTTACTGTCAATAGGGATTCATGGATTCTTTATTTGACATATTATAATCTATTATTCTTTTTGATGTTCAAATTGCCCCAAATTTGTCCAGTAAAAACCTCTTCATGTCTACTCCTATTCCTTTTGAAATGATTTGACATCTTTGAAGATGCCACTAGAAGGCAAACAGAATTTGAGACCTAAATAATTAAATAAGACAAACACTGTAAGACAATTCAATAAGACTGTCCCACACAGCTTCCTGTTTTTCCATCTCTCCATTAATGGCACCGTCACCAACTCTGTTATTCAAGCCAGAAACCTCAGAATAATTCTCGACCCTCCCTTTCCCTCACCACTAGGCAGAGAAGGAAATAGGGTGATTGGAGGAATGGAGCATTGTTACTTTCCAGTTCATGCTCTTCTATGTATTATGTATACTGTTTATACTTCTTTTTGTGCCCATTTCATTAGCTTAAAAAATTTTAAAGAACTGTTCAAAAAATGTAAGTATGTTGCTCATCAACTTTGAAAGGCAAACCAACCATCTCCAGGTTTCATCATAACTTACTATACTTTTTCTAGATCTAGCCCATTGGTCCAAAGTTCTCTCATAACGGATCCTCATATAAAATCTCAGAGCTGGTAGGATGATACAAGTCATCTAGTCCAAACATCCACCCAATACTTGAGTTTCCTTCACAACTCCATCAATTTGTCATTTCGGATATGCCGAGACCATGTGTATAAAGAAAGAATTCTCTGGGGCAACTGGGAGGCACAGTTCTTAAGCATCCAACCTTGATTTCGGCTCAGGTCATGAACTCACAGTTGTGAGACTGAGCCCTGTGTTGGGTTCGACACCGGGCATGGAGGCTGCTTGAGGTTCTCTCTCTCCCTCCGTCCCTCTCCCAAGCTCGCATGCTCTCTGCATGCTCTCTGGACAGGAAGGAAGGTAGAAAGGTAGGAAGGTAGGAAGGTAGGAAGGAAGGAAACAAAACAAAAGAAAGGGAGGGAGGGAAAATTGTCTCATGCTTAGACAACTTGGTCTGTTAAAAAATTGCTCGGGGCGCCTGGGTGGCGCAGTCGGTTAAAGTGTCCGACTTCAGCCAGGTCACGATCTCGCGGTCCGGGAGTTCGAGCCCCGCGTCAGGCTCTGGGCTGATGGCTCAGAGCCTGGAGCCTGTTTCCGATTCTGTGTCTCCCTCTCTCTCTGCCCCTCCCCCGTTCATGCTCTGTCTCTCTCTGTCCCAAAAAAATAAATAAACGTTGAAAAAAAATTAAAAAATAAAAATAAAAAATTGCTCATGTTAAAGTGCCAAAGTGCATCTTTAGTTTCAGACATAGTCATAGTTCCACATCTTGGGTCCCAAAGAAGTTCTGTTAGTCTTCTAGATTTAAAATAGTACCCATATGGGAAGGTATGCTTATACCCCTTGATTTAACCATCAGAAGACAGAGGATAAAACCTCAAGTTCCATTTAGTAACTAATTGTGAATCTATCATTCATGAATATACCTAAACTTTTCTAGAAATTATGTTTTCAGCAACAAAATAAACTACTATAGAGCTTCTATCCAACTGTCCTACTTCAAGATTGGGAAACAAAAACAGCTCATAAGCCTAAGATTTAGAAACAAGTTTATATTCAGGATTGCCTGGGTGGCTCAGTTGGTTAAGTGTCCAACTTTTAATTTTAGCTCAGGTCATGATCCCAGGGTCCTGGGATCAAGCCCTGCATCGGACTCTGCGCTGACAGCATGAAGCCTGCTTGGGATTCTCAGTCTCTCTCCCTTCCCACCCCCTCTCAAGATAAATAAACAAAAAAAAAAGAAATTCATATTCAACTTACTTGTATAGTCACAGTTTTCTAAACTTCAAATCCACCCCTTTAATTTCCAACCTGAAAGACCCAAACCCTTTTAGTTTATATATTATAACATCCTTCTCCCAATAATTTTACTTGCCTTTCTCCAAACCTGTTCTAATTATCTTCCTACAAAATGACAACACTTGTCAAAAGTAAAAAGGTACTACAATTTTGTACAATAGTAGAATTACATTTTCTACTTTGTTTTTAATACGTGGTCTAAGTGATAACAGTGAATACCTGCCTCCTTTGCCCAACTCCCACCCCCGCAATATGTGTTTTCTAGAGATACTCTCCCCCTACAACTTTCTGGAACCCATTCAAATGCTTATAACAAGAACAAACATATTTATACAACCAGATCCTATTCAAAATGCATAGTTTACTGAGCCAAGCTTGAACACCTGCACTGAGCCAGAGCAACAACAGTGTGTTTCAATATATGAAAAGGGTCATCTGGCCATTTGCAATCAACAAGTATTTACAGTACTTATTATTTACTCTATACTAGCAAATACAGGCAAGTCTCTTATAGCATGAGTTTTTTTATAACATAATGTAATTATAACCTCACCAATTAGGGGAAAAGAATCAGTATGTGAAGGCACTGTTATTACAATGCAAAATGGAATCAGCATAGAGTAAGTAGGAAAAATAATAGTTGCATCCAAACAATAGATAGATGCACACATAGACAGATGCACTGTTTGAGTGTCTGGGGTTCTTCTGGGATAGAATTGTTCTGTTTACCCAAGCATTGTTTTTTCTTTTGTTTACCACTGCCAGTAATAAACAAAAGAATGCATGGTCAAGGACAAAGGTGATAGGGATGTCTAAGAATCTTCTGAGTAGACTAAATGGTAAAGGAGTAAACATATGATTTGTTTCTGTTAACTTGTCAATAGATACAGTACTTCCAGGTTACGCTTATAAAAATACATATATCATACATAGCAAGTCAGCAGAAACCCTGTAATCCCCTCTCCCAATGAAAGAGCTGTTTCTTTAAGGGTTTTTTCATAATAAAACATTTCTCAGGAACACAACCATGACATTATAGCAGAAGCACTATAGGTTATTATCTGAAAACAAAACATACTTAGGAAAATCATCTACTAATAAACATCTCAAATTCTTCTTGACAGACGTGAATTAGCATTAATTGGGCACTGGAGAAACAGGGAATCACGAATAACTGAACAAAGCAAGATTAATAAATACATTAAAGTACACAAAACTTAGATGGCCTTACAAGAGCTTGAAAACTTTGTTTACATGCTTTATCTTACCATGTTATACAAAAGACCTCTGTGAGATGAATTCATTTTACAGATGAGAAATCTAAAGTGCTCAGATTAAATGAATTGCCCAAGCTCATAAAGCTAGTAGTATATTGCATGTAAGATGTCAGTCTCATATCTAATAATGTTATGAAAATAAAAATTACTAAGAGGTCTTACCTAACAGAAAAAAACTAGAAACATTACCATTTAAAATCAAAAGTAAAGCAAAAATATTCCACCCCCAGCCAATGCTGGTTACTTTAGATTTTCTAACATTGAAGAACTAGAAAGAGATTAATAATAAAACTAAAAACATAATAGGAAAGAGTCACAAATCCATTAAAAATTTTTAACTACACAGGAACAGAAAGTTTATGGCTATTTGGCCACCATGGTAGGTTAATGGGGATTCACTGAACTATCTTTACTTTGGGTATGTTTTTAAAATTCCATAACAAATAGTTAACAAATCATTGTTAGTATAAGTATGTCACAAATAATTGCATGAGATCAAATGACACACAAAACTACACATAAGACTACTAAAACAAATAAAGTACCTAGTAATAAACAATATGTAGGATCTATAGGAATGTAACTGCAAGGCTTTATCAAGATTCATAAGATAAAATTTGAACAAATAAAAACATAACCATGCTGCTGAATATAAACAGTAATTAACACATTAAACACAACTTAAATCCACGTCAAAAAATATTTTTTAGAACTTGAATTGTTGCTTTTAAAGTTTACTTAGAATAAATGGACAAAAAAACTAAATTTTTTTTAAAGAAAAGTTATGAAAGGGTACCTCACCAGTTATTATAGTCTATGACTTAAAACAATAGGGGAATAACACAAGAATAGACAGATCGATGGGCTGGCGGAGAAAGTCCAGAAAGAAACACAAGTGTATATGCAAACTCAGGGTAGTGATAAAGGTGGCATTTCAAATATACCGTGAAAGAATTATTCAACAGTACTAAAAGGACTACAAAAACTACAGTTAGAATCCTGTATAACATTGCTCTGACAAATACATTTGATCAAATAAAATTTAACTGCAAAAACTTTTTTAACCCATAAAAACGCTAGAAGAAAATGTAAGAGGGGCACCTGGGTGGCTCAGTCGGTTGGGCGGCCGACTTCGGCTCAGGTCATGATCTCACGGTCCGTGAGTTCAAGCCTCGCGTCGGGCTCTGTGCTGACAGCTCAGGGCCTGGAGCCTGTTTCAGATTCTGTGTCTCCCTCTCTCTGACCCTCCCCCATTCATGCTCTGTCTCTCTCTGTCTCAAAAATGAATAAATGTTAAAAAAAAAAAATTAAAAAAAAAGAAAATGTAAGAAAAAATGTATATAATAAAGTCAGAGGCAGTAAGACAACGAGATTTTATTACACATTAATATTTCCTAAGTGTAAAAATTGACAAATGAAAAATTAGAAATACTTACAATATGAAAAAAAGAGTTGATATCCCAATAAACAAGGCACTTAAAAAAAAATTTAAAGAAGAAAATGATAGGAAAACAGGCAAAATATGGGCAATTCACAAAAGAAATTAAATAAGGAATAAATAAGAAACTATAAATTTAAATATGAATGAAACAAAAAGAAGTAAAACCATGATTCCATAGGTTTCCTACCAAATTTGCAAAGATTAAAAGAAAATTATTTTTAAAATTATATAATAGAGATAATGATCAAGAAAGTGGCAAACATTACTCCTGTTCATTATGAATGAGATTACAAGTAAGTTCAACTTTCTTGGAGAAAATCTGGCCTTATATATCAAAAACCTGATTCAATAAAGCCACTTCTAGAAATGTTTCCTACAGATAAAATCATGGATGTCTACAAAGATGTAGCAATAAAATTTTAACTGCAAAAGATACTTGAATGTAAAAATAAATATATATAAGACACCACCACACAATACAATAAATACACATTAAAAACTTAACAGAAAGATGGTAAGTAACATGGAATATACATAATTTATTGTTGAGGGAATGAAGCAGGTTTAAAAACAATAGGCACAATATGATCCGACTTTTAAAAAACATGACTAGAAAAATGTCTGGGTGGCCAAAGTAAGGTGAATTTTATTTTCTTCTTAGAATTTATTTGCACTGTAAGTTCTACAACTGATACTCCATTACTCCCATAATTTAAAAAGCATTAAGTTGCATCTTTAACTGACAACTGACGAGGGAAGAGTAAAGTAAAACAATATGGGCAGATGAACTCTGAAAACACAACTGTTTAGTACAGAAACCAATACATGCATACATATAAATTGTATACTACATTTTAGGATGATTTTCATCAGTGATTAAAATAAACGTTTGATGAAGAAAAAGTGAACCAGTTACCCAGAAAACTTTGTAACCTAGAGCCATATGTCTAAGGTATCCCAATCTATTAGAAAAGTAAAAGATAGTAGCAAATGCAATCAGAGTTTAATCTTTATGAACCACAGATTATTCTAAACAATCTTGAAAAACAAGAATAAGGCTAGAGAGAACTCACACCCCTGATTTCACTTACTACAAAGCTACAGTAATCAAAACACTCTGGTAATGACAAAAGGACAGACATATATCATACAGACCAAAAGAATAGAGTCTAGAAATAAACGCTTGCATATATGGTCAAATGATTCTTGATAAAGGTGCTTGGGCCGGTCAATGGAGGAAAAGACATCTTTTCAACAAGTATTTGAAAAGTGGATATCCACATGCAAAAGAATGAAGCTGTACCATTACCTAATACCATATACAAAACTTAACCCAAAATAGATCCATGACCTCAATGTAAGACCCAAAACTAGACAAGTCTTAGTAAAAAAAAAAAAAAAAAAAAAAAAAAACACACACACAACAAACAAACAAAAACAAACCAGGGTGAAGGCTTCAAAACATTGGATTTAGCAATGATTTCTTGGATAGAACATCAAAGGCACAGAAAACAAAACAAAACAAAACAGACAAACTGGACTTTATAATTTTTTTTTAATTTGTGTATCAAAAGACAATATGCAGAGTAAAAAGGTAACCTGCAGAATGGGAGAAAATACTTGCAAATCATGTATGTTATAAGTAATTAATATCCAGAATATAGAGAGAACTCCTAAAATTCAACAACAAAAAATAAACCACCAATTCAAAAATGAGCAAAAGACCTGAATAGACATTTCTCCAGAGACCTTACCAATGGCCAATAAACACATGAAAAGATGCTCAACATCACTAATCATCAGGGAAATGCAAATAAAACTGTGAGATCCCAGCTAATACCCATCAGGATGGCTACTATAAAAACAAACAAAAACCAGAAAATAATAAACACTGGCAAGGATGTGGAGAAACTGGAACCCCTACGCACTGTTGGCGGAAATGCAAAATGATACAGCCACTGTGGAAAACAGGATGGCAATTCCTCAAAAAAATTAAGAACAGAATTCCCATATGATCCAGCAATCCCACTTCTGGGGATACATCAAAGAGAACTGAAAGCTGGGTCCTGAGATATTTGCACACCCATGTTCACAATAGCATTATTCACAGTGGCTAAAATGTGGAAGCTACCCAAGTGTCCATCAATGGATGAATGGATAAGCAAATTGTGGTGTAAACAATGAAATGTTACTTAGCCTTAAAAAGGAAGAAAGTTCTGATATATGCTGAAACATAGACAAATTTTCAGGACACTCTGCTAAGTGAAATAAGCCAGTTACAAAAAGATAAATATTGTGTGATTCTACTTACGTGAAATACTTAAAGCAGCAGACACAAAAAGTAGAATGGGGTTTCCCACAGGCTGGATGAGAGGAGTAGGGGGACCAGATACAGTATTACTGACCAGATACAGAGTTTCTATTTCACAAGATGTAGAGAGTTCTGGAGATACATGGTGGGTGATGGCTGAACAACAATAAGAATTTACTTAATATCAGTGAACGGTATACTTAAAAATGGCTACAATAGTAAATTTTATATTCAGTGTATTTTACCACAATTTAAAAAATGAAAAATAAAATCTTGAAAAAGAAGAACAAAATTGGAGTTCTCACACTTCCCAATTTTGAAACGGACAGTAATCAATGTCATGTGGTACTACTGGCTTACGAACAAACATAGATCAGTCAAACTGAATGGAAGGGATAAGAAACAAATCCTACATTTAGGACCAACCAATTTTTAACAAAGGTGCCCAGACAATTCAAAGATGCTGGGACAGCTGGATACCCACAAGCAGCAAAAGAACGAAGTTGGACCCCAACTCCCATGATATTCAAAACTGATCACAGACCTAATCTAAGAGTTAAAATTATAAAACTCTTAGGAAAAAACATAGGAGTAAGTTCTTTGTGACCTTGGGTCAGACAGCAGTTTTTAGATACAACACCAAAGTACAAGTGGCAAAAGAAAAAATAAATACATTGGATTGTATCAAAATTAAAAGCTTCTGTGCTATAAACACCACCAACAAGAAAGTAAAAAGACAACCCAGAGTGGGAAAAAGATTTGCAAATTGTGTTATCTGATTGGGGTCTAGTATCCAGAATATGAAGAAAAAAAAAAAAAAAACCTACAACTCAATAATAAAAAGATAAGCCAAATTTAAAATGAGCAAAGGATTTGATTATGTTTTCCCAAGATGTACAAATGGTCAAAAAGTACATGACAAGATACTCAACATAATTGTCATCAGGGAAATGCAAATCAAAACCACAATGAGATACCACTTAATACCCATAAGGATGGCTATATTAAAAAAAAAAAAAAAGGAAAACATGCGTTGGCAAGGATGTGGAGAAATTGGAACCCTAGTGCGTTGCTGGTGGGAACGTAAAATGTTGCAGCGACCGTGGAAATAGTTTGATGGTTACATAAAAATTAAGCAGAGTTACCATATGATCTGGCAATTCTACTCCTAGGTATATACCCAAGGAATTGAAAGCAGGAACTTGGATAGTTGTACACACCAATGTCACAGCAGCATGATTACAAAAACTGGTAACTCAAATATCCATCAATTGATAAATGACTAAACAAAATGTGATACATGCTAAATCACTGATGAGCCTTGAAGACATTATGTTAAGTGAAAGAAGCCAATCACAAAAGACCACATACTGTATGATTTCATTTAAATGAAATGTCCACCGTAGGCAAATCCAGATGCAGAAAACAGATTTGTGGTTGCCTAGGGCTAGGAGGTTGAAGGGAAAGGGGAATGACTGCTAATGGGTACAGGGTTTCTTTAAGAGGGAAAAAAAACATTCCAAAATTAGATTGTGGTGATAACTGCACAACCCTGTGAATATACTAAAAAAACAAGGAACTGTATGTTTTAAAAAGGTAAATTGTATGCTATGGAAATCTTTATCTCAATAAAGCTACAAAAAAACTTTTATAAACTATACAATTATAACTTCTTGGAAGGTATTACTAATATTTTCTGATGAAGACAACTGGGATTTAATTTCCCTACTTAGTACACTGCAATGAAATCAAAAGTACTTTTAACACTTTTAAAATAAATAACTAGTGGCAAATGTTATCTTACATTCCAAAACGTTTCTGGGATAATTATAGGACAGAATTTCACGAAGGCAAAATGTAATTGTACCGCATTCTGATTGGAGAACCAGCAAGCGTACCTCCACTCAGCAGGTCCCGCTACAAAGTGCGGTAGAAACAGAGCAAAGACACCGCGCGATCAACGTCAAAATACCAGGGTTTGCAGGCGTTACACTTGGTTTGTTTTTGATAGCACTGAAAACTTCAAGTACTTAAAGAACATCAGGCTGAATCACCTTTTAGAACTGAATGGTCCAATCCAAAAAACAAACAAACAACAAACAAAAAACCAGAAGAGACACAAATGAAGTATGAGAAGTATGTGCTACTTTGATAGATTTCCGTATGTTTTTTTCACTTACATACTTCAGAATCTAGCTCATGTCACAAGCCTGAAGGGGATCTGCAGAGGTCAGCTAGTCTGGCTAAAAAAAGGATAATAGTTACTTTCAACTCCAGGATATCTGGTTTAAATTTTCAAGTAGAGCTGGACTCATTTGTACTAAAATAGATTTTAAGATAAGAAGATAACATGTTTGCATACTCCTTCTGCTTCCTAACTCCCTATACAGAGTAAATACCTTCCAACTTCTGTCCAGCAGAAATTATGTCTATGAATAGAGAATTATTTTTAATAGTACTTAGAACTTTAAAAAGTCTCTTTGAAGTTAAAATGCCTCAGAATTATCTTATGGATAATCACCTGCCTGCTTATCTACCATGAATGATTACCTCTGCTGAACACACACAGTCAAGCAATTCTATCGGCAGAATGAGTCCATGGAGACAAGCCCACAGGTCACTGAAACAGGTGACAAAAGCACAAGGCTAAAAAATAAAAAAACTACAAAACAGAAAAAGCAAACCAAAAAGTGGGAGAAAGGAAAATTTGAGGTGAAGATCAGTGCTGGGTAGAGAATGAAAGGAAGACCAAAGCCAAGCAACAGGAAAAAGAAGGGATCATCTAAGCAAAAAGTAAAAGAGTCAGTGTTAAACAAATGGTTGGAGGTAGAATATATCCAGAGCATTAGTTATTTGTAATAGGAACACGGTGTACCAGCAGTTTTGAGTGGGAAACAAGAAACACGATGAAGTGAACATGAAATAAGATGTAAACATAATAATGACTGCAACTTTAAACATCCACATGGCTCTTAAATATTTCTAGCCCAGCAAGTAATCTAAAATGCATAACACTATGTGGGCAAAGAGAACTCAAAGCAAAAAGTTCCAAAAGAATAACCTAAACCATTCTAACTTTACGATGTATTTAACCCCTATGGTTCAAACATCCCATTACTATATCTATTCCCACTTCTTCCTTCAGGTAAGTTTTGTTTGTGGAGTTTTGATGGGAGCAAAATTGGTGTAACCTGTTTAGAGGACATTAAGATTGTCCACAGAAGAGCCTTAAGGTAAGAGCGGTAAGGTACCAGGGTTGTTATCAGTAACTTGTGCTTAGGCATAATGACCAGTTTCTAGAACTGAGAGAAACCAGGAAGGATAAAAATCCCTGTAGATACAGCAAGGGAACTTCTCTTACTTCATGAAAACTTTACTCTGCACCAGTGGCATCAGCCACAGCAAATATCCCTGTGGGGAGCCTGGGGACCTGGGGAGTTCTGCCTCCACCTGAAAGAATGTTGTGTGCAAAGACAGTAAAGGACATTTGTTGCGGTGCTTTTTAGAAGCACATATTAAGTGAAAGAACCTAAAGTCCCCTCAATGGAACCAGTATACTACGTTCTATCCATAAAACAGAATGATAAGCTGATGAACTGAATTGCGATCTACGTGCAGGTACTGATCACCAAAACATATGAACTGAAGAAAAGCAAGGCACGGACTCATACACATGATACCATACACTTTGTGTTTAAAGATACTGACATATGGACCTTTCTAACTAATTCTGACACATAGCCAGGGAGCCATTAAAGAAATAAGTGATAAAGGTAACTTCCTAAAAATAAGAGCTGCACACAAAAAACAATACCATCAATAAAGTCAAAAGACGTTTGTTTCCACAAACTGTAAAGCGTGACACAAGAAAGCTATCAGCGGACAGCTCTGGGGAGAAGGACCTGGGTGGCTGGAGGAGACAGAGTGAAAACACACAAGTCTACATTTCCTCAGTACATTTACATTTTTTCATGTACGTGTAGTATTGTCTGCTCAAAATGAACAAAGTATTACAATAAATTTTGAAGTCTATCCATACATAGATATGCTTCTATATGCATAGACACAAGAAGATGCTGACAGTGGCTATTCTAAAGAGGGAGACTCAGATTGCCCTAGGTATCCTTATGTACTGTTTAAATTTTTTATCATGAGATACATGAATTTTATAACCCAATCTTATTTTATAAGAAGAATTTGCTTGTTGAAAGTACATAACCTTTGACCCTGAAATTCCATTTCAAGGACTAACTACAACTGGAAAACTGCAGACATATTTTCTAGGAGGTCCTTTGTTAATTGTAATGGCTAAAATTTGGAGACTATTTACATTTTTTCGATCACTAGAGAACTGGTTCACTAGATAGATACATATTTACATACATACATATAATGTAATGACTGCAATAATTAAAGCTGATGGTTTAGAACTATATTTACTGACAGGAAGAGATGCATAATATTCTTGAATGAAAAAAATGTTAAGATCATAGATTTCGTTAATCTCTACCTACATTCATAGCATTATTTGGAAAGATGATAAAGAAAATAGTACTTGTCTCCAGTAGCAGAGTTAAGGCTTTTGGTTTCCGTATACATTTCTTGGGGTGCCTGGGTGGCTCAGTCGGTTGAGCGTCCGACTTCAGCTCAGGTCACGATTTCACGGTTTGTGAGTTCGAGTCCCGCATCGGGATCTGTGCTGATAGCTCAGAGCCCGGAGCCTGCTTCAGGTTCTGTGTCCCCCTCTCTCTCTGCCTCTCCCCTGCTCGTGCTCTGTCTCTGTCTCTCAAAAGTGAATAAACATTAAAAATAAATAAAATTTCTAAAATTTCTAGTTTCTGTATACATTTCTAGACTATGAATTTTCTACAATAAACCTATAATTGTAAATAATTATAATTCTTTTATAATCAGACAAAAAAGCAATTTTATTTTTTAAAAAAAAAGAACTATCTCAAATACCATGGAATGAATGAATGTACAAATAAAGAGCAAGTCAGCATATACAATTTTAGCTTCAATAATAAGCCAATGTGGAAACAAAGGTGGAAGTAAACTTCATTGCTTGGCCCTGAATAATAAGGCTACCCATAAAAGTACCACAAAATATTCTGGATAAAACCTACAAAGCGACTTATAATTTCAGCTCTAGTGTCCAAAAATCTTTTGCTGAATTTTTCTTCTGTTTAAAATACTTAACCAAGGGATGCCTGGGTGGCTCAGTCGGTTAAGTGTCCAACTCTTGATTTTGGCTCAGGTCACAGTCTCATGGTTCGTGGGTTCAAGCTCTGTGTCAGGCTCCGCTTTGAGCTCCACATTGATGGTGTGGATGGAGCCTGCTTGGGATACTGTCTCCCACTCTCTCTGTCCTCCTCCCCTGCTTGCTCTCTCTCTCTCTCTCTCTCTCTCTGTCAAAATAAACAAACATTAAAATAATTAAAAATAGGGGTGCCTGGGTGGCGCAGTCGGTTAAGCGTCCGACTTCAGCCAGGTCACGATCTCGCGGTCCGGGAGTTCGAGCCCCGCGTCGGGCTCTGGGCTGATGGCTCAGAGCCTGGAGCCTGTTTCCGATTCTGTGTCTCCCTCTCTCTCTGCCCCTCCCCCATTCATGCTCTGTCTCTCTCTGTCCCAAAAATAAATAAACGTTGAAAGAAAAAATTAAAAAAAAATAAAATAAAATAATTAAAAATAAACAAATAAAATACTTAACCCAAATACTTCATTATCTCCCTTGCCCTCTGTGTGGCATAGGGTATGCCTACCACTCCTTCTGAAAACACTCTTTCCTTGGTTGGTATGATTTTACCTTACAAGGCCTTGGCTGTTCTCCAAGTTGCCATGTACAGCCAATAAGTTGTGCACTGCACAATTGCTGGTGCACAGTGGGAATGACCCTGAGTTTTCTCCTCCTCCTCGGGACTCAACTTGTTGGCCTCCTGGATGGACATCTGTTTCTCTACATTCTGTCCTAGGACCTCTTCTTACTCTACACTTTGTCTAGGCAATTTCAAGATGACTCGAAGCTATTACTTCAAGTACCTGGTTAACTCCCAAGTTTTTCCCTATCCAGATCTCTATCTTGAGCACTACACTCATGTTATCTGCCTAACGGACATTTCTTCTTAGATGTTTAACAGGTACATGCATTTCAATACACCAAAACTCAGTTCATCATGTTCCCCATCAAACCTGCTCCTCTTTCTGTTTTGGCTATCTATGTAAATGGCAGTATCTTGCTGCTTATGCCAGAAACCTAGACCTTACCCTTGGTTCTTCTGACTCCTTCCTCTCTCACATTCAATAAATCAACAGGTCCTATCAATTGTTCGTCATTCCCTCTGTCATTCCCTAATTCAAGCCTCTAGCACCTCTCACCTGGATTACTATTACATTTTCCCAACCCCAGTTCCCCGTAGCTACCAGCTATTCTGAGTATGTTGTCAAGCACTCTTTTTAAATGATTAATCTGAACTTGCTACCTGTTTAAATCCTACAAATGGTCCCCATTGTCTTCAGAATCAAGTAAGAAGTCCACGACATGATTTCCAAGACTCCACTTACTTCTCCAACTTAATTTTTTGTACCTCTCACCCTACCCGTTACCACTCTCTGCAATCTGGTATTGAAACCCTTCCAATTCCCTCACCATACTATCTTTTCTTCGTATCTCTATAAATGCTACTTGACGGTGGCTCCAAAGGGTCCTGGAGACAGCTTTAGCCTTCCCTCCTACAACATAACATAAAAGCTCTCAAAATCACTTCAAATAAATAACTTAAGTTAAAATTTGCTTACTACACATCATACTCCCTTTTCCACCAGATAGAACTCCTTCCTTTATAAAGAAATTCTGGAACCAGATGCTACTCCTCTAGCCTGCACTGTAACTCCCCAACCTTCACTCACTCTTATTTACTGCCCATTCACTCGTGTAACTTCTAATTATCTTTCAAGTCACAACTGAAATACCATCCTTGAACCCCCAAGAGCAGATCAGATACCCCCACGGCAACCTATGCATCTTCCCTAGTGCAGCCCTACCCCCACTATGCTATAATTACCTTTTTACTTGCCTGCATCCCTGAAAAGTCTGTAAGTTCCCTGAAGACTTGGACCCTGTCCTGTTCACTGCTGAATTGCCAATATCAGGCACAGAACCTGACATATTAGAGACATTCTGCAAATAGCTACCAAATAAATTAAAAACATAAATTTACCAAAAACAAAACACTACAGCTAAAGAGAAACTATAATGAAACATCAAATATTTAAATGATTTGACTTTACATTTAAAAGGATCTTCAATGTTGGGTCAACATTAGAAAACGCATTACAAGTAATGTTTTACTTTACACAACATTTTCTTGGAAAGTGTGTATAAACTGAATTTTTTGCAAACTAAGTCATGTGGTAAATACACCAAGAGAGCTTATGTACTTAAAGAGATTCTTTCATAAAGTGAAAAAAAAAAACAAAACTCCAAATAAATTTATTCTACACGAACTCAAATTTTCACAATTGGCTCTCCTTAAAACAGAAACCTTATAAAAATAATTTTTCAATACTCATGTCTGCTTTCCCCAGAAATAGGACTTGGTTAACATTAAGTCATGACACCACTGATGGACAAGTTTTAGGTTTTTTAAATCTCTTTAGTTCTCTCGACAACCTCTAAATTCGGGTGTCTAGAAACATGTACAGTGGTCCTTGCATCATGATGTAAAGAATTCCTGTCCTTAGGATGATTATTCGTTGGAACTCATGAGCTCATATAATAAAACCATAAATTTTAGAGAGCTGTCTCAAGAGATAAGTAACTGAGTTACCTTGAGTCGTAGGAGCCTAAATAATTTATTCACATAACAAAAATAAACTCCAAATATCAATCACGGAACATCACGATTTAAACAAAAATGTCAGTCTGGTTCAGAGACTAATTATATTTTTCTTAAATTTACAAATAGAGGTTTGATCTCTCCCATTTGAATTGATTTATTTACAAGGTATATTTCAGAAAAAAAGCTTTATTCTTTGTAGTGGTTCAATTTTTCAAATACCTGGGACTTGTATTTGGCTCACCTGATCAACAAAGTTTGCCCTGTCTTTGACTTTTGGTTTTGTTCAATTTTGTTCCTGGTAGCAATACAGCCAGCCGATCAAACTTTGCTTCTCTGGGTATTTTCACAAGATGCTGCTTTTCTAGTCTCCTATAATATGCTCGAGTTTTTAATTTCAGCAAATTGAAAAGGGACACTTTCAAATATGAATTTCATGTACACCAAAAATAAAAAAGTATTAAGTACCTGTCAACATTTGGCAATGTGCCAGGAACTGAGGGGAACACAATTACTGCCCTAGAGGAAATCTATAATATCTAAGCCATAAACATCCACCAGAAAGACCCAAAGGACATATAAACATTAACCACATATACTCTGAAGCAGTTACACAATACATCTGTGAAGGACTAAATATGTTTTGCGGGGTGATTAGTGAAGAGGGAATTACTGGAGTTGTATGTTAAGATAAAGTAGTTAGAATTTCTGAAGCTAAATGTTAGAACCTACTTCAGCTGGGGGGAAAAATTTCCAGCACAAGGTGCTGCCTGAGATAAAGTTCAGAATGGTGGTCTGATTTGATAGAGGAGCCAATTTTATCCATTTGCACTTCAGAATCCTGCAATGGACTAGAGAGTGAACACTCCTGGGTCTCACTGTCAGGTCTCACAAACGAAGAACAAAGGTCTTGGTCCTGCACCGAAGTCAAGGTAAAGCCACTCAAAAGTGGTTCTCAACTGCTTTGAAAAAGTGTGGCAGTTTCTCAAAAAGCAAAACCTAGTGTTACCATACCTGGCTGTATGCCCAAGAGAACTGAAAACAAAAATCCCACATGACAACTCAAACATCAATGTTATAAGCAGCATTAGTCATTATAACCAAAAAGTAGAAATAACACAAAGGTCCACCGACTGATGAATGGATAAACAAAATGTGGTATATCCATAGAATGCAATACTGTTCAACCATAAAAAGGAATGATACTGATACATGCACAATGAAGATGAATCTTAAAAGCATTAGGCTAAATAAAAGACAAACAAGGCCACACACTGTGTAATTCCATTTATATGAAATGTCCAGAACAGGCAAATCCACAGAGAAAGGAAGTAGATTAGTGGTTGCCAGGAGTTGGGGAGATGGGGGTTGTGGAGTGATGGCAAACTGATACGGAGTTTCTTTTTGGGGTAATAAATGTGCTGGAATTAGATAGGGGTAATGATTGTACAGCCTTGGGAACGTACTAAAAAGCAGTGGACTGCACACTTTGAAAGGGTGAATGTCATGGTATGTAATACATCTCAATTTTAGAAAGGGGGTTCTCAGCGTATTTTCTGCCATAACGCATCTGAAGGACATGACATGACTCCGTCAGTACAGGCAGCTTACTACAGCAGGGACTGGTTTTGGGACTCTAACAACGACCATAATAAAGACTCTTGAGACTCATGACACTAAAGGGTCTTCAAAGATTATGATCAAAATAACAGCTGAAAGTCACTTTTTAGTCACAACATCAAGTCACTTTAGGTAACAAGAAATACCTAAAGACAAAAAAGCTCTTAGTAGTTTCTAAGGAACAAAGAGAGGACCAAAGCCTACCTAAACTGGTGTGAAGGAAAGGATTTACAAACTGTTCTGAAGAAGGAAAGGACAGTAGGATTTTCATTCTCTAGCAGCAGCTAAGAACAGAAAAAGAATAGAAAAAGAATAAAGAGATAGTGAGGATCAGATTCAACAATAAAAGGCACTACAGGAAAGATGACAGCAGCCACAGGGGATAATATGTATTTATCAACACTGATCTGGCATATACAGTTCCCAAATTACATATGGATCACGTTTCAAATGTTGGTAAATCATAATTCTGAACACATTTGCCAAGAGAAATAATTGTTGAAAAGTAGGTAAGTTTGCAAAATGGCCTACAATAATTTATAATAATCTGTCATTATTTCTATTTTCCTAGCTGAAATCCAGTAGGCTGGAAGCCATCTCCCCACCTCCCATCTCTTCCCACATCAGATTCCAACAAGAGAAATTCTCCCTCTGGGAATTTGTTGCCACCACCATCTTGCAGGACAGAAAACTCTGGCTCCCTAGTTCTCATGGAGGTGAGGCCGAAGTAGAATCATCTGCTATCAAGAGCTGTAGTCAAAATGGAGTTCTGCCATGGCAGCTTTACATATGAGGGAGAAATTCGTAAGTCAGCCATTGAATTTCAGAGGCTGCTTGTACTCTGATTCAGCAACATTCTTGTGATGGGAAACTGCCGCACAGAGAATTAAGGTGCTCATTGTGAAATAACAGAAACCTCATCATGTCCAGTGGGTACAATGGATCATCTGTAGTGCACGCACATAGCAGGACACATACAGCAGGAGCTCAACGGCCAAAAGGTGTGGGGAGGGAAGGCAGGAGAAGAAAAAAAATTCAAACCCACACGATCTGCTGGGGTCTGCAAGAGCACAGTAAAAAAGCACCTCTCCTTACCCTAGTCCTCTGAAAATACCCTATCTGATGAGATCTTCCCCTTCTTTTAAGAGTCAAACAAAATGCTGCCATCTTTGAGAGGCTTTCCTTGAAAACCCTAAACAGGGTTGGCACTTTCCATCTGTGTTCCATTAGCACCCTGTATTAATTATTATAGCGCTTATTAAATCGCTACAGTTTATTTACATTTGTTTCCCCAGTAGATACCTCCTCAAGTAATGGAATATTTTATCCATCTTTGTATTACCAGTACTTCAGACGGTGCCTGGCACATGCAAGAGTCCAATAAATATTGGTTAACGAATGACTGTATGGATTTCTTCAAATGTTGAAAGAAACAGAAAAAGTAAAAATCAAATGAACAGCTCCCAAATGAATTAATTTGCCAGTCTTGCTACTAAGAAAATGGGATTTAAGCATGAAACCTCAAAGTGGCCTTACCAGTAGATCTGAAGGCACTGAATATCTAAGGTAGACAAATTCAACAGTGTCCCTTTCCATCACATTTTTAAAAAGTTATAAGGAATACTCTTTCCCTGGGCATGCAAAATCCTCAGTAATGGGTATGTATGTTGTATTTGGCATTTCTGACGTCTAAAGAAATATTTAAGTCAGATTGAACATATATGCAGGGTTCAGCAATATTCAGAAGAAAAACTATCCGATTCCTTCAGGGGAAATAAAGGGTTCCACCACGTTCTGATCATAATTAAGGAAATAAAACTGAATTAAAGCCCCAATGCAGACTGAATCAGAAGGGTCCTTTGTGCTAGCCACCAAATGAATGGTTCACTGGAGTGGGAACAAGCACAGTCCCTAAATCCCAACGTCTTAAGAGATAAAGATAATGGAATGCTACAGCAATAAAGACAGGTAAAATAGCTGGTATGTCTTTGGAAGTTAACCTAACTTCTTTCAGGCAGTTGGTGAGAACCTACATTAAAGCATGAGACTAAGAAACAAAGACGTGTATCACTGCCTAAAGTAAAATTTGTTTTAGTGGCTGTTTACCTAATCTTGCAAAAGTATTACACTTTACATTCATAATTTATTTCCCCAAATCATAACACTAGAAAAGACCTTAAAAATTATCAACTCAAGCCCTCTAATCTTACAAATAAAGAAATCGAGGTTTACAAAGGGCAAGTGACTTGCCCAAGGTCATACTGGTAATCAGATGCGGAGTCTGAACTCAAACTCAGTATTTGTCTCCCCAACATAAGAGTTTCTTCTACCAGAAGACCTTTGGTTCCCCCTCCACACACATACATATATGTGTATATATGTGTGTATGTATAGATACACCGACGTATCTACATAAACACTTGTTGCACTCGAAAAAACCAAGGCTGTTCAGAAATGTATTGAAAAAGTGTACCAATTAATTGAGTTAGTTGAAAAGACTACTCCTCTGATAGGTAAGACATTCACGTTTTCCAAATGACCCACGAAAACACCAAATCTCCACGTCTAGGTTTATATTTACCTTAATATATTAGCTTTATGAGGCATAATGGTTAAGAGCATGTGCTCTAGAATAAGAGGACCTTTTGTAATCCCCTAATTGCAGCTCTGACATTTAATCAGTCATATAAGCATAGACAATTTTATCTAACCTTTCTAACAGCTTAACCTTTCCAACAGTTTCCTCACCTGTAAAACTGAAAAACAGAACTGACTTGATATGGTACTTTGTGAGGATTAAACAGATGATGAATGTAAAAGGGCTTTGCCCAGGACCTAGTAATACTCATTAATTTAGCTATTATTATTACTGCCTCCTAATTTTTGGGTTGCCTACAAAAGTGCCCCAACAAAAGTTTTCTGTATATTTCTGTCTCTCACAAACACACACATATAATCCCAATTATATATAATCTGTTCTTTTGAACACAGAGTACAGCAAATTAAGAACCCTGTTCAAGAAAACTGCTTTTGCTTTTCTTTTTTGGAGATCAAACTCTTACCTCAAATTGATTTTTAAATGCTAGAAATGTCCAGTCCCTGTAATGAGAGTTTAGAATTTAAAAACACAAATTGTCTTGTCTTCTCACACTTTTCCATTCTTTCGAACAAAATGAGTTTGGTTGCCTAAATTGTACAAAGAGGAAATGCAACTGACTCAGAAAGAAAATGAATCTCCCTGCTTCCTACTGAGTACCCTTTTGGTGTTCAGACACAAAGGACACTATCTCATTTATGGTGACAGTGAGAACAAATTATTTCCAAGATTTATTGTGCATTTATGCTCTAACTCTATTAGAATCTGAAATTAACACAATTACAAAAGGTCCTTTTTCCATATATATAATCATGCTTCAAATAAAGTATTTCCTCCTTCCCCACATTCCTTAAAATGCTGAGTTTATTTTAAGTGTGGTATACTAGCAGGATAGTATTAATAATTCTTTGAGTCAAAGAAATGACCTTATGAGCTGTTTTATTTCCTAAAACTTAATAATTTAAGAAGCTAATACCTCCAGTCTGAATTCTTTTACTACGTGCTCATATTCTGTGATGCTTGCTGGAAGACTGAAAAGATACATTTATGTGCGTTTGTTCTAATAGACAAATAGGTCTAAACAAAACCCACTTCACCGTACATCTCAGGATTCTCTTTGAAGGTGTTATTGTCTGCGTTCCTAGAGTACTCTGAAATTTCAGTTACAGAATGTATAATTTAATTTGAAAGTAAATCAATACTAGAAACAAATTATTTCGTCATCATCTTTTTACAAAAGATTAAACAGCCACAAATTTTATTTTACCAGGACTAAAATGCATTAAATTACATTTCACTGACATAAGATCAAAAGAACCTCATAAATACAATGCTATATTTCACTCGAGTGATGAGGCTGTGAGAAGCCAAACCAAAAATATTCCCTCTGGAAAACAAAAACTGTCTTAAGTAATTTTAAAACTCTCTTGACATTTGATCCTTTTTAAATTTTTTTGAAGTTCATCCTATAAACAAAATCATTAAAGGCTGCTGGAAAACAAGCCCAAAAATTATAAAGTTTTTTTTTCCAAAATGCAATTGTAATTTTCAGCTATCACAAATGACTAAGAAATGTTTACATGCTGTACATTTAGCTATTTTTAAATTGTATTAATTCTTCTAAAATTATTTAGTCTAAATTAAAACCTAACTATGAGATATAAAAGGTGGTTAAAAGTACCTCCTGCCACTAAACAATACCATAGTTTTTAAATAAAATATAAAACCAAAGTTAATAAATTTATATATTTTATTAGCTTAAATCAGTAATTTATGGAAATAGAACTGGCTTCTCTCAGAGAGATTAAAAATAATTTAGAGTCACCAGAATTTTACAAAGCAGATGACAGACTGGTCAAATGTACTACTATGTGTAATCTCATGGCATTGGTAATTTTCTGAATATGCCCCAAATTACATAATATTGGTGGAAAGAGAAATGGTTTAAGGCTTTTGAAAAATATTATATGAGAAAGATAATTTTTAAAGTACATTATTAAACAATACTTCGATGAAAAATATAAGCAGAGTCAACAGTAGGTAGGTATCTCCAGATGCAGATTTCTCAAATGTCCCCAGATTATCCATTCCACTAAGAAGTACTTTTAAATACATGCAGCACACCAGAGTATCAAGTTTTCAAATCCCTATCTTTTGCAGATATCTGTACTGCTTTAACTGCTCATATAAGCACTGAAATGCACATACCAAGTTAATTAGAATCACCATCTTCCTTTAAGAGTCCCTTTTAAGTTATTTGAGAAAGACACCTCAGTCAATCTAAGAAAAATGTTTAATATACACTTCCTTTTCCAATATCCAGAATATTAAAGTATTTATAAATATGGCTCCCCCAACTTACTTCAGCTTTATGAACGGTTTCTTTTTTTTAGTGCTAATATAGTTCTGAACAAACCCTCTTACCTAATTCGGGGTGGGGGCGGGGGAGGAAAGCAATTCTTTTAAATGTGAAAACAGCAGCTATCAAATTGACATTGATATTCGAGTAAAGCTACTTTGTTTATACTGGTATCTAAAGATTATATAATAAACTCTGACATGATTTCTCCCGCAATTTTCTATAGTGTCAAAGGCAATAGACAACATCAACATAACGTTTGTACAAGAGGAAAACAAGGAGTTAATAAAATATATTTTCCCCTCAACTAAGAATTGCCTTCTCTTTTGTCAATATTACACGACATTCATCTACTGACAAAGGAAAAATGAACACTTCACTTGCCTGTTTAAGAAACTAAATTGGGAGCATTACCAGCCATAGACTTAATTAAGTTATTTGCAGGGGAAAATATTTAAAGCAAAGAGACGATTTACAGCTTATTGCCAACAGCTAAATTTTGGGGGAACAGGCCTGAACACGATAGCCCCTATTAGTCCCTTGCCTTTTTCCCCACCACCCACCCTGCACCAAACCCCCATTGTTCTATGTAAAACTCACAGGTTAATGGTATCTAAATAACAATTGCTACATTGAGGTTACAGACGATCCCTATGAAGAACTCTTCAGCATCACATTTACTTGCTGCTTTCTTTCTCCCAAATAAAATCCAAATTTGGTAATAAATCAATCACAAACTGGTGGAGGAAAGGATCACAGCTTCCCTTCCAGACTGATGGATGTCACTCCAGAGGCGGGCGAGGAAATCCCCCCGAAGGTTACCAGCATAAATGGACCCCTCCCCCCGAAAACCATTTAAACTGACGTTTTACTACGATTTTTTTTTTCAATCTAGAACCGAAACCCTTGAAAAGTATACAGCCCATGGAGTAGCAGCTCTTTTTCGCTATTAGCCACCGAAGTAGAATACACAGGCAGGATTTCGTGTGGGCTTGGATCCCTAGTACACCACTTCCTCCCCAAACCTGGCTGGCAGGGCCAGATTCGGGTGTCAAGGAAGTGGGAGACCGGCGCGCCGGCGCCCCACTCTCCCTCCGGGCTACCTGCCTCGGCCTGCGGGAGCGCCGCCCAGCGCGGACACCGGCACAGACACAAACACTCACCCATCTTTCCTCTTGGCTTTGTAGACGTGACCATAAGTGCCTCGGCCAACTTTGCAGCCCTCGTATTCAAACAGGTCCTCGACCCGCTCCCGCTCGCTGCTCAGCTTCACTTTAAAGTCATAGTCCATTGTCACAGCCTCCGGGGCCGGGGAGCTGGGTCGGGGGGCCGGGGGACAGGGGTGGGGACCGGGGAAGCACCGGCAGCCGCAGCCCCCGGGAACCCGCCCGCTCTACGCCCGGCGGCCGCAGCACCAGCCCGACTGATGCGGCAAGAGCAGGAGGAGGCCCCGCAAGAGCGCGGGGGACATCCAGGGGGACAGCGGGGCAGAGGCCGGCCGAGGGGGTGGGGGGACGGGGAGGTTCCCCCGGGCGAAGGAGAGCAGAGGGACGACGGCTGGGGGTGGGGAGCGGCGTCTCTGCCCTTGTCCCCGCGGGCTCCCGGGGCGCCGGCTCTCCTGCTCTCTCCTGCCGCGCGTTCTGCTCCCGCTGCGGGGAGCGGCGGGGCGGCCGCGGCGGGCTCTCCTCCTCTTACACTCGCACTCACGCCTCACCCTCTCTCTCACACACGCTCACACTCACTCACTCACTCTCTCACCCATACACTCAAACAGAAAGGCAGCGCCGCACAACAGCCGGTACCTCCTCAGAGAGAGGAGGAGGGAGGGAACTCGCGGAACACGGCCACAGCTGTCGCAAAAACGTCGCGAAGTCTGGGGCTGCCTCCGGGCCTCCCTGCAGCCTGCTCCGCGGCGCCAGTCCGGCCCCGCCGGGGCCCGCACCTCGAGGATCCGGTGGAGGAAGCAGGGTAGCCACTGCCCGAAGCTGCCGCCAGAAGCACCACGTGGATTGTCCTGACGGCGGCCAGAGCCCCAGACTACATTGCCCAGAATGCACAGGCCACCGTTGTTGCCGCCCCTTCGACGACTCCACCCCACACAGTGGTAATACGGGAGCGTTGCATGATGGGATTAGTAGTCCAAGGAGAGATTAGTTTCAATCGCTTAGAGGGATTTTTTTTTTTCCTTTTCCTTTTTCTTTTCTTTTCTTGTCTTTTTTTACAGCAATATCGCTAGAGTGTGATTTGGACCGTAAACTTAACCAGAGAAATTTATGTGCGAGGGAGGCTGGTTTGCAATTGGAATCACAGTTTGCGCCGCTTCCGAACTCCAGATGTTAAAGGGCATTAACATTATCGAAAAAAGTCTATATATTTGTAAACAGCTCACAGACTTGGTGTATTCTTGTCGTTCACAATCTGATAAGGGCTGCACAACGATATCAACATATTGACCCACATTACAAACATCAGTAAAAATGAATCAATGACCCGTGGCCATGCTACTCCTGAATAGTTTTACTATTGAGAAAGATGACTATCTAAATGCTTCCTATCCATTGAGAGGGGACATTCTTTTGAGTGTGGCCTTCTGCACCTCTGTCTATAAAGACAACACATTTGAGCCATGATTACAACAACGGATCTAGATTCATTGAAACTAATTTGTTGATAATTTTAAGGTAGGAAAGGTGCCAGCTGAAGGGGTCCCAGTATCTTGATAATAATCTCTCATTTTGTCTAATCCGTCTTATTTAGATATGTGTCTTTAATTTTTTATTAATTGTAGGTTTGTATTTATTTTACATTTTCCAATTGCTACTATTTCCACTAAAGCTCCCCACTCCCCAAAGGACATATAATCTCTCCCACTTTCAAACCCCCATAACCCTTTTTTTTTTCTTGCCTTTCTTGTGGTAGTCATCAAATTATGTTTTACTTTTCTTTTGCTAGATTATAAATGCCTATAGGAAATCATATTTGCATCTTCCACAATACCTAGTAATATGCTTTGAGTATGGTGCACAGTAAACATTTGTTGAATTAATGAGTAACCATATTTATGTTAAAAATATCCATGTACAAGGACACCTGGGTGTCTCAGTCAAGTTGAGCATCTGGCTTCAGCTCAGGTCATGATCTCACGTCTGTGGATTTGAGCCCCACATTGGGCTCTATGCTGACAACTCAGAGCATGAAGGCTCCTTTGGATTCTGTGTCTCCCTCTATATCTGCCCTTCCTCTGCTCATGCTCTGTCTCTCTCTGTCTCTCAATAAATAAATTAATTAATTAATTAAAACATTTTTTTAAGTTTAAAAAAAATCCATGTACAGATAGATGATGGCAATGATACCATTTGAAAAATCCTCAGAGGGGCTCTTCTCTTATATAAATTTCTTTGGATAAAATTGCGACTTCACCACTGGTTAAATTGAAGTTGTTTTCACCTAGCGCATTAAATATTATTTAATGTTTAAGTACACTGACGGGTTAGGTGAGCCTAGGTTTGAATCCTGCTCAGCTGTTTATTACTGGTGTGCCCTTGAACCATCAGTTTCTCTCTTTGTGAAATGGAACTCTAAAAGGCCCTAACTTAGAGGATGTTACATGTTCTATTCAGTGATATACAGTGGGTGATTCTCTAGCAGGACTGTTCTTTTGCAGAGTTAAAGAATTCAATGTTAAGAGACCGAATTTTTCTAAATAAATATTGTACAGTTTTAAGAGGTACAATAGGATGTGTGTGTGTGTGTGTGTGTGTGTGTGTGTGTGTGTGTACATGACTAGTGAAATGATTACTATAGTCAAGCTAACTGACAGTATTCTTACTATCAGTAATGCTGGGATAGGAAAGGAAGCCAGGTTTGGACCAGGGCAGAGAAAGGCCTGCTTCTCTCTGCAAAGCTAGGGTGAAAGTTGGGGGTCCAAACTCCAGGTTGGAAGAATGTGGTGGTTTGAGGTAAGCAGACCCCTGAACACAGCATCAGGATGGGGAGCTAAGGAAGAGATAGACATCAGTGCCTTTTGGGGAGAGCTTGGCTAATGTGTTAGGAGCAGTAATATCTAATATCCAATTTTAGGTTTTTCTTTTCTGTGTGGTATTTCCCTTCTGTCATCACCAGGCTATCAGCCTGGCCTTACTTGTGTCCATGCTTGGAGACAATGGAAAGGGCAGCAGCCTGAGACTCAATTAGGAAAGACAGGAAGGGGCCAAAGCAACGAGCTAGGAAGAACCTGGCACATGTTAGGATTCCAAAAACTTGAAGAATACACTGTTTTTAGAATGGATTTCCTGTGGATCAAAGGATGAGGGTTCATATTTGTTATTTAAATGAATTGAACATATCAAGAGCATGGAGCTGTCGTTTCCATTTGATTTTCAATTTCAGGTTATACTGATGCCACACGACCCTAGACTGTCACTGGAGATCATAATGTAGCAGAGTCTATGACCTTCATTGGTCCATGTTCCAAACAATGTGCAAATAATGCTCATGCTTTTCATAAATGTGGTTTTATTTACATCCTAAATTTAGCATCTCCAGTCTTAACATGCCTCCCAAACACCAGCCCCACATTTCAACTGCCTCCTGCTCAGCCTGAGGGGATATTCTGCTGCATCTCCAACTTAAAATTTCTGAAAATTATCATACTGTGCCCTGTACCTCCCAATTGCAGTGAATAGCAATGCCAGTAGACAGACATTCTGTTGTTTTACTGCCAATCCTAGGAGTTCAGGCCGTCATTAGCTGCACATTGTCCTTCATACTTGTGCCAAATATGCCTTTGTCTGGCCTGTTCTCAAAGGCTGGATGCTTCCTCATACCATCCCTGACCTTTGCAGCCCTACCCATCCTCCAAGGTACAGCTTAAATGCCTAACTTAGTCATGAACCTTTTCCTGGTCCTTACACCTGAAAATGACCTTTTTTTTTTTTAAACCATGAACTCCTCCTACCATTGGCACCATTATACTTTATGTGTAACTTGTGTAGAAACATCCCAGCTACTTTGTATTTTAGTCATTTATGTACTTAAAAAAAATCTGTCCTTTTGGGGCGACTGGGTGGCTCAGTCGGTTAAGTGTCCGACTTCAGCTCAGGTCATGATCTCAGTCTGTGAGTTCGAGCCCCGCCTCGGGCTCTGTGCTGACAGCTCAGAGCCTGGAGCCCGCTTCAGATTCTATGTCTCCCTCTCTCTGCCCCTCCCCTGCTCGTGATCTGTCTCTCTCTGTCTCAAAAATAAATAAAAACATTAAAAAAATAAAATAAAATAAAAGAGGTGAAGGGAAATTTAAAGAAAAAATCTGTCCTTTAATGAACACCTTAATGACTGAGTCTCTGACTTATTCATCACTGTATCTCCTAAAGTGCCCAGAACATAATTTGCATAATGGTATTTAATTACAATGTGTTTTATTGGATTGATTTCTCTAAAGGTTCAAATGGACCTTAAGGTGTGTGTGGGGGGGGGGGCAGTCATTTGAAAACATTTAACATCTTGCCCCAGCCTTGCCTCTGAACATGTATTTTTTTTGTAGTGTGCAAAAGAATTTAGTGCTATATATGATATATCATGATGTATTAATGGAAACACCCAAGTGTGTCTTTTCCGAATTGATCACTTCTTGTCTCTACAACTTTTCATTGTTTTCTCACTCAATATTAAAGTGTGCTTTAAACAGAAAATATCCAACCTTCCATTCTGCAGGTGGAATGTTCATCACCTGTATCATCAAAAGCGCATCTTAAATATCTACATTTGAGTAGTGTTAGACACAAGAAAGAACAAGTTAGATCAATCAACACTCTAGCCTTTTAACTTTTTTCAAAGAAAATATTAATGCGAAATTTCTCAATTAACTCTAAACACATCCAAAATATAATTTAAACCTTGGAAACAACCAGAACCAAAAAGCACTTTCAAAAATAACGTTCTTTCTCCCCTTCATCATGTGAATGTCATTTGTTCTTATAGACTCATTTCCACATGACTGGAAACTTGACCACTAACAGTTGCTGAATTTTGTATCAGACACCTGTCATGAGAGAAGAATTGACTGTGTTTCTCAACTCCGGTTCTAAAAATCACAGGAAAGGCTCTGGTCCAGCTCAGCTGGGGGGCCCATCCTAGACCAATGAAGTGTTACGCTTAGGGGCAGTGTCATATAAGAATATGAGAGCTCCTTCATTCAGAGTGATGAAGAAGAAGCGAGTGGGCAGCTCACAGAAGGGAGAAAGTTCTAAGTACCAGGAAGGATATAAAACAAAGCAATGCGATGGAAAGTGAGCCCAGAGGAGAGTCCTTCGGATTAGGTGGATGGCCAAGGATTCTCTGAGATGATGCTTAAGGAGACCTGAATGATGAGGAGAAAATCCTGCTAAGGTGAGAGATCAGGGTGGTCCAGGTGGATAGATGGTGTGCAGCAAGTGCAAGGGCTTTAAGCTGGGAAGGAAGTCGTGTGTGATAGAATTGTCAGGAGTAAGGGCAGGGGGCGTTGTGTGAGATGAAGGCAAAGAGGTAGGAAGGGACCAGATCATACAGGTCCTTGTAAGACCATAGAAAAGAGGCTTGGATTTTATTCTTAGGGCAAGAGAAAGCCATTGGAAAGTTGTAAGGAAGGGAGTGGCCAGCTGTGATCTATCCTTTAAAAGGAATATCCTGGCTAGTATGTTAACAATGGATTCCAGGAGACAAGATTGAAGAACGGACAGACAGGGAGGCAGGGCACTTGCTGCTCTGTTGGATGGGAGGTAAGGAAACGCAAGGAATCAAGACAACTCCTGAAGATGATGCCAGTTACTGAGATGAGAAAGACTTTGAGAGGAACAAGTTTAGGCTAAAGCTAGATACAAGACCGGCCCAGATTCGAAGAGTCCACAAGTAGACTCACTTCTCAGTAATGGGGAGAGCAAAATATTGTGGCCATGTCCTGCAGATATTTCATGGATCCATGTGACTCTGTGGATTTGGTAAAAGTTGAAGCTGTTCCTTTTCAAATGGCTTTGGTTTTCTAGAGAAGGTACAAGAAAAGTTGGCCTCTGTGAGTGAGGGGACAGGTGTGGAAGGAGAAAGCAGTGGTATCCATTCATGTCTGAAAAGGCTACGGGTTTAAAACAAGCTTTGGGCAGAATGAGAGAGAGAGCTGGCAGGATATCATCGCGGGACTTCTAGCCCATGTCGCAGGTCCACTTGCAGGCACAGCCATGCATTTATATCAATATCCATCTGCCCTGTTGTGAGATTTTCATCACCAGCACTCAACAGCCCAGGTGGAGGCCTGGCAAAGACAGATGTTAGATTCATCCAGGGTTAGAGCCTCGCCAGCTGGGTTTAATGAAAAGATGAGGCGACAGAGGTTGGAATTATTGGCAATAGCGTAGTTAAAATGAGAGACCATGACATTTAAGCTGGGGAAGGAGGAAAATGAGAACAGGATTTCCCCCTTTTATAGCATAGCACTAGCGTGAAAATCTTTAACTTAATTTTTTGCAGGATAAGTTAAAAAGTAAACACCCTCATTCCTTGCTTCTTTAATATGCAGGTATAGTAGCTAAAACAGAGACAGCTGAAGAAATAATATGAATACCAGGTTAAAAATGATTTCTTCTTTTCTTGGCTAATAGATTCCTATCACGGTTACTGGTAAGGGCATCCCAAACTGAAAATCTCTCCCATTTGTTGATGATGAATTCCGCTCTTGTGTTCTATTAAGTATTAAGGAAAATTTACCTCTTTACATTGGCAAGCAGTATTATACCCTTGTCCTTTTTTTCTTCTTTTGGACCCCTTTTCTCTTGGAATAAGCATATTACTTTCTGTTTTTTCAGTTCACAATACATTTTGCTACGCAACAGTATAGCAAGTAATCTATAGGAGCACAGTTTCATTTTATGTTCAGTTTTTCAAGGCTTAAATTACTCTTCTGTCTTCTTCCAATATGCTTCACCCTTTAGCTAGCTGGACTGTTACTCAGGCCCAATCACCAGAAGAGCCAAGTTTTTTCTGGCTGGTTCCTGTACAAACATGGATCTCCTGTGAACTGCATAGCTCCCTTTCTCACACACAAACGTGGTTAGGTCACCTCTGCCACCACTTGATACTTGACACCCAAGGCTATTTGTTTCCGTGCAACTTCACGCTCAGAACCTCTGGAACTTTTTCTCTCTGTTGGTAGCCCTTCCCCCTACCAGCCAAGGTCAAGTTCCATCAGGTATTGTCCTGCTTGCCCCCAAACTCTACATCCTGTTTAAATTTTAAAATGTTGTTTTACTTACATCATTCTCGTGCTCAAAAATCTTCAAGGACCCTGTGTGACCTTTCATTGCCTACAGCATAAAGTTCAAACTCCTTCATCTAATATTCCAGACTCTGTATTTACTTTTGCCTCACTTGGGAAAATGCTGGAAGGCAGCTTGCAATAGAAATGTTAGAATGAGATTAAAATCATTGGCTCCAAATAGCTAAAATTTCTACAATCTGCGCTCTTCCGTATCTCTAGTGTAGTTCCTAGTCAGTTCCTCTGAAGCTGCTTCCTAGCCAATTTAAAACAGTGGTTCTCAGCTCTGGGTGGCCATTGGAAATACCTGAGGAATCACCCCAGCAATTCCGACGTAATTGATCTGGGCTACCGCTGGGCATTGGGACTTTTAAAGCTCCCTGGTGATTCTAATGAGCATTTAGGGTTGAGAACTACCACATTAGAACAGTTTATTGATTCTCCCTAAAACATTCATCATTCCACTCTTTTCCCCAGCAATACCCCCCGCCCCCCGCCTTCTTTTCTGTACTTGTCTAAACCCTACCCACTCTGTGAGATCCAACTCAGGTACTCCTGGCATCTTTCCTTCCTATGAGCCAATACACTCATAGCAAGTACCTTGCCTACACTTACTTGGCATTTAGCATATATACATCTCTTACCTTTGTGAATTTATCCTGTGTCTTCAGAAGAATTCAAGGGCGTGAAAGGACAAGGACTGTTTTTTATCCCTAGAACATGACACAATGCCTTTTATACTATATACGATTGCGTGTCTTATGGGAGGTGATGATGATGATGTTGTAACATGCCAAGTCAAGCCGGTAACCATATCCTTTCAGAGCACTGACTCGGGGCTGCAGATGGGGCTACCTTTAGGCTACTGGAACCCACCTTGCTTTCACAGGCAAAGCTGAAGTACCCGGAAATAAGCCGCCCCCATCTTCAGTTAATAACTATAGGTACGAGTATGAATACTCTAGCTCTCATAGCCTCTGACGGGGACAACTGGGGGGACCTGCACTGTGTCCTGTGCCCTCTATGAATTTAGGTCAAAGTTGACCTTGCATCCCTTACTTAAGCTCCTTTCCTTCCCAGTTCCACTCCCCTATTCCCTTATTGGTTTTTCCAGGGAACACTTCCTAAATAAAGTATTTTAAAATGAATCCTTGTCTAAGGCTTTGCCTTTCTGCGGGGGTAGGGGGAGGATAGCCAACCAGAGACAGACAATAACACAACAGAAATAGCTATTAATGGGGCCCATGGGTGGCTCAGTTGGGTTAAGCATCCAACTCTTGATTTTGGCTCAGGTCATGATCTCACAGTTCTAGAGTTCCAGCCCTGCATCTGACGGCTCCACACTAACATTGTACCTGGAGCCTGCTTGGAATTCTCTCTTTTCTCTCTCTCTCTCTCTCTCTCTCTCTCTCTGCCCTTCCCCTCCACGTGTGTGTGCACGCGCATGCACACTCTCTCAAAAATAATTAAATAAACTTTAAAAAGTAAAAAAGGAAATAGCTATTATTTATTGAATATTTTCTATGTGCCAGGTATTAACTCACTTAATCCCCAGAATTAGGTAGGTCCTATGGTTGTCATTTTACAGATTAGGACACAGAGGCATATAGAGATTAAGTAATTTGCCCAAGTTCACACAGATAATAAGAGAAGGAACTGAAAAAAGAACAAACTCAAAGGGCAAGGACAGTAGGAGGATCAAATTAAACTTTTAAAAAAGTTAATTTCAACCAAGTTAAGCTTTGTGGGCTAGACAGAAACGAAACCACCATGGATACTTTTTTTTTTTTTTTATGAAATGCGTTTTAAGTTCTGATCAGCAATTTACAAATTTTCAAACATAATTTGTAGATTAGAAACTTCGTTTCTTTTAAAAAAATTTTTTTTAAATGTTTTATGTATTTCTGAGAGCGAGAGAGGGAGCGGGGAGAGGGACAGAGAGAGGGAGGAACAGAAAATCTGAAGTGGGCTCCTCACCAACAGTAGCGAGCCTGAAGTGGGGCTCGAACTCTCAAACTGTGAGATCATGACCTGAGCCAGTGTCAGAACAACTGAGCCCCCCAGGCACCCCAGAAACTTCATTTCTAAGTGACTGTCAGAAAATCCTCGTCATCTCCCCGCTCCCATCCCTGCAGTACTTTATAGTACGTGCAGCTGATCACAGGAAGTAAAACCCACACTTAAGGGCGCCCGGGTGGCTCATTTGGTTGAGCGTCTGACTTTGGCTTCAGGGCATGATCTCGCGGTCCGTGAGTTCGAGCCCTCATGGGGCTCTGTGCTGGCAGCTCGGAGCCTGGAGCCTGCTTCGGATTCTGTGTCTCCCTCTCTCTGCCCCTCCCCTGCTCATGCTCTCTCTGTGTCTCAAAAATAAATAAACATTAAACAAAATTTAAAACCCATATTTGGACAATTAATAATTTACATCCACTGCAGATTAAATGTGTATTTGGGGGCTAGGCTGGGAATTACCCTGCATGATTTCTCTGGAATATGCATTCTGAATCATAAACAGTGATTATTGAAATGAATTTCCGGCACTTCCAGATTTAAGTTCTCGTCTCCTGTTCTCGTTCCCAGCCCCGTTCATTGTCGTTCTTTCCAGATATGATGTCCTTCATATTTTAAAAAGACAGTTCTCAGTGGGGCATACGTGGACTATTTCTTACGCGGAGTGATTCCTCCTCTCACGCACCCTCTCTCTGCTCCATCAGCACTCAGTCCTCCGACACTATTTACTGAGCTCCTATGGTCCACTGTGCCCTTTTGGCTGCCATGGAAACAGCTGGTATAGTGTCTGGAACATGGTGGGTACTCATAAATGTTTATTTCCTTCCCCACTGACGTTGACCTTCTTATGAACTCGTCCATCCCTGTTCCCTTGCCTCTTCCAGAAAAATAGATATGCTTTCATCTTCCACTCATTTGCCAAAACTGTCTTTTTTTGAGTCTGGGCAGAATGTGGTGACTTTTAACCTCTTCCGGGAATATCTGTGACCATCAGAACAGAAAGTTTGCTTCGGTCAACTTTTTTTTTTTTTTAAGTTTATTTATTTTGAGAGACACAGAGAGAGAGAGAGAGAGAGAGAGAGAGAGAGAGAGAGAGAGAGAGCACGAGCAGGGGAGGGGCAGACAGAGGGAAAGAAAGTATCCAAGGCAGGCTCCACATGGTTAGGGCAGAGCCCTACACGAGGCTCAAACCCACCAACTGGGAGTCATGACCTGAACCGAAATCAAGAGTCAGATGCTTAACCAACTGAGCCACCCAGGTGCCCCAGGTCAAGCTTATTTACAAATGTGATTTAATATTGTTAAATGTCCGTGTATGTCGTAAACAGGGAAGAGAATGCACTTCTCTCTCTACTTTTTTTCATTCATTCATTCGATATTATTTAAATCTTTTTTTAAGTTTATTTATTTACTTTGAGAGAGAGAAAGAGAGCGAGAGCGAGCAGGCAGGGGCAGAGAGAGAGGGAGAGAGAATCTCAAGCAGGCTCCACATGGCCAGCTCAGGGCCTGATGCAGGGCTTGAGCTCACAAACTGTGAGATTATAACCTGAGCTGAAATCAAGAGTCGGATGTTTAACTGACTGAGCCACCCAGGCGCCCCATCATTTATTCGATATCATTGGATGCCTTCCGCAGATACCGAGGTAGACCCCGGAAATATCTAGAGGAATAGGACCATACGCCTGCCCCATGCACCTCACAATCTAGTTCAGTGCTTCTCAATCCTAATTGTACATTAGAATAATCTGAGAGCTTTAAAAAAAAAATCACTGACACCCAGGTCCAATTCTAGACCAAGTAAATCTGAATATTTTGGCAGGCAGGCCCACGTGCCAAAAATTTTAATAGCTCCTTAGAGGATTTTAATTGTAGCCAGAATTGAGAACCACTGGGCTAGTGGATATTAAGGGATTCAGGGTAGAGCTATAAATATATCTGAATTATCTGTATGTATAACAGGAGTTATGTAAACTATATACCTATACCTATCCTTACCTACCTCTCCCCTCACCCTAAGGCATATTAAGACCCTCAGAGAGAGGAGTAACATAGGTGTTTTGGAAAACACTTCTCTTTCTCTTCCTCAAATAGGAAGACAATTATATCATGTGGTAAGTGAAAGACCCTGGTTACTAGGAGTTACTAGAAGATCACACAGAAAGAAGACCTAACCAAAGTCAAGGCCACTGAATCTTCTCCAGAAGTAGAGATGCCAGAGCTAATGAGTCCTAAAAGAGTTAGCCACGCAGAGGGAGATCGGATTGATTTTCTTTCCCAAATAAAAGAACCACGCTACGTTAGACGTTATCCAACCTTTGCTCAGCTTTCCCCCCTCCCCTTCTTCCCTCACTACTGAAAGATTTTTCCTGAAGAATCCTCCGTCAGTAAATCACTGACTCAGGCTCTGTGTCTAGGGAGTCCGACCAAAGATAGTTGATCCCTGGAGGAATCCCAGGAAGCAAGGATGAACTTTTGGAGCTGGATCATTTGCTGGGCGACAGGCCACAAAGCCCTCAGTGGAGTCTTGACAGCCCTGGCATGGGAAGCGGTGTGGCTGCTAAGCCCTTCACCTGTGGAGAGTTGGTGTGTGCCACAGGCGGAAGAGAACGCACCGGCTGGTTGCCTGGCAGTTGAGGGATATGGAGGAAGTGGTTATTCTAAGGGCTGTGCAATTGGATGGCCACCGCTGGGCACCGCTGATGTACCAAGGAAAGAAGATGGCAGGCTCAAGTCACTTCGTCGTGACTTAAAAGTGAAGCGTGAGAGTCAGAGGGCCTTCCTGACAGCATTTTAAGAGCCCATCATCACCTGCAGCCGACAACAGACTGAGCTGAGTGGGGGCAGGTGGAGGTCTAACATGCAGCAGCACTGCAGGGAAGGCTGAATGCTTGGTCAAGGCAGATCTGTTCTGCCCTAAGGCAGGGCGCTGAGAGGGAGGGAGTGGGACCCTGAAGCACAAGGATCTCCTTGCCCCATAGGTGCGGCACGTGAACCCCCACCCTCCCCTGAATTAATGGGCCTGCAGAAGTGGTCTTTGCCCCTTGCTAGAAGATAGCACCTTCCTTGCCTTGCCACTCAGGAATCTCAGATGAAGGCAAGGATTTTCCACTGCCTACTTTTGGATACCAGACCAAAAACTTGGGGGTCGTGTTTCACCATAACTCAGTTAGGGACGTGCTGGTCATGCTGTAAGTAGAGAGGGGTTATAAGCCAAAGAACAATTGGACCTAAATAACTTTTCACCAGCAAAAACAGGGAGAAAGTGTCAGAGAGGACCACAATTGTGCTGGAGCAAGGCGGGTAGACCAGAAAGCAAGAGAAAGGAGAATTTGCCAGTATAGGAGCATTTCCCCATGAAACCCCCTGGGTGGTTTAGTTGGTTAAGCATATGGCTCTTGATTTCTGCTCAAGCCACAGTCTCATGGTTCGTGGGTTCGAGCCCCGCATCTGGCTCTGTGCCGACAGGACAGAGCCTGCTTCAGATTCTTTCTCCTCTCTCTGCCCCTCCCCCACTTGGGCATACACACTCTCTCTCTCACAAAATAAACATTTTAAAAAACCAGATATTTATTTCCCACAGTTTTGGAGGCTGGAAGTCTGAAATCAGGGTGCCAGCATGGTTGGGATCTAGTGAGGACCTTCTTTTTTTTTTTAAGTTTATTTATTTTTAGAAAGAGATAAACAGCAAGCAGGGGAGGGGCAGAGAGAGAGGGAGACAGAATCCCAAGCAGGCTCTGTGCTGTCAGTGCAGATCCCGTTGTGGGGCTCAAACTCACGACCCATGAGATCATGACCTGAGCTGAAATCAAGAGCCAGACGCTTAACCGACTGAGCCATCTAGGCGTCCTGTGGACCCTCTTATGGGTTGCAGAATTCAACTTCTTGTATCCTCACGTGGCAGAAAGACAGCAAACTAGCTCTCTAGCCTTCTCTTAAAAGGGAACTAATCCCGTTCATGAGGGTTCCACCCCCATTACCTAATCATCTTCCAAAGGCTCCACCTCCTAATACCCCACACTGTGGGTTTGATTTCAACATATGAATTGGCGGGGGGGGGGGGGGGGGACACAAACATTCAATCCATAATAGCATGATAGGATGGCTCTATTACAGAAGATCAGAAAGCCCACCAGCTGACTATTTTTCTCAAGAGTTCCCAGAGAAAACAAAGGCAATAAGAAATTCACAGGTGAAAGGGGTACCAGCATCACTAAGAGACTGTTCTCTGTAGGCTGAAGCTGATAATAAGAGACAGTATTGCTGGGCTTCCTGGTAGCAAAGGGGATTAAAGAATTCCAGAACAGCAGAGGCCAGGTGACGGCACTGAGCCATAGAAGCACTTAACCATTAGAACCATTTAATTACTATGATGGGTGGCCAAGTTGGACTTTCAGGGGCCTGACCTTCAGGGATCCACGGAGAGGATTCCACAGAGCGCTTGTAGGAGCAAGAGAGATGAGCAGTGAGAAAGAATAGTGCTAAATGTATGTAAATAGAACACAACCCTTACTTAATAATGGGCTAGCAGAAGGTTGAGGTCAGGCACCACAATAGAAAGTCATGTTCTCTTGTGCAATCTCCAGACTGGAGTCATTTCTTAGACTCAAAACCAACCAGTTAAAAGAGAAGTTGCATTCGTACAAGGAAGAGCCAACAGGGAGTCAGGTAATAACCGGAGCTCTGACTCATGCCCATCTCAGACTGGGTCTGCTGAGTCCATGGCCTCAGTTGTTTCTCTGCTTCCCAAATGTATCATCAGAATTGGAATGCTTAGCTGTTGGCAGAATCCTCACATTGGTTCCTTGAGCTACTATAGTAAGAAACTCCAAGGAGCAGTCCCTAAAACCACCTCTCTTTTACCAAGATAGTAAATTAAAAAGCTGTATTGCAGGCCAGGGGGGATGGGAGAGATTCATACCACCCACAAGGATTTTGAAAATGAAGGCATGGTGTTCCTTGTCATAGCTTTATTTAACTTGCCAGTCTGACCTTTGCAGAAACTTGATAGATGAGGACATACGACAGTGGAACACCACAAACTTAACCAATTGTTGGCCCCATTGCAGCTGATTTGCCAGATTTTGTATCTTTACTAGGGTATATTAATACGTCCTTGGTACATGTATGCAGTTATCAATCTGCAGGGGTGTTCTTTCCTGTTATTCACTGGGAAGAAGGATCAGAAGCAGTATGCATCCATACTGTGTTATTTGGAACTTAGAAGCAAGAAGCGGCAAGGACTCTGAGTGTCTTGGTAATATACATTTGCTCCAGAAGTTGAGCGATAAGGCTTACAAAGGGTCAGGGGCCTGCCCCATCAGTGAAGGTTTTGGGGGTCCAGTGATCTAGGCATGCTGGAGCATCTCTGAAGCACAGGGCAAGTTATTGGACTGTGCATCTCTACCGCGAAGAAAACAGCAGAATGCTCAGAGGCCTCGGTAGGTTTGCACATTCACTGCACTTGGGGATATATTTATCAAGTGACTTGGAAGGTTGCTACCTTTTAGGAAGGCCCAGGTAAGTACATCCCATGGCACAAGCAGCCTTGCTACTGGGGCCATTTGAGCCAGCAGATCCCATGGTACTAGAGGTATCTGTTGTAGAGAAAAATGCCATTTAGTGCTTCTGGAAAGCCCCAATAGGCGAGTCATAGCACAGACCCCAGGGTTCTGGAGCAAGGCCATGCCATCTGCAGCCCAGAATTATTCAGCATTTGAAAAACAGCTCCTGTCATGCTACTGGGCCCTCGTAGAAACGAAGCATCTAAAATGAGACACCAAGTGATCGTAAGTTGGGTTCTGCCGGATTTACTGTGTCAGCAGATCAGGGGGTTGCAGTGGCAGTGGGCTGTAAGCCATTTCACGCATCTGGGATTAGGTAGTGAGCTGCATAACAGGTAGCTGAGATCCCCATGTCACCTACCACTGTTGAACCAATGCTTCTCCCTCCACACATAGTCATGGCCTCGAGGGGACCCCTGTGACCATTTGACACAGAAGGAAAAACCCAAGCTTGGTTCGTGGATGGGTCACCTGGGTCCGGATACAAGCTGAAAATATCTGCTGCTGTGATTTAGCCCCACTCAGAGGCGGCTCTGAAAGAGAGTGGTAGAACGAAATCTTCCCAGTTGGCAGAGTTTCAGGCGATGCATTCAGTCATCGACTTCGGAGACAGAGGTGGCCAGGGTAAGGGGGTACTCTACAGTGACAGAGGTTAGCTTAGCTTATTGGTCAGGGGTTGGAAGAAAAAAGATTGGGGAAGGCTGGAGAGGAGACAGATGGCTGGATCTACGGGAGAGCACAGAGTGTGAGGATTTTTATGGCAAATAATGCCCATTAGTGTCCACTGCAGAAGAGGTGCTAACTCAAGCAGGATGAGTAGGCCAGCAGATGTTGGTCAGCCTACATCAGGGGTCACCCGAGTTCTGACACAGCAGGCCGGTGGATGGAGAAGCCATGGTGGCAGAGATGGAGGGATGAATGGGTCAAACAACTTGGACTCTCTCTCCAAAGCCAACATAGTTAGTCCACCACTAAACGTCTGACCTGTCAGCAGCAGAGACCAGTACTGAGCTTCTAAGAAGGCCACACAGCCGCTGGGTGGCAAGTTGATTGCACTGAGCCCTCCCAACATGGAAACAGTGACATTTCATCCTGACTAGGTTTGACATGTGTTCTAAGGGTGGGTCTGCTTTCCGTGCCCACAGCACTTCATCCAGCACACTATCCAAGGACTCTGACGTGGAATCTGACAGAACACTGCCTCAGATTGAGGTCTGATATTCTGACACAGGACGTCACAAAATGCTGCCGCTGACCAAGGGGCGCACTTTACAGCAAGATGGTGTGGTGGCGGGCACTTGACCAGAGGCTCCCCTGGTTGTAACACGTACCACACACCACACCGCTGGAAGCTGTCAGCTTGATGGACTGGAGCAATGGCCTGTTGCAGGCATAGCTGAGGCTCCAGGTTGGAAACGACACCTCATGAGGTTGGATCAGTATTCTTCAGGATGCAATACACTTCTTCAATCAATGGCCATAACATGGGTCAAGGGTCCCTAGTAGGTAGAATGGATGGGTCCAGAGACCAAGGGATAAAACTAGGAGTGGCCTGCTCACCGTGGCTCCCAGTGATCCATTTGGAGACTTTGTGTTTCCTGTCTCTGCGACTTGAGGCCCTGCTAGCCTAGAGAGCCTGATACTCAGACGTGGGATGCTTCCTTCAGAGGACACTGTAAGAGCCCCACTAAACTTAGAGCAATGTTTCTTCTCTGGTCACTTTGGGTTCCTAATGCCATAAGACTGACAAATCAGCAGGACTTGGGGCTGCCGCTACATAATGGAGACAGAGAAGGGTGCGCTTGGCCTCAGGTGGTCCACTGGGGCGTTTCTTGGTATTCCCATGTCTGGTTGTAACTATAAACAGGTAAGTGCAGCAACCACAGCATAATAACCAGGGTATTAAACCTCCTAGGGTACAGTGCCTGGGTCAGTCTATCAGTCAAACCACCTATACTAGCAGAAGTGATAGCTGGGGTGGAGGGGAATCTAGAAAGGGTGGTAGACGTGGAGATAAGGAGTATCAGTTATGGCGTTGAGACCAGCTGCAGCAGTGGAGACTAGTTTGTCCTATTACTCTCCTCTTATAACGTTTCCCAGAAATTGTGACAAATAAGAAGTCTGGGAAAATCGTGCTTGGATGGAGTAACTTAATGTGAAAAGTTAGTGATCTAAGCATTGCAAAGGGCCGACTACAGTGAATTCTCTTTGGGCTCTGCCCAAATCCACTTCATAGGCTAGTGCATCTATATTTCAGCTGCTCTGTTGGATGACAATTCACGATGCCACCTTCCCCAGAGAATGGTTCTCCTGCCCCTGCAGACCTCATCCAATGGCATGGAGGTACAAAAAGGCTGGCCTTCTTGGATAACACCTGCTGGTGAATTTTTGGGATCAGCTGAGGTTCATTCTTATTTCTTTATCCTCCTGGCCAATCCTGCTTCCTTCACTTCCCTTCTCCAGAGAGTACTTCCCTAATACATCACCTGAACAGGAATTCTTGTCTCAGACTCTATTCCTAGGGGGCATGACCCAAGACAGTCTCCGGCCTAACTGGATAGGTTGAGACTAGTTTTGGATGCTTTGGATTTCCTTCCTCAATCTCCATTCTTTCCTTCTGCTAGTGTACCATCTTGCATACAGGCTGGAGCGCTAAAAGTGACATTACCCAGACATTTCTGTGACTACAGTTCTAATGCAAATTACATTCTGCCAGTTAAAATGTATTCACCAAGATGTGGAAAACTGAGCCAAAGCCGAGGCCGTATTTCTACCCCCCTTGGGCTGTTTCTCTTGATGGTGAAGGGGTTGTAGAGAGGGGAGGATCTTCTGCAGTAGTGATTCAGCACCCAGTTACTGGCTTTGCTGATGTTAAGAGATAACCGATGGTGGTGGTGACAGAGGCTTTCGGCTGTTGGCTTCCAGATCACTGTACTGTAGCAACTGCTGCAGTACCTTCTTGACTCAGGACTTCCAGAAGCAACCTTGAAGGTGGCAGCTTTCCTCTATTGGTTGGTTCTGTAAGAGATGCTCCTTCCATAAGTACTTCAAGTGTTGCATTTAATGCCTTCCTGAATCCTTAAGTAATAATTTTTAAAGTTAATCATAAAAATGATTATGACGAATCTGGATTTCTCGTAGCTGTTCCAATGCTGTCCACAAAGTCAGCAAGATTTCAGCTGAAACTTAGATGTCTAACTCAACTACTCAGTTTTGCATTTTAAATTTTAATTAAGGTTGCCATTGTAAGTACTCAAGACACCAAATATACAGAGGATCTTTTTAATGTCATGGTTTAAATTCTCTTAATACCTTTTTATTCTTAATTGTAAAAAGTCCTGAACTTAAAAGATGCATACACACTAAGAGGCTAGGTACCATTCCAGTTAACAGAGATTCCAGTAAACAGATTTGGGCAGGGTATGAGGCTTGGAACGCAGGTGTGCAGAATGATTTATCTCTCTGTCCCAATTACCATATTGCGTCTCCCTTTAGAGTTACTTTGTCTTGGGCTACAAAAACTGAAGTGAGGTATTGGATTCAAGTTACATATACTACCCATTTGGTCACAGAAATCTGCAGCTTTCCACCAGCTAAATCACTTGATAGGATTTTACATTTTTTGACTCTTAGGTTATACACACACACACACACACACACACACACGTGTATATATATATATATACACACACACACATGCACACACACGTATGTGTGTGTTTTCAGTTTAACATTTGAAGGTATTTGCACTTGATGGATTAGTACTCTTTAAAACTCATATAGATACTTAAAATGACTTCTGCTTAAATTGTGGATATCTTACATGTGGCTTTCTCCAACTTGAACTCACAATTTCTGAGGTCATTGTACTAACATGCATTAATCCTGTTTGCAGAAAGTTCGCATTTTTCTCTGCTCATCCATGCAGTAAGCGAAGGACAGCGTGTCAGGGGCTACACTAAATTCTGGGATATAAAAGTGAATGAAACCATTTGTTCAAATTTAAGGATTTTAGACTCTTAGATGCAGGAGACCTATAATTTAACAGAAAATCATCGTATTTGCTCAGTGGCTTTTTCACTGACAAGGAGGGCAAGGACCTTGTTTGTCTTATTCCCTGCTGTTATCACTAGCACCTAATACACAATGGCACCCAGTATTTGTTAAGTAAATGAATACAAGCTAAGGTAGAGTTATACAGAGGGAGCTACGGGAGTCCCCAAAGGGACATCTGTCTAGTTTTATGTGTGAATACTGGGCTGGATGCTGGAGTGAGGGTGTTACTTCAGAGGTCTCAGAAAAAGTACCTTGAGGATGAGATATGATCTGGGTCTTGGGAAAGGAAATTAGGTAAAAGTGGGTTTGGGTGTTGCTTAGGAGTTCCCAGATGATTGTTGAGGAACTTCAAGTAGTTCTGGGATGCCAAGAAGAGATCAGTCTATAGAGGTATGCAGCAGACATATCCCAAAGGGCCTGGTAGACGTTGCTGTTTATGTATTTCCATTTTAGTATCTGTAACAATATGATTTTTTTTTTTACTTGGCCCATTTACCCCTACTAAAGCAATAACTCACCCATGCTTAAGACTATACATCTTCTTCACAGGCACTAAGCCTAATGGTAGGGATAGGCTAGCTCCCCAAAAGTTAAGGCAAGGGGCACCTGGGTGGGTCAGTCTGTTGAGCATCTAACCCTTGATTTTGGCTCAGGTCATGATCTCACTGTTCTCAAGATCGAGTCCGGAGGCAGGATCTGCGCTGACAGCGCAGAGCCTGCTTGGGATTCTCTCTCTCCCTCTCAGCCCCTCCCTTGTGCACGCGTGTGCTCTCTCAAAATAAATAAACTTTCGGGGTGCCTGGGTGCCTCAGTCGGTTAAGCGTCCGACTTCAGCTCAGGTCACCATCTTGCAGTCCGTGAGTTCGAGCCCCGTGTGGGCTCTGGGCTGCCGGCTCAGAGCCTGAAGCCTGCTTCCGATTCTGTATCTCCCTCTCTCTCTGCCCCTCCCCGTTCATGCTCTGTCTCTGTCTCAAAAATAAACATTAAAAAAAATATTTTTTAAATAAATAAACTTTCAAAAAAGTTAAGGCAGGAATGAATGAATTAATGAACAAACGAATGAAGAATAATAGCAGTGTGAGCACTGTGCAATGGTTAAGCCTTCTGGATGGTAGGGAGGTCAGGAAAGGAGCCTACACCAGGCTGGGCAGAGTCCCAGTCAAGGGCTTACTTAATTAACGGTGAAGTGAGTTTGGGTAAGTGTCACATCTCAGCATTAAAGCTAGAGACATGAATGCAGGAGTTTCCAAGTGCATTCCTGGCAGGAAAGTGAAGAAACACAGATAAAAGCACTTTAGAATGATCGGGGTTGGTAGTTTCCAGGTGCCAGTGAGCAATAAAGAGAAGAGCCTGGCTGATTAGTTACGTGCTACCGGGGCAGTGAAGGGACAAGAACAGACTGCTGGGTTGCAATCTGTAGCCAGACTCCGTAAACGAGCCACAACAAGGCGCAGAGTGGGTGCTACTACTTCCCAAGGGTGGAAATCAGGATGTGTCCCTGGGACTTTAAGGCTGCAGGAGCGCTGAGCGGCCCAGTACTTGGACTCTAGAAGGAGGCCCTGGGACAACCAGACCCGGCCGCGAGCCCTGACGGGGCGGAACGCGCGGAACGCTAGCATCCTAGATCCCGCCGGACACAATTTTCAGTCGCACCAGCGAGCGTCCAGCCGGCGGGGCAGCGTCTGCGCTTGTCCGAGGAGGGACCTGGCAGCGGGGAAAGAAGGGCCAGGGCCTGTGTCCCTCCTCTAGAGCCTCCCCGTCATCTGGACGACCCCAAGCTGCTGCACGGGCTTCCGACTTCTCCCTTCAGTAGACGATTAGAGGGCGCAGCGGCCTCCGGAGACAAGCCCCTCTCGCCCACGCCCGTCGGTCACAACCTTCCAGGACCCGAGAGGAGCGCCGCCCGCCGCGAACTTTCCTCAGGGCAGGAGGACTGCCCAGCTTCTGGCAAGGTGAGCTCGGGGAAAGGCTCCGGGTCGGCCACTACTTCCGGGAGACGCTCAGGAAAGCAAGCCCTCCTTGGCCCCCGTCTCTCCTCCGATTGGTTAACTGCTCTCTCAATGCCCTCCCCTAACTGGTGATTGGCTCAGATGCACCGTCTGTCACCTGCCTCCCTGTGGGAATCCAGGTCGCTAAGGGAAGCGTTCCTTGAGGCTCGGTAGGGAAGAGGTTGGTTGGGCCCCTGAGCCCAGTTTGTTTACTGTACTGCGAACAGTACCCCGGCGCGAGCTTGCGTCGCAACCGCCAGGAAAGGAACCAGTAGCGGGACGGAGGGCGGGGGTGGCAAGAAAGTGAAGGCTCAGAAGTAAACTGAAGACACCTGACCCTGGTAACATCTGAATGGGAGCAGGGTGGGAAGGAAGGCCTTGGAGAGGGGAGTTGTGATCCCAGGAGCTGTGGCCGTGTGGGAGGGAAGGCCTAGTTTCTGTTGCGGGAGAGAAAAGGGCCTAGCGGGGGGTTTTAATGACCTAATTGTTTGGGGGATCTGATTTTCTAGGCGAGCGTCTAACAGGATCCACTGAAGGTTTTGCTTTGACTTTGCAGCAGAGCTTTGACTTTGTTAGCCATTCCCGTCCTTCAAAGAGACCATTTATTGAATGATTGAATTCTCTCTTATTGCTCCAGATGGGCAGCTCTCCAAAAAAGCACAAACAATGGAAGGATGGACACCACTGCGTGTATTGAAAGCATGTTGAAAGGAAAATAAGGTATTCACTTTGTTTAGTTGTGGTTAATCGTGCAAGAAAATTACCTGCGAGAAGAAGCTCTTAAAGTTTTGAGTGATTGTCAGGGTAGCTTGGTTTTTATGATGGGTTTCAAATTTTTTAAATGTTTAGTACAAAAATTTTATTACTGCGCTCCCTAGCACACGTGCTCTTTGCTAATGATGGCCTTGTCGTGATTATTCTGAAAACGGAAACCTTGAGTTTTTAGTAACGTTAATTTGCTTTCGATTGGGTAGTGTCATCCGATCTTTCCTTTAAGAAAGGACATAATAGTCACTGTAATAAAATCCCCAAATTTGGAACTTAATGTTAGAATGTACATGAAACTGGATACTTACAAATAGTTCAGACTTGTAGACTAATTTACTTTGTATTTAAAGTAGTTTGCTTATTAAACACTGAGTCAGAGGCGCAGCCGTTGCTTCTCTGGTCACCTAGTTATTTGATCCTCCAGCCTCCATTATGTCATGTGCTACAATCACACACACCCTTTATTGACACCTAGAAATTGTCAAGGAATAGTTTATTTCCTTCCACAGCACGCCCAAATTAGCTTTTAAAGGTAGACCTGGGCCCTACCTTGGAAAATTCTGATCTGGGATTCGAGATGAGATCTAGGGCATCTGTATTTTTAAGAGTTTCCTCAAATGAGTTTGATGTGCCTTCCCAGGTGAGAGCCGTTGACTTACTAAATAGATGCGTTTAAGAAATTCTAAGATAGGGGCTCCTGGGTGGCGCAATCGGTTAAGCGTCCGACTTCAGCCAGGTCACGATCTTGCGGTCCGTGAGTTCGAGCCCCGCGTCAGGCTCTGGGCTGATGGCTCATAGCCTGGAGCCTGTTTCCGATTCTGTGTCTCCCTCTCTCTCTGCCCCTCCCCTGTTCATGCTCTGTCTCTCTCTGTCCCAAAAATAAATTAAAAAAAGTTGAAAAAAAAATTTAAAAAAAAGAAATTCTAAGATATTTGTGAAACAATTTTCCTCATTGGTTTATTTTCTGTGCAAAAGTAAGCCTCTAAGGAATGACGCTTGAGTATAATAAAAAAAAAATAGGGTTTGCCTAGGCAAGGTCAGGAAGTTTCACGGGCACTCAGAAACCTCTGGGACTAACCAGGCCTGAGGATGAGGTTTGCTGTGGGGAGACACAGGGTGCTCTGATAGACATTCACAGTCCTCAGAGCAAGCGTGTGGTGTTTCCTGTTAGGTTTAACAGACCAGCTGCCAAGTCTGTTCAGTAGATACAGTAGGCCAAATTATTTTTACCTAACAAAGTGCAATGGAGGGTAATATTACATAATGTGAGTTTTATTTGGGGGAGAATACCTTTGCTGGAAATAAATGTAAACGATAGCCTCCCAATAGCTCTGTGCTTACTAAGTAAAAAACAATTTAAAATCATGCATAAAGTGCATAATTCAGCTTATGTTTTGTATGCTAACATGAAGTACCCAGATATTCGAACTATCAGTGAGGGTTTTAGATCAACTTTATCAGAGAGTGAAGGAGGCAGAAAAATGAGAGAAGCACTTTGGTATTCAGCTATGAGAAATGCGTGGTAAAACCAAATCCAGTCTGCTTTAAGTAGCAGCTTTAAGCAAAGAAGTAGGTCCAGTTGTGTTCTGTCTCCTAGAAGCTGCTTTTCGTTTCATGTGTGAGTTCTTCACTGCAAGATTTGGCATATGAAATATATGAGCAGGGGACGAAATTTAAACTGAAAGTAAAGAGACTGTAAGTCAAAAACACGAAGCTCTGTGTAGTCCATGACTAACAGCCTGGATCTTGTACATCTTGTTTGAACAGAAAGCCAGGAATCTCAGTATGAATCCGTCTAGATCGAGATCGGACGATGGTAGTGAAGAAGCCTCATCTCAAGACCATAATCATCGTGAAAGTGAGAGAAGATGGCAGCAAGAGCGTCTCCACAGAGAAGAAGCCTATTATCAGTTTATTAATGAACTCAATGATGAAGATTACAGGCTAATGAGAGACCACAATCTTTTAGGCACCCCTGGTAAGATATGGGTAAAAGAGGAGACACCTTTTTTTATTATAGTAAGGAGTTTCAAAATAAGGAGGGTGTTTTCCCCCCTTCTTCCCTCTCCCAAAATATAAGGCACTATTTTTGTGAATTTAAGAACCTTGTAATATGACAAAACAGAAAATCACTGGCTTCTCTTTTTGATAAGTGTGAATCTTAGACATGGAGCTCACAAATGTACATAATAGTGTCAATTTTTTACATATATGGCCCTGTTTCTCTTTTAAGTAATAGTTGTAAATTAGATATTTTTAAAAACCAAGTTCTGGGGCGCCTGGGTGGCACCGTTGGTTGAGTGTCCAACTTTGGCTCAGGTAACAATCTCGTGGTCTGTGAGTTCGAGCCCCGTGTCGGGCTCTGTGCTGACAACTCAGAGCCTGGAGCCTGCTTCACATTCTGTGTCTACTCTCTCTCTGCCCCTCCCCCGCTTGGTCTCTGTCTCTCTCTCAAAAATAAATGAACATTAAAAAAAAAAATAATTTCAGGTGTCATAATTTATTTATTTACTTAGCTGAATTAATAATGCTTCAAAAGTCTAGTGTGTTCCATAAGTTTTTTACAAATTTATTTCAGAAATGAACTAATTGAAACTTGTATGTTTGTACAGGATATATTTGTATATTGCATATTTGCGTGCTGTATATTGATGACTGATATAATGACCTGTTGAGGTAACATTCAAGCAGATAAAGATTCAGAGTTTTTCCTAGAAATACTTCCCTTTAAATTCCTCTTAACTCTAATGAAAATCTACGAATTAGGGCTTCTAGATTCCTAAGTGTATCAACTGAGAGGATTTTTAAAAAAGTATTCAAATTAAATCCTATTTTTATTTTAATAAAACACAACCAAAATGATGTATACTTGCATCAATTACATATTTTTAACTGTCTTTCAATGTAACAGACCATGAAAATAACAATGTCTTTTGCAGATCGCTAAAGATTATTAGTCTTACCCTTCACGAGTTCTCATAAAACAGTCATTTAAGGTATTTAGTTTCACTGAGCAATTTTTTATTGTTTTTAGGAGAAATAACATCAGAAGAACTACAGCAGCGATTAGATGGAGTCAAGGAACAAAGAGCATCTCAGCCTGACCTGAGAAGTGGGACAGATACCAGAGGTACTGCAGACTCCTTTCCATTAGGAACAGGTTTAATTAGAGCAGTGGCAGACATGAACTTACTAGATCTTGGACAGTACTTTTGTTTTTAATGTTTTCCAGTTTTATTGTGGTACTCATTCAGATAGTATTTACCCATCATGTGCAAAGCAGCCTAGTTAGGCAGTACAGGACGGGGTGAATACAAAGACCTTTTACACACACAGATTGCCCTTGGGGAGCTCATGTATGTGAAATAGTATACAATGAAGTTAATTACCAGCATAATTCTTTTTAATCTTAGAATGCACACACTACTTCTTTTAAAGTAATGTAACTAAACTTAGCTTCTAAAATTTTCTACAGAGCAATACAGAAAGATTGAGAAAACATGTCTTTATTGTTAGTTTTATTATTTTTGTGTTGGTCGTGTTACTGAACAAACACTAAGTCATAAAAAGTTCTTATAAAAAGTAAAGTGAAAAAATTTCAAACTAAACAGAAGTGTGTAGAATTAAAAGTAAAGCCAACTCTATGTACCTCTTACCAATTCTACTTCCTTCCCCAGAGGTATTCATTATTGGTAGTTTCACTTTTTTTTTTTTTAAGTCATTTCACATATTAAGATTATTGTATTAGAGCAAAGACGATTAAAAACTCAAAAATGCAACGGCTCAGTGAGATACAAGTTTCTTTTCCTGTTAACAGTCCAGGGGAGATAGGCAAGCTTTACTCCATGAATCCTCTTGGAACCCAGCCAGCAGAGTAGTTCTATCACTGTACCATCCAGTACAGGAGCTACTAGTCCTATGTGACCATTTAAACTTAAGTAAAATTAAATAACATTTAAAATTCAGCTTTTCACTCCTGTTAGCCACATTGAAGTGCTCGGTAGTCACATATGGTTAGTGACTTCTGTATTGGGCAGGACAGACGTAGAAATTTCCACTGCTGCATATTTTCATATTTGCATATGGACGCTGCTGCTCCAGGATATTGTGTACATGATCCAGCTAAGTCACAACCACATCTAGGTTCTAGCTGGCAGGTCTAGGTTCCAGAAAGAGGTCCAGGCACCAGTCCGAAAGTGAGATCTATCACTTTCACTGCTATTCCACTGATGAGAACTTAGTCACATGGCTGCACCCAATGGCCAGGCTGTTCACGTGACCATTACAGTGCATTTGTAAAAGGAGTAGGGCAGGACGGTTTTCATTAGATTATTAGTGAACTGTTTTACGCACACCATCATCATACGTTCTAGTAACTGAAGATGGAAGTTGCCTTTAGCATGTTTTTTATCTGCCTTTTACTCCTGTCTCTTTCCAAATTAAAATGGAAATTGGATTTCCTTTTTTTTTCTGTATATGTAGATATGGAAGTTATACCATATTGCTATAGCTGGTAATGCTGGTCCTTTTACTATGTTTTAATGGAAAATGTACTTACCGCATGTAAAATAGCTTGTATCTTTTAAATATGGCTAAAGGTGGTTTATTTTATTGACACCAGCAGTTGATTAATAGCTTTAACTTTAATATTTAAAAATGGTTTTTACAAGAAATTTTTATAAGAGATTGAAACGAAATCAAAGCCATCTCATTTAACGGCCATTTTTGTGTAGAATAAACTTAAAGGTTAAAGTCTGTATAGTTCATGTGCATTAGAATGATTTTCATTGACTTTTTCCCTTTATATAATCCACTGGTTAAAAATGGAAAACTTAAGCTTCCCGTAGTAGCAGTGTTACGGAAGTTTATCAGGGGCACATTTTTTCTAAATTGATTCATTCAACATTAATTGAGAGAGTCTGATTTGTACCGCATACTGTTGTAGAGGTGGGGATTTAACAGTAAATAAGATAAGATGAAACTCTTCATCTTCCTGGAGCTTACATTCTAAATGAACAGAAAATATTCATAATGGCTAACATTTATTGAATGCTTCGTATATGCCAGGTATTGTACTAATCATTTTGTATCCAGTATTTTATTCTCATGATAATCCTATGACATTTATACTTTTATTATCTCCAAGTTACAAATAAGGGTACAGTCATAGAGAACTTAGGTAGCATGCCTAAAGTTTCCCAGCTTCACATAAAGACATAATGTAGTGCTAATATGTATTCAGAAAGGCATATTTCTTAAAGTGTACATTTTTGGCAGTTCCTGAGAAATAGGATAAAATTCCTGAGGTCATGAAAATACCTCTAGCTGTAAAATGTTGACTTCCCTTTACCAGAAGAACCCCATTCACAATGAATTATATATAAGTTTTGCCACTACATTTTACTGATTTTTACCATATGGCTAAAGCAATTTAAATGTACTGTTTTAGTATTGGCTGTATTTCTCATCTGCTTTAGTTTTTTTTAAATATTTATTTATCTTTGGGAGAGATTGAGTATGCAGGCGGGTGGAAGGGCCAAGAAAGAGGGAGACATAGAATCCCAAGCAGGCTCCGTGCTGTCAGCACAGAGCCTGACACAGGGCTTGAACTCACGAATGGTGAGATCATGACCTAAGCTGAAATCAAGAGGCAAGCACGTAACTGACTGAGCCATCCAGGCGCCTCCTCATTTGCCTCAATATTTTGCCAGTAATGGGCATAGAGAAAGTAAGAATGAGGATTTCTTCAGAGCTTTGCATAAACAGTATTTATAGTTTTATAATACATCAGAATGTATTATAATATGCATCTAGTATATACTTTTCTTTTAGAAATTCCAACTTTTTGCCATTTTCATTCACTAAAATGCATAGATGTTCTTAAATATTATTGAATTCAATAAAAAATTTATCTTGTAAGCTTTAATAAAAGTCTAAAGATTTTAGGAACTGATCTTAAATTGATTTGCTTTGCTTTCCAGACTCAGAAGTCCCTAGAGAAAGTTCAAACGAAGATTCTCTGCTAGAATGGTTGAACACGTTTCGACGCACGGGAAACGCGACCCGAAGTGGACAAAATGGGAACCAAACTTGGAGAGCTGTGAGTCGAACAAACCCAAACAGTGGAGAGTTTCGGTTTAGTCTGGAAATCCATATAAATCATGAGAATAGAGAAATTGAAATTCATGGCGAAGATCAGACAGGCATTCCACTTTCAGATTTTGGCAGGGATCGTACTACAAATAGGCAACAGAGGTCAGCCAGTCCTGTGGCTAGGCGAACGCGAAGCCAAACCTCCATGAATCACAGTGGTAGTAGCTCCAACATCCCAAGGACTAGGCTCGGTTCAAGGGGGCAGAATTCAGCAGAAGGATCTTTCTCAACATTGGGAAGATTAAGAAATGGCATTGGGGGAGCAGTTGGCATTCCTAGAACGAGAGCTCCGCGTGCTGATTTTGGTAGTCATGCAAACCATTTGGGTGGTAGTGAACTCAGGCAGAGGGAGGGGCAACGGTTTGGAGCAGCACATGTTTGGGAAAATGGGGCTAGAACTAATGTTACAGTGAGGAATACAAACCAAAGATTAGAGCCAATAAGATTACGGCCTGCTTTCAGTAGTCGAAGCCGCTCGCCAATTCAGAGACAAAGTGGCACTGTTTATCGTAACTCACAGAGAGAAAGTAGACCTTTACAGCAAAACGTCAGAAGGTCTGTTAGGAGGAGAGGTATAACGCGTGTCTTTTTAGAGCAGGATAGGGAACGTAGAGGTACTGCCTATGCTCCATTCTCTAACTCAAGACTTGTGTCAAGAATAACAGTAGAGGAAGGAGAAGAATCTAGCAGATCTTCAACTGCTACACGACGACATCCGACAATCACACTGGACCTCCAAGTGAGAAGGATTCGTCCTGGAGAAAACAGAGATCGGGATAGTATTGCAAGTAGAACTCGATCTAGGGTAGGGCTAGCGGAAAATACAGTCACTATCGAAAGCAATAGTGGGGGCTTTCGCCGAACTATTTCTCGTTTAGAGCGGTCAGGTGTTCAAACCTATGTTAGCACTATCACAGTTCCTCTTCGGAGGATTTCTGAGAATGAGCTTGTGGAACCGTCCTCAGTGGCTCTTCGGTCCATTTTAAGGCAGATCATGACTGGATTTGGAGAATTGAGTTCTTTAATGGAGGCCGAATCTGAGTCAGAGGTTCCGAGACATGGTCAGCATTTACCAGAGAGGCACTCAGATCTGAGCACCGTAGGTGCAGTTAATGACATCAGCCAGCACAGTGAAGGTTCCTCTCAAAACAGGCGGGCCCAAGAAGACAGCTCTGAAATGCGTGGTGAAAACGAGACTCCCCAGCCTCCCGCCCGAAACAGTGATAGCAGAGGTGGCCGGCAGTCGCGAAATTCAAATAACTTAGTTGAAACTGGAACACTACCTATCCTTCGCCTTGCTCATTTCTTTTTACTAAATGAAGGTGATGACGAGGATCACATACGTGGTTTAACCAAAGAGCAGATTGACAATCTTTCCACCCGAAACTATGAGCATAGCAGTATCGATAGTGACCTAGGCAAAATCTGTAGTGTTTGCATCAGTGACTATGTGACTGGAAACAAGCTCAGGCAATTACCTTGCATGCACGAATTTCACATTCATTGTATTGACCGCTGGCTCTCAGAGAATTGCACTTGCCCCATCTGTCGGCAGCCTGTTCTAGGGTCCAGCATAGCAAACAATGGGTGAAGCGTTGGGTCTGTTCAAATAGTACATTTTAGTAGAGCTGAGTATTTAAGCGCCCTTTTGTTGAATTCTTTGTGATGAGCTAACCAGGATGAAAAAGAACAGATTATTATAGTTTGCACTATTTTTTGTGTGCTTTTTTAACTTGTTAAAAAGAAAATTTATATAAAACTTAAAATGGCAAATGTTAAATTATCGACAAGTACAGAATAGTCAATATTGCTAGAACCAAATAATCTTTAAAATGTTCTTATTTTGGTAATTTCGTCATGCTAAGCACTTTTGTATCTGCACAATTCAGTAGGTTAACAATCAATCTTCCTTTTCTTAATAGCACAGCAGACTTTATGTGGACTTTCAACTTCCATAGGCTTAGTGCCATGTCCAGGCAATGGTGTCTAAATAAGCCTTTCGTTAACTTTTTATTGTAAGGACAATATCTTTTCATGAGAGAGTGTTTGGCTGAATGTTTGCTCTATATATTTAAGTTACTTGAAATGTTAAATTTAATATGCAGCATACCATATATGTATATATAGATATATAATTTTAAGGGTAAAATATTCCGTCTAAAAACTACCAGTTTGGTTCTTATTTAAGCTTTTGGGCTATTACTGCATATGGCACAATGTGTAACATTTACAGGATCATCTCTGGGAGGAAGTAGATATTTAAAAATAGAGATAATTTACTGAAGCGTCTCTGACAATCTTACTAGACAGCAAGCAATATGTAATACTGAACAAGTATTTCTTTACTCAGAAATGGAACATGGACATTTTAGTACATATAGATTATTTAACTTGAGTTCGGCCTTTTTGTGACTTGTTTGAATGTGCAAACAATTCTTTGGATTATATTAAGTAAGGTATACAAATATGCATGGTTTCTCAAATTTACTTTTAAAATCTAAAAAAAAAAAAAATGTCTATGAAGAATCAAATGCATAGATAATGTGTTAAGTTTACTTGGAGGCCAAAAACTCCAAATAATACAAAACAAAAAACCCTTAAGAGAATGTGGAATTTATATGAACACGAAGTATGCATTGAAGATCTATTTCTACCAATAAATATTAAAACAAAGCTGTATGTGAACTTCTTTTCTCTTGGTCCCCTGTGATTTATTTTTCAAAAAAAGAAAAATTTCACACCTACAAGGTGTCAGACAGTGTTACAGGTGCTGAGGATTCAGCTGAGGACAGAGTACCTATCTTCACAGGAAGAGAACATTTAATGAGTTACTGAATTAAATGAATATATGACACAGTTTTCCTGTGGTGATACTGCTTGGGGAAAACCACAAGAACAAATTCCTCAGGACCAGATTCGGGAAGATTTACGTGTATCTCAAGATTGTTTTTCCTTCTGATTAAGTAACTATATTCATCAGGTAAGATGCATACACAGGAGTTTTCAGGGAGTGCATTTAACACCTGGAGGGAAAGCTTTTAGTAAGAGTCATGACTTTGTTTGGAGTAAATGGTTTATGTAGGTCAATCATGGGGCTGGGAGGTTTGAATGCTTTAAATGCCAGACTAAGGAATTTTACTTCACCTTACAAACTTTTGGTGTCTCTTGGTGAATTTAGTGGCGAATGGTAAGATCATTTTTCATGTTGCAGGAAAATTGGTGTGGTGTAGTGTTCATAACACAATGGAGTAGAGAGAAGGGGGAAGCAAAAAAACCTTAATAAAGGAACCACTGTGGTCATTTTTGTCATCCGTTATCCTCATCCTCAGTTACTAGCTAACCTAGCGCGATGGCAGTGAAACTGGAAAGAGAGAGAAGAGAATAAAAATGTTGGGAAAAAAGGACATTATTTGGTTTCTTGTTCAGTATGAAGTGGGAGAGTGATATATTCACAGATGGACAATCACCCGAATAGAAGAGAGAGAGGTGTTACAAGCTATGCCAATGTAGACATTTATCTTAAATATGCACCTCTCCCTCGTTTCAGTGATACCGTTTGTTCCCAGTATGACCAGAGACTAAATCCAGCATTTTTTGCTCATGTGGAATATTCTTCAGGAAGTTCTACCTTCCCTGGCTTGATCAGTTAGGAGAATCAAGAGGAGAACAAAGAAAGGGGGAAATGAAAAAAAGTAGGGATAAAGGAAAAAATACAAGCACGTTGATTCTTTGACTTAGTCCTTTGCAAGACGTGGTAGGACCAGCATTGAAGGGACCCCAAATCGGCATTTGAAACAGAACTACATTGTACAGTTTATGGAAAATTCCCGCTAAGCAGCAGGCTTCATATATTTTGTAAATTGGTATCCTAGTCGGGAACAAAGGAGTGTTTTCTGTAATATTTTCATTCATTTCCCAGTAAACAAAGCTGATGACAAATACAAAGGCTCTTTATCTATTTATAGCCTCTATTTAGCAATGATTGCATGCCTTATGGTTCCAATATAGAAGGGAACAAATAGTTTGAAACGCTTCATTTGAATATTGTGCTCCATGTTGTGTCCTCAGAGCTTATTCTTTATAGTGTGGCTGCCTTGCAAACTTGTATTTCAAAACTGTCAGCCTCCCACCTGCTTTCCCTCTTGTATCCCAGATGTGTATAGTTTCAAGTAGCATTGACCTGTACTTGACTACCTTTTATTTGCCCTGTGGTTATTTTCCTTTCAGTTTTTAACGTGAATTTATAATTTAAGCCTCCCAAGGTCTTGAAGTATTATTGCCACTTCACATAGTGAGTAGCAGAGTTCAGAGTCACACACAGGACCGTTTGCCTCCAAAGCTTGTGCTTTTCCCCCTCAACTGCATTCTGGAAAAGCAGAAATGCTTGGTCCGCACACAACGGGAGGACTGCTCCTGAAAGTTATAAAGCGGGATCTGTATTGTGAGGATGGGTCCAGAAAAGAGATGGGACCTGAAGACCCTGTGTGAAGGATCGTAGTTAGTAAGTTGAGTCTGAGGCATTTTCACAAATACTACTCCTGGACAAGAACTTCCAGTGAATTTCCAGTCTTCCTGCACCTCTCCATCTGAATAACGTCTGGCCAGAGGAGGAAGACGTTGTGTGGAAATAGTACTCCACATACGTGGGCAGTTCTTCCCTTTGCAGTGGCAGCAAGCTCCTCTGGGGTCTCTTCCTCAATCCTGTGCGACGTTGGAGGTCAGAGAGCTGGGGTACCTGTTAATACAGAAGATGATTGCCCAGCAAGCCATCTGTCACCGAGAACGCCAATGTTCCATGTTCCACAGGACATGACTGTAAGTGTCAGTGGTGACTGTTTTCCTCAACGTCTACAGGCAGGTTGTGAGTTGTTTTCAGTGACTGTGGAGGTATTAGGTCCTGAACATATCTGCCCTTAGAATAATTAGGGATCTTCAGTTACTTTCAGCAAGTTTTTTAAAATTTATTTTGAGCATTAAATCTCTGAAGAGTCCGAGTTGGCCTCTATACTTTTCTTTTTCTTAACCGCCCCCCTTTTTTTAGTAGCGTAGTCACATATCTTCTCCAAAATAAAGCTTTCACGTGTATTTTTCCTCTATTGTATTAATGTCTTGTTAGAAAAGTGGAACCTCTTGATTGCCTAGTATATATGTACACTTCCTTCTCACACATTTAACCTCAAAAATGCCCCTATTTATAACCAGAATCCAACTGTCTTCTGTGCAATTGCAAAACATTTTCACATTCTCCCCGATGGGAAACGATACAAATTCATTTACAGCTTCTGTACTGTGAGGTGACACAATTTAGCCACTCTTAGGAGTTCAGATTCATAATAGTGAACTGGATGGTGTCCACTCTTCCATTAGATTGGATTTTTTTTTTAATTTTTTTTTTTTTTTAACATTTATTTATTTTTGAGACAGAGACAGAGCATGAATGGGGGAGGGTCAGAGAGAGAGGGAGACACAGAATCTGAAACAGGCTCCAGGCTCTGAGCAGTCAGCACAGAGCCCGACGCGGGGCTCGAACTCATGGACCACGAGATCATGACCTGAGCTGAAGTCGGAGGCTTAACCGACTGAGCCACCCAGGCGCCCATCCATTAGATTGGATTTGATTCATTGTGACTTCTTACCATCCAGCTTATGGGATAAATGATAAATGTGGCTCCTATCTACCTTGATAGAGTGAAGTGGAATAAAGATCAAACAAAAAAGGGGGAAAGAAGCGTCACTGATTACACTGATTACTAGTATAGAATGTGCACACATCTTGCTGAGCAAGCTTAGAAGGATGAATGATAGAAATAATGAGACTTGTAAGCATCTCTTTGTTGACTCTCTTATCTGGATGTAGACTAAGTTGTCTGGTCAGCCAATTTGGCTGGCCTAATCCTGAATTAGGGCCACTTGCAGAAAGATAACCCAGTGAGAATTTCCGTACTGGTGGTGGGGGTGAGTGGCAGGGGCTGGAAGGTTTGAGAGGATGCTAGTGAACAGTTTTGATCTTAGCACTTTGATGTGAATCCTTGGTTCAGGAACTGCCATAATGTTGAACAGGTCTCTGTACAATAGGTTAGGGGCTTTTTGGACAAGTGCCTTAAAACTTTAATTAGCTCCTTAACAGTTTCATTTGGGGTCTCATCTCAAACACCACAAGTCTTGTATTGTTCTTGATTTAGTAGAGGGAATAGTCGTGACCCTTACAACACCTTTAGGGCTTTTCTTTTTCTTTCTTTCTCTTTTTCTTTTCTTTCTTTCTTTCTTTCTTTCTTTCTTTCTTTCTTTCTTTCTTTCTTTTCTTTCCTTCCTTTTTTCTTTCTTTGTTTCCTTCCTTTTCTTTTTTCTCTTTCTTTTCTTTTCTCTTTTTTCTTTTCTTTCCTTTTCTTTCTCTTTTTTCTTTTTTCTTTCTTTTATTTTCTTTTCTTTTCTTTCCTTCCTTTTCTCTTTTTTCTTTCTTTCCTTCCTTTTCTTTTTTCTCTTTCTTTTCTTTTCTCTTTTTTCATTTCTTTCCTTTTCTTTCTCTTTTTGCTTTCTTTCTTTCTTTCTTTCTTTCTTTCTTTCTTTCTTTCTTTCCTTCCTTTTCTCTTTCTTTCTTTGTTTCCTTCCTTTTCTTTTTTCTCTTTCTTTTCTCTTTTTTCGTTTCTTTCCTTTTCTTTCTCTTTTTTCTTTCTTTCTTTCTTTCTTCCAGTATTTTGTTAAAAGGACGCTTCTATTGCTTAGCTAAATAGATTTTACTTCCGGTGTGGTTTGGGGGCTTTCTTTAATCTTCCTTTGAGTGCTGCCATTGTCCCTTTGCTGCATTTCAGACAGTGTGTTTTACAGTAGGAAGGAGGCTTCTTCACTTTCGTCCGAAGGGTGACGCAGAGTGACCATTCCACTCTGATCAGTTGGGGTCAGGTCACGTGGCCAGTCCAGCGCAAGAACGTAGATTGGGAGCGGTTTAATTATATTTTCAGTCCCATCATTGAAGCACCTGATGTTCCTGATAACTCTCTGTTGGAAGATCCCAAGACCACCTCCAGGTCAGTGGTTGGCTAGGACTCATGGGACTGAGTATATAGTTGTGCTCACAGCTAAGATTTATTATAAGGAAAGGAGACAAAGGGCAAAGGGACATGGGGCGAAGTCTGGATGAAACCAGTCAAGCTTCCAAGAGTCCTATCCCAGTGCAGTCCTACAAGACACACATTCCTCCAGCACCAAATGGGACATGGAAGAAGTGTTGTTGTTAAGGAAGCTCATTACAGACTCTGCCCGAGATTTTTATTGGGGGCCGGTCATGTAGGCACCTCTGCCTGGCATGTACCAAAATCCCAGACTCCCAGAAGGAAAGCAAGTGTTCAGCATGAACCACATTATTTGCGGTTTAGGCACATTGAGACACCTCTTTCAGTAGGGGGATGGTGGAAACACTCCCCAAATCAAGTGCCTAGACGCCAGCTAAGGGTCCGTCTTTCACGAAGGCCTTTCTGAGGATAGCCTAAGGCCTACTATGTGAATTCCGCACACACACCTCTATCTCTAGCTCAGAACATTCTCCTGAATTCTAGGACCACGTTTTTTTTTTAAGTTTGTTTATTTTTGAGAGAGACAGAGACAGTGTGAGCAGGGGAGGGGCAGAGGAGAGGGGGAGAGAGAGAATCCTAAGCAGGCTCTGCACGGTCAGCACAGAGCCTGATGCGGGGCTCGAACTCACAAACATCATGACCTGGGCCGAAACCAAGAGCCGGACGCTTGAACTGACTGAGCCACCCAGGCGCCCCGCTAGGATCATATTTGTGGCTGCTTTAGTTAATGTCTACCAAGCTGCCTCTTTGGAACCTCAGAGCCAACACATCTAGAGCTGAAGTAGTAATCCTTTTCCGTCAAACTGTTCCTCACCCTCTTTTCTGAGCTCAGTCAATGCCATTCCCTGGCCTGGGTTCTTGAGTTTGGCCAAGAAAGAACTCAGAGCCAAACTCTTAAGCAGCTGTTTAATAGCAGCTACAGCAAGGGGCGCCTGGGTGGCTCAGTGGGTTAAGCGTCTGACTTTGGCTCAGGTCATGATCTCGTGGCCCGTGGGTTCAAGCCCTCTGCTGACAGCCTGGAGCCTGCTTCCGATTCTGTGTCTCCCTCCCCCCCCCCCAACTCTGTTTCTCAAAAATAAATAAACATGAAAAAAAATTTTTAAAAATAGCAGCTAAAGCAAAAGTACACTCTCGAGATGGGAGAGCAGGCAGGTCCAGAGGTGGCTACACATCAGGGTTTGGGGTCGTCTTTTTATGTTTGAATAGGTTATGGGTCATAGCCGGTGTGGCCTCTGAGGTCTCCTAAGGGACTCCTCCTACCAACAGGAGTGGGGGTTTTGGGCCCTGTATGGTGCTTGTCAGAACTGTCATGGCAGCCATCCCCCCACAAGGGGGTAGGGGTCAGAACTGCAGTGTAAATGTATCATAAGGAAGCTATAGGTCACTGAAGGGTAGTGATCCTAGGGAAGAGAGCATTCCCCCCTCCCCCCGGGGTTTGCCAGCTCTCTGAAACTTGGTTTCCTCCTCTCTAAACAGAAAACACATGCCTGTTCCCTGCTCACACCTAGCTAACTGACTGCCTACCCTATCACCTCTAACCATTCACTGGTTCATTTAAGGCAGAAAAGTCTGATCCCTTTTCCCTGTGTGGCGGTCAGGTGGGACTGGCTTGGCTAGGATGGGCCCGAGGGGTCAGAATGGGCAGCAGGCGTACCTTGTTGTCATAGCTGTGGACGCAAAGAATCAGAGGTCAAGTACAAAATTGTGACCAATGCACCGATACCCCTTAGAGATGGAGAACTGGGTTTCAATAGGGTGTCAGAACAGGAGGGACTGGAGATAAATCAAAAGGTCAAGAGAAATTAGTTTGATCAGATGAACAGGAGAGTGATCAGGAAAAATGCCTGTTTCCCATAGCCAAGTTGGTTGCTTGGTTTTCTTTGGTGTGTGACCGATGGGTAGGTCGTCGGGCACTAATTAAAGGGCTGAGAAGGGAATAAATAAGAACCCGGACTTCTGCATCTTTACTTCCGTCCGATTGAGCAACCCGTGTTCTTGGAATCCTCATCGTTTTCGTTCCCATTTCTCGGGTCCTTGCCTTCATCTCTTAGCGTGGTCTCCTAGCCTTGCAATCACTCAGGTGCAATCTTTGTACGAGACACGTCTAGACATGACACTGCTCAGCTGTTCTCCATTACTTCCTGCCTGTTTTTGGTACAACATATAAGAGTCTTCATATTTTATCCTCTGCCTGCCTTTACCAGCCTCATTTTCTACCTTGCGGGGGCCCTTAACCTTGCCCTTCACACTTTAGGGTTTCGTCCATGCTATTCTTCCTCCCTGTGATGGCCTTTCCCCGCTTGCCTTTCTGGTTAATTCCTGCGTATCCTTTAACTCTGACCTCAAATGTCACCTCTGCAAACCCTCACCTTGTCATCTCCAGGGCTGATGTCTCTGTTAAGCACAGCAGGCACAGTGTCTACAACCCAGGATAATTTTAAAGGCCCACAAAAATGTTTTAATTTCCGGGATGTCTGGGTGGCTCAGGTGGTTAAGCGTCCAACTTCGGCTCGGGTCATGATCTCACGGTCCGTGATTTCTAGCCCCGTGTCGGTCTCTGTGCTGACAGCTCAGAGCCTGGAGCCTGCTTTGGATTCCGTGTCTCCCTGTCTCTCTCTGCACCTCCCCTGCTTGCATTCTGTCTCTCTCTCTCTTTCTCTTTTTTAAATTTTTTTAAAATGTTTATTTATTTTTGACAGAGAGACAGAGCACAAGTGGGGGAGGGGGGGCAGAGAGAGAGGGAGACACAGAATGTGAAGCAGGCGCCAGGCTCTGAGCTCTCAGCACAGAGCCCGATGCAAGGCTGGAACTCACGAACAGCGAGATCATGATCTGAACTGAAGTCGATGCTCAACCGACTGAGCCACCCAGGCGCCCCATCTCTCTCTCTCTTAAAAAATAAACATTAAAAAAATTTTTTTAATGTTTTAATTTCTTTTAAAATCTACAAGAGAAAAAAGAGCAAGTAATCCAAACTGTATTATATTTCTCTTTAATAACAGTAGAACATAATTTTAATACTTTTTATGGACAAAGGGGCCCAGCAACACAAAGCTGCTAAGAGCCCATGAAAGTAATGATATGGCCCTGCTCACTCCCCATTATGCACTTCACTTACACTACATCTTCTGTAAAGAACTGTGAGCTCCTTGAACTTGTCCACAGCACCTGGTGTGATGCCTGGTACCTAGTAGGTCACTAAGTATATATTTAATAAGGAAATGAATATAAGTTTCATATATAGGTAGGCCTGGCTTACAAATACCTTATACATTAAAAGCTTGTTTGTGAGATTTTTTTCATGTTTATTTAGTTATTTTGGGAGAAAGAGAGAAGGTGAGAGGGAATCCCAAGCAGGCTCTGCACTATCAGCACAGAGCCCAAAGTGGGGTTCGATTTCATGAACTGTGAGATCATAATCTGAGCCAAAATCAAGAATTGGATGCTTAACAGACTGAGCCACCCAGGTGACCCAGATTTTTTTTTTTTAAACTTGGAACCCATTTACCATAGATACAATAGCTACCGTATTTTTGTGGTTTGAGGCAAGAGGGGAAATGCCCCCAGGGCAGCCCCCCCAAAATCTACACTACCCAGAATGTTTCTGAAATATGATTTGAGTACAGCCAAAAGCAGAAAAGTCTAATAATATTCCTGCAAGTTCACAAAGAATGAAATTGAAAAAATATTTTAAAAAATCTATCGCGAGTGGTGGTATGGTAGTGCTTGAGACTCTATAAAGCGTGCCATTCTCTTTTGTACTTCTTCTTTTTAATGTAAGCTCTACCCCCAATGTGGGGCTTGAACCCAGGACCCTGAGGTCACTACCTCTGGAGCCAACCAGGGGCCCCAAGGATGCCTTTCTCAAATTTCAAGTTGCCCTTTCCTCAATGGCCTGTCGCAGCTGCTCTGTTTACTTACCACAGTGGCCCAACTGGGTCGAGTTTCTGCATCAGGCCACCCTGTTTGACAAATGGTGGCTTTGGTTGTGTGCGCTCTGCCTTTGTATCTCTCACTGCTTCCATTTTTTTCTCTCCCCAACCACCAGGAGGGGGCAAAGGGCCTTCCAGCCAAAGAGCGGGCAGACAGGCTGGTCATTTTGATTGTGCTAGAGCCACGCGGCCAACTGGGAGAGGAACCTAGTGGTTGCCAGAGCCTTAGAGAAGAGGGTGGCCCTTTTACAGCTTAATTCTGAATGTGTCTCACCATTAACTGTACTCAGATTGTTGGGGTTTTTTTCTTGCAAAGAAAAAGGTTTCAGGTTTAATCTTACAAGAGTGTTTATTCCGTCTGATAGTAGAATTGTTTGTATCTTGGGAGCTGATAATAGCAAACCCCTTCTTATTCAGTGTAACATTATCATGAAGCTCTTTAAATAGTTTGCCGAGGTGAGAACAGAGGTTTAAGTTTCTTGACTCTCAATATACAGAGAGGGAGAATTACCACATCCACCTAAGGGAAGTGTACTCTATCCCTATGAAAAGGCATTTTCTGAAATAGTCCAGTCCTCATGAGAAACAAAGAAAAACCATAACCCCTTAACAGGGGGTGAGAATTACAACTTCAATGAGTTTGTAATGTTGACCGGCCACATACACAGAATTTTGTGCGTGCATGTGATCTGGATGGCTTAAACAATTTATTCAAGGTCACACACCACAGTTGGTTAGAAGCAAGACATTGTAGCCTTGTAACTTTTTTTAAATGTCTTACTTTATTAATTACAAAGAATTATTCAAAGCTTGACCACATATTCACTGCTGAAGTATGTCTAACTATTGGTCGTGTAAGGCTGATGTCTCAGTATAGGGAAAGGCCTCTTTTAACCTGTGCAGGGCAAATAAATGCTGCACCAGGGACTATTGGACTCTTTAGGACTCTGGGGAAGTTTGAGCTGAGTCGCACTGCTCGAGGGATTCGGGACAGCTCTGGGGCTGGTTTGTGAGGGCTCAAGCCTGAGATCTGCGGCCATCTGTTTCTAATGAGTATTGGTCGCTGTTCACTTTTGCAATCATTTTAATAGCATCTGTTAGAGCAGTGCAGGTTTCAGATCACAGATGGTGACAGGTGCAATGAAGATGTCATTTCAGGCGTTTCTCATTATCGTTCAGATAATACCTTAAGGTCATCATTCTTACTTTCATAATACAGTGAATTTTTTTAAAAATAAAATAAGCTGAGAACATTCAGCCTGTTATATTTACACCCCAAATACAGACTCTTAGAATCTCAGGCCTAGGAGAAGATTGGACCGTCTTCTAAGCACATCCTCTTTGGGTCCCAAGAGCCTGTACTTTTTCTCAGTCACTAATTGCGATGCCTGCTTTTAAAGACAAAGTTATCATTTCCCTTTCACTACACACTCAGTATTGTATCCGTTTGGGTCTCTGAGAAGTGAACACCAACGCAGGATTATATACGAGGGATCTACTGGGGAAACACCTGTTAAGATTAAAGGGGAGAGAGCAGGAGTAGGCGAGAAGAACCTCCAGGCTAGGCTCCAGGTAAGATCCCTAAGGAAGGAAGGGAGAAGAAGGAGGCTTGGGTGGGAGACGCTTCAGACCACTGGGTGGTTCTGAGACTCTCAGATGGAGAGTCAGGGCTGACAGAGTGGTCCCCCACTGGGCAAGAATGGCCCAGCTCTTATACGTCCTCAGGCTCGGTCATCGGCTAGGGGCGGCCCGGGGGCAGCCTGCGCCTGAGTGCCAGAGCAGACCCAAAAGTGTGACACCTGGGGGCTGTCAGTCACTTACACAGCCCACACCAGGTTGTCTTGAATGCTGCGTCTTCACGACTGCCACAGATGTTTAGCGTTCGTCGCTTCTAGAAACAATCGCAATTTGATTCTGGTTTACTCTGACTCCTCTGCTCTCCCAAACCACCCAGACTGGTTTGCCACCAGACAGGTTAACATTGCCATGGATCATATCTTAGGTTTCTCTTCTCCAAGTTAAGTCATCTTATTCCTTTCACTGCTATCCTTTGAGTCCTCATAAGGTTGGCCGAGCCCCTTCGCCAAAGCCCAGAACTGCAACCTGTGTCTACATGAGCAGGGAGCTCTCTGGGGGTCAGTTTACAATATGGGGATTAGGAACAGGATTTTGGTGACAGATGCCAGCTCAAGTCCCAGATTTGCCACATAATGGCTAGGAGGACTTGTGGAAGTACTTTACCTTACTGGCCATCATTCTCCTCGTTGATGAAATTGAGTAACAGTCACACCTACCCTGTGGGATTAAATGCATGTATACACTTAAAAGTCCATGGCACATAGTAAGTGCTTCATAAAACTCAGCAGAAAATATTATTAACATTGTACTCAGGCCTGAGCTTCCCTGCTAAAGGACTTGCATTGCTGACTCATATCCAATTTGTGATCCATTTGGCTTAGCCTTGAGGTACTTGTGTTCATCATTTATTCTTAGTATCTGCCAGTGTGATAATGAGGTCTCTTTTTTTCCTTTCCAAATGTACCATACTATTTTTATTCTTGCTCACTGACCCCCTCCGTCTCCTCCAGCTTTTCTGCAAGCAAAGTCTGTGTTTCTGGGAATCAGTTAAAGGTTTTCATTTTTGGTTTTGGTTTTGTTTTAGTGATGCTGTGAGGAAAGAGATAAGGAGCTGCCTTGTATCACTGTAAAAGTATCCCATCTCTGAGTGTTAACAACTAATGCCTCTTCCAGATTCATAGCCGTTTCCTGGGTTCTCAGGAAGCTGCCAGAGCCACAAAGCTCTCTGGTCCTTGTTCCATGGACGGCAATGCATTGAAAGGTCATTCTCCAAATCCAGCCATGCTCCTTCTTCGATCTTCTCCCATTGCCAATAATCTGGAAGGGAAGGGGAGGGTGCCAGCACTTCTCTCTCGTGCTAATAATAACAACTACCATGTAACCTTAATTTTCCATGAAATTTCATTTGCCAAGAGATTTCATGCTTACGAACTCATTTATATAACAAGCCAACTTGCCAGTGGGTTGAGGAGGTATAGCTCATGCTTGTGTCGGAAGAAAATGAAGTACAGAGAAGTGAATCATTTGCCCCAGCCAACCGAAAGGCCAGTGGCGGTGTCCAAAACAGACCTTGGTTCTCCACATTTACAACCGGAGGCTCTTCAGTTTGGGCCAGACTGTTACAACAGCTACATCCACGGAATAAGGGCAGAATGGCACTCTTTCTTCCATCATCTTGGGGTCTACTAAGGCACACCTACACACCCAGTTTGTCTTTGTCCTCCCCGTAGTGAACAAGTGGTCAGTACTGGAAGCTTCTAGATAGGTCCCACAGCTGGGTCACTGGGTATCCGTCAACTGGCTTTCCTGGTTTGAAACCAAACTTCCGGGTAGGAACATAAAATCATAAAAGCACTTCAGGGCCTCATATTTATCATTATTATTATTATTATTATTATTGTTATTATATGTTTAATCCACGTTTATTTGCCTCAAGTGTAATTTACAAAGCAATTCTTTGCAGAAACAAGCCATTTTTCTAGATAACGCCTTAACGAAGGCTTGAATCAAAGAAGAAAAGATTCGAGGTGGGCGGGAAACTTAAATTCTAGCCTCGCCATCTGTAATAGAATATCCTCACTTCTCATACCACCTTCCTCCTCTCTTTATCCATTTTCTGCCTCCGTTAATTTTGGTTTGCTCAGCGTTCCTTTCTCCATTCTTCTGGGGGAATTACTCTTCCTCCATTCTATGTGGTTCTGGTAGGGCTCCCAATCATACGATCTCTTTCACTTTCTTCAGTAGGGTGCAAATGTGACCGAGTTAGCTCAATTGGCTTCCCTCCCCAGGTCACGCGGTAAATGCGTGGCTGCCTTTACAAGAAACCACAAAACTGTTTTCCAGAATGGTCATACCGTTTACATTCCTCCCAGAAATGTATAAGCCAGAGCCAGCTGCATAATTTGCTGGACCCACTACAAATGAAAAACGTGTGGTTCACTGTTCAAAAAGCAGGAAATACAAAGCTCTTTTCTTCTGCAATCTCTCTCTTGACTTGTCACGGTGGTTTTTATTTGCTATTCATGCTCTTAATTATTAACATAAAGTTTACTGCTATTTCAACCTTATATTATGCAGTGCCAACGTCTCTTTGTATTGCAACGTTTGGACATTTCAAAAGCGTTTCTGGCTGGGAAGAGAATGCTCCCTCCTAGCTAGCCGATTTATACTCTTCCAGGATCCATCAACTGTAGACCGCCCCCTGGGCCAGGCAGCTGTCACGTGATTTGGGACCCATTTGAATCTAAACTTCCACAAAAACAGAAACAAAACGGAAAACCCTGTTAAGAGTCCAGCTGCACGCCGTTCTGGCAACTACAGCCCGTCTGGGTGCTTTCACTTGGTTACACTCCAGTAAACATTTGTTCCAACCAAATGTGGCAAACGCTGAGACCCACGTCAACTCCAGTAAGTACCCACTTGAGAAGAACACCCCAGTCCCACATCCCTGGCCCAGGAGCTCACCGCTGGAGAACATGTCATCCCAAATGACATGGTATCTGCCCAAGACTCACCACTGGAGATGACTTCGCTCCCTGTGGGAGAGATCCTTCACCCTGGATGCTAAGATCTCCACCCAAACAATGCCCATAGACCGCCTCTCCTAAGACACAAAGAGGACGCAAGGCGTTTCCGCTTTTCTTCTTTTGATATTAGGGATTCTCTTACGTTTCTGGGCTCACTGTCCGCTTAGCCCGTGATCCTGGTATATTCCCTGCTCTCTGCTCAAATGCGCCTCCCTATATTCCTGTGCCTGAAGAGAAATCTGGTAGAAGTTACTAGTATCTGGGCCGTTCTAAAAATTAATGGAGATTATTGTTTTCCCTGGGAGGCAACTGCTTCCTGTTAGTCAATACTTCGACACCCCTGCCCCCACTGCCTTCTCCGACTCCCCACCTCCGGCTTCCTACCACAATCTCCCACTTTGCATCTCAGACCATGACCACCAAACCACTATTTCCCTTTGGTTACACACAGAACCACTAGTTTTTATACATACTTCAATAATTTCATTCCATACCCTCCAACAATATAACTGCCAGACCTGCCACCTTGATCTGAACATCTTTCTGACAAACTATACAATTTTCCCAGGATATTGTTTGAAAAACCCAAAATTTCAGATCTTTCTTGGCTAATGCCGTGTAAATGGGAAATGCAGTTATGGGCCAGCCTCTGGAGACTGGTATTCCACTTCTGTTCCTCCTCTCTACTCTTGTAATTTTTTCTATGCTGTTTAGGGCAACTTATGCCCTACTCTAAAAATCCCCACTATTATCACCCCAAACTTCCCTTAATATGATATTAAAAAAGCAGTATTGTGTGTGTGTGTGTGTGCATGTGTGTGTGTTTCCCCCTGTAAATTATGATATTTTGATCTTAAAAACCCTTTCCGACTGGGCAGAGAATGCCCTACTGGGCTAGGCAATTCTTAGAGATAGCAAGGAACACAGACTGAGCATGCCTCTGATATATACAAGCTGACCGATCCAGAGCTGTCTCCTCTATCTGGCCCATGCACGTCCAGCAGGCAATATTCCTCTGACTTAATCGTGCCAGGTACCAGGCAACTAGGGATCACCCCTCAAGTCTAAAGCCCACAGAAATTATTCCGTAGTCTATCCTACATTGTTCTCTTGTCCTGTCTTGACTTCTCCAAGGAAACACCAATAAGGGTCATGGCCTAGGTACATGGCTCCTGGTCCCACCCCCACCAACATTACAAGCACACATGCCCCCTGCTCTCCCGCCCTTCGCTCCTGTTTTCTGCCTCTTGTCCACCCTGGTGTCCTTCCCATTTGGCCTTGTGTGGCTCCCGTCTCTAGGACCTGTAAGCATAATTAACTCGGTTTTGTCCTGAGCCTCTCCTCTGGCTCCACTTACATGTGTACCTGACCGATTGTCTCATAAAAGAATACAAAACAGCAAGTTTTAGGTGCCAATACAAGAGCTTTTGGCTTGCATGTGGACTCCCTAAAATTACACAGTTTGGATTTCATAGCTCACATATTTATTTCGCTCTTCTGAAAACAGTTGAAACACTGCACAAAATTAACTCAGCTGTTTCTGTTTCTCTTCTCCACACGTGCACTTTGTGGTAACTCTACCTTGGGCTTCCTGATGAGTAAGGAAGAGCTGAGAGGAAGAGGAACTAGAGGTTGCCTGAGCTTTTTTGTTCCTTTTATGGCTTACGTCTTCATTCATAGCATAAATAGTTGGCTAACACAGTGGGTAACGCAAGCGAAAAAGGAAATGGTAGAGTTCTTTGGGGTTTCGTGTTTCTTGGATCGCCACCTTTCTTCATTCAAAGCAAGTTCTGGTTCAAATGCAAAGTGTGGCTGGCCCCTTGAGGAGGATTGCCGGAGGTAGCAAATAAAAATACGAGGTGAACAATTAAATCTAGGTGTCAGACAAACAGCAAATCATTTCTTTAGTACAAGTACATCCCAAATATTGCACGGGACAGACTGCATTTTATCTGGCAACTCTATTATATTCTATGGCTGTCAGTGCTTGTCCGCCCCCCTTCCTCAGTCATAGATATAATTACTTTTTTAAAAACTGTGGTAAAATACATGTAATCATCAACCATTTTTAAGTGTACACTCAGTGGCACTAAGTGCACTTAAACCATTGTGCAACCATCAGCCACAGAACTCTTTTCATCTTGCAAAACTGAAACTCTATCCTTATTAAACACGAACTGTCCATTTCCCCTCCCCCCAGCCCCCTTGGCAACCTCCATTCTACTTTCTGTCTCTATGAAATTTTTTTTAACGTTCGTTTATTTTTGAGAGAGAGGGAGACAGAGCATGAGCAGGGGAGGGACAGAGAGAGAGGGAGACACAGAATTGGAAGCAGGCTCCAGGCTCCAGGAGCCATCCACAAAGAGCCTGAGGTGGGGCTCGAACTCACAAACCGTGACCTGAGCTAAAGTCTGACACTTAACCAACTGAGCCACCCAGGCACCCCTCTGTCTCTGTGAATTTACCTGTATTATGTACTTCAAATGAGTGGGATCATACAGTATTTTTTTTACAGCATCTTAAAGTCCTTTTGCAACTGGCTATTTCACTTAGCATAATGTCTTCAAGGTTCATCTATGTTGTACTGTCCGAATAATATTCCATTGTATATACATGCCACATTTTGTTTATCCCTTCATCCACTGATGCTTGAGTTTCTTCTATATTTTAGCTATCGCAAACACTGCTGCTATGAACATGGGGCTGCAAAGTCTCTGCTTTCATTTCATTCTGGGTATAAGCTCAGAAATGGGATTGTTGGATCATATGATAATCCTATTTTTAATTTTCTGAGGAACAACATGATTCTTTTTTATTTGCTTTGAGTCTTGCTGAACTCCCATGCATTGTGTCCATCAGAAGTCTGTGCTCATGGGACACTGCAAACACCAGGTGTGAAGGAAGCATCAAGGAACAAACAGGTGTATTACGAGTATCTCCTCTGCTCACATGCATTTTTCCATTGTTTCATTGGACTTCACTTACAGAACACTCGCTCGAAGGTACAATTATTATCAAGAACTTCAGGACAGTGACAGCGGAATGGAGCTCTTCAGGTGTGGAGCTCTTCTGAGCCTGGTGCCCGGGAAGCCAGCCTCGTATGAGAGTTCCAGTTGCTCTACGTTCTCCCCAACCCACTGCTGTCAGGCTCTTTGATTTTAGCCAGTGGTGTGGATGTGAAATGGTACCTCAGGGTAGTTTTGATTTGAGTTTCCATGATGATTAATGATGTTGACGATCTTTTTCCGTACTTGTTGTCTCTTTATACATCTTCTTTAGTCCTATCTATCTATCTATCTATAATTACCTATGTAATTGTATATAATCTCCACTGCCCCCATTGGTTTATCTTGTTATTATTGAGTTGTAAGAGTTCTCCATGTATTATGAATATCAGTCATTTGTGATCCATATCTATCTATGTAGTTATCTATACTATATATGTATAGATATACATACACACTATATATAGATATATACACATTATAGATGTTTTCCCCTCCAAGTGTTTAACTTGCCTTTTCATTTTCTTAATGGCAGGTTTTTTGTTTTTGTTTTTGTTTTTGTTTTTGTTTTGAGCAGCAGGCAAAAGTTTATTAGAGCATAAGATTAGAGAGGAAGAATAGTAAGAAAACTCTTTTTACAGAGCGGGGACATTCGAAAGTGAGTGCCCCCTTAATGGCATCTTTGAAGGAGAATGTTTTTAGTTTTGATGAAGTCCAAATTATCAGTGTTTGTCTTTTGTCATTCATGCTTTTTGTGTCTTCCCTAAGAGTCTTTGCCTAATGCAAGATCACAGATTTCTTTCCTCCTCCTCCTCCTGTAATTCATCTTCCTTCCCTCACCCCCTCCTCTTTCTTTGTCTTCTTTAGCTGTTATGTTTAAATCTATGATCCATTTTTGGCTTGTTTTTTGGTGTGGTGGAAGGTAAGAATCCAGATTAATTTGTTTTTGTTTGGTTTTGAATATGGATACTCACTTGTTCCAGCAGCATGTGTTGAAAAGACTTATCCTCTCCACCGAGCTCTGTGGTGCGTGAACATCAGTTGAGTTATGTGCATGTGGGGGTCTATTGCTAAGTTTCCTATTCTACTGCATTGTTCTATATAGCTATTCTTATGACATTCCACACTCTTTGACTATTTTAGCTCCTCTGTGTCTTCCTATAAATTTTATAATCTGCTGGTTAATTTCTAAGTAAAAGAATGCTGGGGAGTGATGTTCCTGGCTGGCTCAGTCAGAAGAGCATCTGACACTTGATCTCCGGGTTGTGAGTTCAAGCCTTAAGCTGGATGTAGAGGTTACTTAAATAAAAATTTAAAAACAACCCCCCCCCAAAAAAAACCCCTAAGAATGTTGGCATTTGGGTTGGGAATGCACCGAATCTATAGATCAATTTGGGGAGAAATGACATCTTAAATATTGAATCTTCCAAGCTATCAATATTGTACACATCTCCATTTGTTTAGGTTTTCTTTAACTTTGGCAATGATCTGTATTTTTTTTTAGTGTATTTTGTATATTTTGTTAAATTTATGCCTAAGTTTTTCAGGTTGTTTGAAGTTATTGTAAATGTTATTTTTGTACAATTTTTATTGCCAGCTCTTCATTACTAGCATATAGAAATATAGTTGATTCCAGGGAGCCTGGGTGGCTCAGTCGGTTAAGTGTCCGGCTTCAGCTCAGGTCACGATCTCGCCATTTCCAAGTTTGAGCCCCGTGTCGGGCTCTGTTTTGACAGCTCAGACCCTGGAGCCTGCTTCAGATTCTGGGTCTTCCTCTCTCTCCGCCCTTCCCTCACTCATGCTGTCTCTCAAAAATAAACATTAAAAGAAAGAAACATAGTTGAGTTTTGTATTTTGAACTTACATTCTCTGATTTTGCTAAACTCACTTATTCTAGTAGCTTTTTAAAAAGGTTCTTGGGGCGCCTGGGTGGCTCAGTCGGTTGGGCGTCCGACTTCGGCTCAGGTCACGATCTCGCGGTCCGTGAGTTCAAGCCCCGCGTCGGGCTCTGTGCTGACAGCTCAGAGCATGGAGCCTGCTTCCGATTCTGTGTCTCCCTCTCTCTCTGCCCCTCCCCCGTTCATGCTCTGTCTCTCTCCCCAAAATAAATAAACGTTAAAAAAATTTTTTTAAAAATTAAAAAATAAAAAAAAAGATTCTTAATTGTATTCTGTGTACCAATGATGTCATACGTAAATAAAGTTTTTCTTTTTGATATCTATGCCTTTTTTTTCTTGCCTTTTAACACTATCTAGGATCCCCACTACATTTAGTTGTCTGAAAATATTTTATTTCTCCTCTATTTCTGAAGTATGTTTTCTCTGTATATAACATTCTGGATTGATAACATTTCCCTTTCAGCACTTTAGAGATTCCCTGCCTTTGACTTCTGGTCCTACGTTGTTTCTGATGAGAAAAAAATCTATGTTTGTGATATCTTCTTTCTTTTGCTTCTTTCAACACATTTTCTCTATCTTTGATTACCAGCAGTTTGACTACAATGTACCTAGGTAGTTTTGTTTGAATTTATTTTGTTCGGAGTTCAGTGAAATTCTTGGATCTATGAACTTTAATAAAATTTTGGAAAAATTTTATTATATCTTTAAATATTTTTTATGCCTCATTCTAATTCTCTTCTTCTTCTGGGTCTCCCATTATATGTATGTCAGTCTGTTTGGTGTTTTCCCCCACAGGATTCTGGGTTTACCTTCTCTGGATGTGACCTAAAAGAATAAATCATGTAACATGTCCAAGGAAAATTAGGTTCAAATAAATAATAAAGTCATCTTTAAAGAAATTACAAAAGATGGTCCCGTATATGAATGTGTGTGTGTGTGTGTGTATGTGTGTGTGTGTGAGGGGAGATGATGGGGGCTTGCCTTACACCCCACGATAGTACGGTGGTTAGGACTATTAGCTCTGGAGACAGACATACGGTTTCAAATTCTGGTTCTGCAACTGATTAACTGTGTGACCTTGAGCAAGTTACTTAGCCTCTTGGTGCCTCAGTTTCTTCATCTATAAAATGGGGATGATATTAGTACAGGATATCTCAGAGGGAGATATTGTGGGTTCAGTTCCAGACCACTACAATAAAGCTAATTTTGCAATCAGAATAATATTGCAATGAGTCAAATGATTTTTTTGTTTGTTTGTTTCACGGTGCATTATGTCTAAAAAAATAATGTACATACCTTAATTAAAAATACCTTATTGCTAAAAAATGGTAACCATCATCTTTCAGTAAGTTGTAATCACTGGTCACAGATTATTATAACAAATATAATGAAAAAGTTTGAAATATTGCAAGAATTACCAAAATGTGACATAGAGACAAAACATGCAAATGCTGCTGGAAAAAAATGATGCTGACATACTTACTCGATGCAGGATTGCCACAAACCTTCAATTTATAGATGTAATATCTACAAAGTGCAGTAAAAGGAGGTATGCCTGTACCTACTTTATAGAGTTGTAAGCAGGAAAAAATGGTATTTTTTGTTTGAATTAGCATTTTTTTTAAATTAGTGAGGCTAAGCATCTTTTAATGTGTTTATAGGTCATATTTTCTCCCTGTGAATTGCCTGCTTGTATTGTTACGCATTTGCATATATTCATTGAGTTTGTATTTATTGGGTTATAATATTTTTCTTATTACTTTAGATATATTATGAAGTTAAAATATTAAAATGTAATACTGCAAATATGTCCTACTGATATTACTTCTTTGTTGATTATATGTGTTATAAATTCCTATTTCTGGATGAATTTTTTTAAAACTTTGTTTATGCATTTTTTCCCTAAAGAAATAAAATCTGACAGTATTTCTCTTTATAGCTGTTGGACTCGGGGCCTCCATTCCCAGCTGGCTATTGGCCAGAGGCCGCCCTCAGTCCCTTGCCACATGGCCTCCCCAACATGGCAACTTGTTTCATGAAAGCATGCAGGCTGAGAAGGTGAGAGAGTCGGCTAATAAGACAGAAGCCACATTATTATGTAACCTACTCATGGAGGCGACATCCCATCATCTTTGTCGCCTTCTATGGGTTAGAAGCAGACACTGGGTCCAGCCCACACTCAAGAGGAGGGATTCCAAAAGGCCCCGGTTACCAGGAGGTAGTGCCTGGGGGCCATTTTTGAGTTTACCTGCCTTATCATCCTTGACTCCTCTTTTTCTTCGGACTGCACATCCGACCCATCAGCAAATCCTTTTGGCTCTGCCTTCCGTATATTCAGAAACAACCCTTTCTCACTGCCTTCACTACTACCATCCCGGTCCCAACCATTGCTCTCTTTTCAGCTGGAGGACTTCAATAGCCTCCTAACACGTCTCCCTGCCCCTGACTTTGCCTCCATTGACTCTGTTTTCAAAACAAAAAATAGATTCCATTAAAATTAAAATCAGTCCATCCTACTTCCTATCTGACTTGAAAAGGCCAAGGTTCTTATAATGGCTATCAACTTTCCATCTCTGGCTACCGCTCTGGCTTCATTTCCCATTATTCTCTCCTGTGCTCAGTCACATCAGCCACTCCTTGCTATTTCTGAAACAAGTGTACTCCCATTTTAGGGCTTTCAATTAAATGCTACCTCTGCCTGGAACGTCCCCCTTCCATTACCGCATGGCAACTTTTTCACCTTACTTAAGTCTTTACCCAGATGTCATCTTTGTAGTGTTGCCGTCCCTAAGCATCCTATTTGAAATTGCAAACTCCCATTCTCTATTCCCATTGCTTGCTTTGTTTTTCTCCATAATACATATCCCTACTAAAGTGCTTACTGTCTGTCACTCTGCACTAGAATGTAGCCTCCATGAGAACTGAGATTCTTGTCTGACTTACTACCTCCTTGAACATGGTAATGTCTTAATGCATATGTATTTAGTGAATGGATGTATTTACATATTTAATCCATCTGGAATTAATTTTTATGAATGGTTGGAGATAAGAATATACCTTAACCATTTCCCCTGAACAGGGCCAATTATTTAACACAATGCATTTAATAATATACCCAATACACCACCTCCTCCCCCCTACTTGAAAGAGAGGTCTAAATAGAGCGTAATGTTCCACAGAACATTATATATTTCTCTACCAGCTTTTTAAAAAATTTTTATGTTTATTTATTTTTGAGAGTGAGAGAGACAGCACAAGTGGGGGAGGGACAGAGAGAGAGGGAGACACAGAATCCAAAGCAGGCTTCAGGCTTTGAGCTGTCAGCACAGAGCCCGATGCCGGGCTTGGACCCACAGACCCCGAGATCATGACCTGAGCCAAAGTCAGATGCTTCACCGACTGAGCCACCCAGGTGCCCCGCTACCAGCTTTTTAATACTGTAGCTTTATGGCATAGTTTAATGAAGCTTGGCCTCATGAACACTGGAGCTGGATAATGATTCTGTATTCTCAGAAAAGGAATTCGTAGATCTTCACTCTAGTTCTCTGACCTTTCATATGACCATATGAAAATCCTTTGGAGTTTTGGATTTTTCTGTTTCATACTAAATGAACAATGAATTAAAATGGTGGTGATAATGATGATGATGATGATGATGATGATGAAGAAACCATGAATCCACCAGCCGTGACATTTTTTGGGTAAGAGAAGTAGTGAACAATGACAGATCAGATAAAATTAACAGTAGTAAACCATTTTTTACAGCCCTCACTTTCACTAGCATGATCTCCAGCTCTTCTCAAAGAAGGTTTTTGCTTCTTTCTATGAAACTCCTTGGAGTATCTCACATATGCTTGCAAACAAGTTTTCTCAGCTCCCACCCACTGTGTAAAGCTACAATGTCAGTAAGGATCTGACATTGTAGAGGTCATATCTGAGACCTGTCAGCTTTGGAGCTGCCTCCAAGAAACAACTTTCTCTATGAGAGTACACTTTGACATTTGGAATATTTTCCGTGGTATTTGTAGACATTAAGTGAGCAGGGCTTGGTTCACTCGAATTGTCTCAATCATGTTACATCTTTAAGCAGCCAAACCTCTGTACAAATAAGGAAAGAAACCGAGTCCTAGGTGGTTGCCCCAGCAAGATTACACTTTTCCCCACAGGAATGGGAACCACTGGTCTTTGCTACTCATTGTGCCCAAGTTCCCTGGCGTGATAGACGTAGTAACAGAAGGGAGTGATCAGAGTTTTCCAGAACTTTGCAGAGAACCAAGAAAGAATAAGACACCAATGTTTTACTGCTATGATTGCTATGTCAGATGCTAGCACTACACTACCTTTTTGTTCTCATTTTAGACCCTGCTCACTTATATTGGGATTTGGAATTTCAAGTGAGCATACCCCTTAGAGACCCAACAAAATTTAAAAACAGGAAACACTGAGAGCAAGATTATCATCACAGGATACAAAACAATGCCAGAAACACTTCCAGCAATCATTCAGAAGGTCTTCAGACCTATGACTGACGTTAATCTGTAGCCAAACAAAAGTCCAAATCCTTCTGAATCTTAAAGGCAAACATGCCTAAAACAAATATACAAACTTAAACAATCATTTGGCAACAAAGCATTCTAAGAAGAATGCCAAACTGAAGGAGAGACCTCAAATGTTAATTACAAAATGCATCACTTTCCCAACAATGGAGAAGTTGTGTCATCAGATAACTCAGTCCAATGAACGTCTTTTTTTTAAGTTATTTATTTATTTTGAGAGAGAGAGAGAGAGAGAGAGAGCGCGTGCGCTGGGGAATGAGAGCCGGGGAAAGAGGCGCAGAAAGAGGCACAGAGAGAGAGAGAATCCCAAGCAGGCTCTGCACTGTTGGTGTTGAGCCCGATGTGGGGCTTGAACTCATGAACCTTGAGATCATGACCTGAGCAGAGATCAAGAGTTGTGTGCTCAACCGACTGAGCCACCCCAGTGTCCCACCTTCATGTTATTTCTGAAGAGACCATCTGTTGGCTCGAGTTAACCTTCCTTTTGGGCATTACAGAGTCAGAATTCCCCATTCCAATGTGACACTGATTATGTGAGAAAATATCTTTGGACTGGGGAGTCCAACTCCAAGTGCCTTGCTTATCCTCTATGTCTGATTTCTGGTTCTTTCTTGCTTTACAGAATCTTTGCAGGTAGTATGAGGAGATGCCAGAGGTGTGCTATTCCACTGCCACTGAATTCCTAGTCTTCTCTGTGCCTTTAAGAAGACTTCTATTTAACCACTAGAATAAAACATCCTGATTACACCCTATCTTCAGCCATGTGCCCAGACTAAAAGGCTTATCTGCCCCAATTCTCCCTCTCATCTGGCTCCATGGTGTCAGTAGGAATCTACAGAATGTCCCCTGCCTAGTCTTTGCTTATTAAAATCTTGGAAGGTCATCTTGGAAGGCTCTACTTTTTTCCAGGAAGCCATCTTTGATTACTCTAATTGAAACTGTTCTGCTTCACTTACAACTATTTCTCCCTCAGGGCTAGAGTGAGACCTTCAGAGGACTGTGGCTCTGTAAAGCTTTTGGTGTTCTTCCATTATTAAACATGTAAACAATTCTAAAATATAAAATACATGTATAAAGGTCTAACCAGTTTTACCTGCCCCACCATAATTGCTAGACAGTTTTTTTGTTTTTTGTTTTGGCTTAAAACAATAACCCTTTTATTTGCTTACAATTCCACATATAATGGTTTGGGCAGGGCTTGGCTGGGCAGTTTTTCCTGATCATCCATACAACATTGGCTGGGATCATTCATTCTACAGCATTCAGCTTGTGGTTGCACTGGGGTCGTATGTGCAACAAGGTTTCATGTCTGGCTCATCAGCTTTCATCCATGCAGCCTCTCTTTTCACATAGCTAGTTTGGGCTTCCTTATGGCACAATGGTCTCTGGGTTGTCTTATGAGACAACTGGCTTTGAAGAGGGTGTGTTCGAAGTGATAAAGCCAAAAGTTGCAGGTCTCTGAAGGCCCAGCCTTGGAAGACACATAGCATGACTTCCACCTCATTCCATTGGTCAGAACAAGCCATAAGACCAGTCTAAATCAAAATGACTGGGAAGAGACTCTAGCTCTTGATGGGGTGGTCACAGGTCACATTAGGAAAAGGGATGGGCGATGTCATTGGGGCCATCTTTGGAAGCACGATTAATCACAGTTATGGCTTGATGGATCAGGTGGTGACAGCCGATCTTTCCACCATGAAGTTCCCATCACACTTTCATCTAATGGTTTCCTTCATTGATGACCTGTGCTTGAGTGAGATCATTCATTACATGTTGTAAAAAGCTGACATTCTAATTAAGTTTAATATTTTCCATATTTTGTGTAAAACATTTTCTTTAATCAACTAGGGCTGCTGCATTTGTACACAAAAACTAGGATAAATGTTTGATTCTTTTTTTTTTTTTAGTTGTCTGCTTTCAGACAAAGGACTTGATATCTCAGTACCTGGAATGGTTACTAACGAATTGTTTTGTATGGCTGTGGACATTGTTTTTTGTTGTTGTTTTTAGCCGCTTACTGTTAGGATCACTGAGAGTTTACATTTTTCACATTTCATGTTACTTAATTAGCCATATTAAAACATTTTTTTAATGAACACAATATTATTTATTTAAAAAATTTATTTATTTATTTATTTTTTAATTTACGTCCAAGTTAGTTAGCATATAGTACAGTAATGATTTCAGGGGCAGATTCCAGTGATTCAGCCCCTATGTATAACACCCAGTGCTCATCTCAACAAGTGTCTTCCTTAATGCCCCTTACCCATTTAGCCCATCCCCCCACGCACAACCCCTCCAGCAATCCTCAGTTTGTTCTCTGTATTTAAGAGTCTCTTATGTTTTGCCCCCCTCCTTGTTTTTATATTCTTTTTGCTTCCCTTCCCTTATGTTCATCTGTTTTGCATCTTAGATTCTACATGAGTGACATCATACATTTGTCTTTCTCTAACAAATTTTGCTAATGGAAAATTACTCATTATTTTATATGATTACTAATTTTATATTAGAGGATGTTAATTAATATCCTCTAGTTCCATCCACATAGTTGCAAATGGTAAGATTTCATTCTTTTTGATTGCCGAGTAATACTTCATTATATATATGCCACATCTTCTTTATCTATTCATCTGTCGATGGACATTTGGGCTCTTTCCATATTTTGGCTGTTGTTGATAGTGCTGCTATCAACATTGGGGTGCATGTGACCCTATGAATCAGCGCACCTGTATCCCTTGGATAACTACCTAGTGGTGCAATCGCTGGGTCATAGGGTAGTCCCATTTTTAACTTTCTGAAGGACCTCCATACTGTTTTCCAGAGTGGCTACACCAGTTTGCATTCCCACCAGCAGTGCAAAAGAGATCCTCTTTCTCCACATCCTTGCCAACATCTGTTGTTGCCGGAGTTGTTAATTTTAGCCATTCTGACTGGAATGAGGTGGTATCTCACTGTGGTTTTAATTTGTATTTCCCTGATGATGAGTAATGTTGAGCATTTCTTCATGTGTCTGTTAGCCATCTGGACGTCTTCTTTGGAAAAGTGTCTATTCATGTCTTTTGCCCATTTCTTCATTGGATTATTTGTTTTTGGGGTGTTGAGCTTGATAAATTCTTTATAGATTTTGGATACCAACCCTTTATCTGATATGTCATTTGCAAATATCTTCTCCCATTCCGTCGGTTGCTTTTTAGTTTTGCTGATTGTTTCTTTTGCTGTGCAGAAGCTTCTTATTTTGATGATGTCCCAAAGTTCATTTTCGCTTTTGTTTCCTTTGCCTCCAGAGATGTGTTGAGTAATTAGTTGCTGTGGTCAAGGTCAAAGAGGTTTTTGCCAGCTTCCTCCCCTAGGATTTTGATAACTTCCTGTCTTACATTTAGGTCTTTCAACCATTTTGAGTTTATTTTTGTGTATGGTGTTAAGAAAGTGGTCCAGGTTCATTTTTATGCCTGTCACTGTCCAGTTTTCCCAGCACCATTTGCTGAAGAGACTGTTTTTATTCCATTGGGTATTCTTTCCTACTCTTTGTCAAAGATTAGTTGACCATACATTTGTGGGTCTATTTCTGGGTTCTCTATTCTGTTTCATTGATCTGCCTGTCCGTTTTTGTGCCAGTACCATACTGTCTTGATGATTACAACTTTGTAACACAGCTTGAAGTCTGGGATTGTGATGCCTCCTGCTTTGGTTTTCTTTTTCAGGATTGCTTTGGCTATTTGGGGTCTTTTCTAGTTTTGTGCAAATTTTAGGATTGTTCTAGCTCTGTGAAGAATGCTGGTGCTATTTTGATAGGGATTGCAATGATACGTAGATTGCTTTGAGCAGTATTGGCATTTTAACAATATTTGTTCTTCCAATCCATCAGCATGGAATATTTTCCTTTTTGTGTGGTGTCTTCTTGAATTTCTTTCATAAGCTTTCTATAGTTTTCAGTGTATAGATTTTTCACCTCTTTGGTTAGGTTTATTCCTAGGTATTTTATGTTTTTTGGTGCAATTGTAAATGGGGTCAATTGCTTGATTCTCTGTTGCTTCATTGTTGGTGTATAGGAATGCAACCTATTTCTGTGCATTGATTTTATATCCTGTGACTTTGCTGAACTCATGGATCAGTTCTAGCAGTTTTTTGGTGGAATCTTTTGGGTTTTCCATATAGAGTATCAGGTTGGCTAAACAGATGATGTTTTTTAATATATATCAAATTCTTTCAAAAATTATTTTGATATCCTTGGGCGGTATTCAAGGTGATGCTGTCTATTGGATTATCCATCCAGAAGAAGAAATGCATTATGTGATTGGAGACTTTGGCTGGCTGATTAATCACTGTGGGTGCCTAGAATAGCACCCACATACAATAGGTATTCAATTTGTTCAACTAATGAATAAAAGGGAAAACTTCTGGCTGTCTTCTGTTATTTTAAGAACTTCATATGGTGGATTGTATAAGTGGGGATACTGGTTTAGGTTTTCTCCTGTGCTTCTTAAGACAACTATGCATGGGAACTACAAGGACTGAACATAAGAATATTCTGACATTTAGGGTTGGTCAACATTATTACCCTTTGCAGCCTGGTGAAGTAATAACCTACCCATCTGTGGAAGTATTCATATTAGAGGAGCATCCATCAGGGAATTCCTTCTTATAGAAAAGAATTAGAAGTGATGACTGTGGTAAGTAGAATAATGACCCCCAACAATGTCTATGTCCTAATTCATAGAACCTTTGAGTGTTATCTTACATGGCAGAAGGCATTTTATACATGTGAAGAAGGTAAGGACCTTAAAATGGGGAGATTATTCTGAATTATAGAGGGAACAATCTAATCACATGTCCTTAAAACCAGACAATGTTTCCTGGCTGATGTCACAGTCAAAGGATGATGTGAATAACAGGCAGAGAGGCACAACATTCCTGGCTTTGAAGAAAAAGGAAGGGGGCTATAAAGCAAGGAATACCTTCTAAAAGGTAGAAGAGGCAAGAAAAGAGCACCTTGCCTCCATACATAGCCTTCAAAAAGGAACGCATCCCTGCTATCACTTTGACTGTTATGACTTGTGTTGAGTTTTTGACTTCTGTTGGAATTCTAATGTACAGAACTGGAAAATAATAAATTTGTGTGTTTTAATCCATTAAATTTGTTGGAAAACTAATACAACAACCTTTAAGGTTATTTTCTAGATCTAAGGTTCCGTAATGCTAAATTGTTGGAGGAGGGACTGGATTAGAACCAGGAAAACAATTCCAAAGATGAGGTTTATTAAACACGGAGGTGGTTTATGGAGTAGACTGTGAAATCCCTATCTCCAGTGAGTTGAAAGATCAGAATGGGTCAACATGATCTGTCTAGAACTCAGCCTAAATTTCCATTACCCAAGAGTTCTGGGGGATAGGCTAGGTGAATTCCTATTCCCTGGAGCCTATAAAAGGGCCCAGAAGTGAAAAGAGGCAGGGTTTCTATAAGATTGGGGCAACTGCATTCATTCGTCCGTCCATCCATCCATCCATCCATTCATTCAAATTGCCTTTAAATGGAATTTCCCTTCTGCATACTTTGGATTTTAGGTGAAAATGTCCAAACTGAAGCAATTTAAAATCTCTATTTCCTATTTGGAATGAAATGTAAAATTTCACATGAACATATACACAAATAACACAGCGACTGATTTTATGCGTAAATGAGCCTGCCATTTGAGTGACTGAGCAAAGCTGTTCATTTGCATCCAAGGGTCTGTTACAATAGGAACCATTTTGATCATATCTTAAATTTAAGAAAGCTCCCTCTTACCTCAGGGGAGTGCAAGCCTTTGTCTGCAAATCAGTTTTCACACAACCAGAACCCTCTTCAGGAATCTGTTCTGACTTGCCAACTAAGGCCCCCACAGAGAGGGAGAGAATAGCTACAGATTTCACTTAAAACTTGCCCACGTCTACACTTTTGTGTGTCACTGGCCTCTAGCTTCAAGGAAGTCAGTGAATGTGCCTAAGCAGTGCCTGTAAGGTCCTGCTCTTTCTTCTTCTTCTTCTTCTTCTTCTGGTTACATTTGTTTTGGAAAGTGAAATGTAAATTCAGCTGGGCTGCTGCTAGTTCCAGGAGGAGCTGGTACTCAATCATATATGATGTGAGGGCTCTCTCTGAAATGATCAGTAGCATTTTGACTAGACTCATTGTCTCAAGAGTCAGCCTCTCTTCCCATGTGGCACAGTTACGTTGTCTATGTCTGTTTGAGGGGAGGTGGAGAGGGAGTGGAGGGAGTGGGTAGCTCCCTCCTTTGCCTCCTTTGCACCATTAGCATTTCTCACCTGTCCTTGTGTACCAGTTGAGTGGTATAGAATCTAGCTTTGCATCAATGAGGCCACTTCACCTTGGAGCTGCTGCACCTATGCTTGAAAATCTGTCGGCCAGGAGCCATCATTAGGATGAGCTGGAGGGTGGCCTTCAAACGAACAGTTACCCTCCCCAGAATTCCTGGACCTTGGACGTTAACCCCATTTCATCCAGAGGAAACTGAAGATCAGAGAACTATAGAGTCTTGTTTTAGGTCACCTTCTGACTTCTGGTCCAGTGTCCTTTATGCTTCAGAGCACTGTGATCCAACCTGGTTTCAAACAGGGCTGAGGCTAAACATCTCAGAAAGAGATCTAGTATCCTGGTTGAGAGTACAACCTCTGGAGTCCAGGAATTCTGGGTGTGAATCCTGCCACCTACTGGCAATGTGTCTTTTGGTAGGCAACTAAACCATGAATTTCCCCACCAGGTCAGAATTTGGTCTAATCCCTGGTAACCCCAAGAAGGACTGGGGTAATTTTTATTTTGTAACCAGCCCATTAGATGGGAGCAGGAAACGGTGACTGGCTGTGGTTCCGAGGAGTCAGAAATTAACTGAGATCCAGAATATTAAGAGGCTCGATATTTCTTGCTCACCAGACAGAGTTCGCGGCCTGACATTCTTACCAGCTACACCGGACACCCCAAGAACTCTCATACTCCACTATCCCCAAGACTATTAGACCCGTATGACCACCAAACAACCACCTTTTCTGAGCCGGCTTAAGTTTCGAGATCTTTTTTCCGTCGTATTGTTTCTTGCCAGGTTTCCAGTCCGAAGGCTGGGATCCCCCGCGTTGCAGCCAGGGCCAGAGGTGCCCATGGTGCAGCACAAGCTGTCCTCAGGCCCGTGGCTCGGCGGGCTGCAGAGACAGCACGCACCCCGAACCTCAGACCGGGCGAAGCTCTGGAGAAGTCGGCGGCGCGAAGGTCCGGTCGGCGGTGGGCGGGTGAGAAAAAAAGGCGCAGGGGACAGAAACCTGACGCTTCCGCCCTCTTCTGCGGTCTGCAAGCGGTGATCCGAGGACGGAGCGTCAGCACACCCACAGCGCGGCTCACATGTGTGAGCACAGGGCTAAGACACGCGCGACCGTCGGTGTCGCCCGGCCGAGCGGACAACGGCGGCCCAGGAGGCCCACCTCCAAAGCTCCGGCAGTTCAGGGTCTAGCCCTTGACGGGTGTGCGCGTGCGCGCCTTTGCGTGAGCGTGAGCGTGTGCGCGTGCGCGCGCGGTCTCCTAGCTGAGGCTCAAAGGCCGCCGAGCCGCGGGTGCGTCGGTGGCGGGCGCGGCCCCGAGTCCGGCTGGAGCGCGCGCTGGGCGCAGTCCCCCGAGCCGGTCGTGTGGTGTGACGCCAGGTTGCGGACCCGGCCGTCCGCGACATCCCTGTCCCGCACTTCGTCTCAACTAGCGCACCGGGGCCCCCTGCGAGCCCTCTGCAGAGAAACGCGGGCGCGAGAGAGGTAGTGGCTGGGCGCTCTGGGGACACGGCAGCGCCGGCTGGGTCACTTCAAGTCCGGTGACTGGCTGACGACCTGGCCTCCTGGCACCCACTTCATCTGTGAGCGGGGCGAGTGCCAGCACTTCTCTCACGGGGTTGTTTGTGGCCGGGGCTGGGGGAAGAGCGAGAAGCAGAGAGGATGGCTTCCCGCATCACCGGCCACTGGGAAAAGCGAGCCCTGCGTTCGTTCCGTGGCAGCTTGTGTTGTCGGTGCTTGTGTTCCCGCTTTATCTCCCTATTTGGAGGGTCAGCTTCTGGAAGGCTGTACGGGGGACAGCTTTACTTTCCCAGAGGTCCTTTACGAGATTTGCTCTGTTTTTTGTTGTTTTTTTTTTAAGCTATGCATTGCAAAAACATTTCTTCTTAAGGCCGTATATTCCCTATAATGTATTATTTCCACTAATTATCGTGCTAGAGGAAACGAAGGCAATCAATGGTGTATGTATGAGAAGACTCATCGGGCAAGTATTAAATGGTTGCACAGGGGCAACTCACCAGACACCCAGCACTGTTGCATGAAGAACCATAGGAGCAAAAGTTCAACTCTTTTCGGGATCATGGTTGAGTCTTCAGGTATTTCCGGTTAAATCTTGGGAAAGAATGTATATTTGTGATTAGGCGGGCCCATTTTACATCTTAGAAGCAAGACTGATGGATTACTTAGATGCTGCGTTTTAGGAAGTACAAGCCCATTGTGGTAGGCTGAAAAATGCACCCCACTCCCTAAGATAGCCACATCCTAATGCCTGGAACCTGTGAATGTTAGTTACCTCATTTAGAAAAGAGTTCGCAGCTGTGATTAAAAAACAAAAAGGCTCTTGAGATGGCAGAGGTTATCCTGGATCAGATGTGTGGGTCCTAAATACAGTCACAGGTGTCCTTTAACAGGGAGGCAGAGGGAGATTGGACACAGGAAAAAGAGAAGAAGGCCATGTGAAGACAAAAGCAGAGATTGGAGTGGTATGGCCACAAGCCAAGGAATGTTGGCAATCAGAAGCTGGAAGGGACAAGGACCAGATTCTTCCTTAGAGCCTCCAGAGGGAGCAAGGTGCCGTGTGGACACCTTGATTTTTGGTTCACTAAAACTAATTTTGGATTTCTGGCCTCGAGAGCTGTGGGAGAATACATTTCTGTTGTTTTAAGCTACGAGGTTTGTGGTAATTTGTTACTGCAGCCACAGGAAACGAATACTTAGCATTGATTCAGAGAACTGATCTCTGAATCCATACAACCTGGAGTTCACTGATACTGGTTTTGTCCTATTTTCCCTCTGTGTCATTCTTGACTTTGTGTTTGATGATACAGAGAATGAGTTAGTGACCTTGAGTAGGGTGGCTCCAGCCTATCTATCCAGGTTTTGCCGGAAACCAAAATCAGTTTGGTGTTGTTTGTCAGGGATAGGCATATAAACCGATAATGTGCCTATCAAGGTCACAAGGTCAACATTAGCCTATCAGTGTCAGTGTTGGCTCCAGAATGTTGAAGTTAATTGCTCGCTCTGGCTCTCCATGCACTGTGAGAATTGGATAAGCTTCATAATCTGTGTGTGGTTATAAGGCGAGCCAAGTGAAAAGAAACAAAAGGAAAAAAAACTTGGCTGTATATGTTTAGCATTGTGAGCAAATTTGTGTTGTACTGGGTTTAGAAATCATAACGTATAAAAAAACCCATGAAGTCAAGACTGATTCAGGAGCCTGGCTCTAATTCTAGCTCTCCCTTTTTAGGCAATTTACTTAACCTTTCTGGAGAGATGAAATGAGATGTAATAACAATAAATATTATTTAATCAATGTATATGTATCAGAAACTGGGCTGAATGCTATACATATTCAATCTTAATATTTGTAACAATTCATAGCAATAGCTTATCTTCAGCATATAGATGAGGAAATTGGGTTTCAGAAAAAAATTAAGAAAACTTGCCCAAAGCTGCAAAATCAGTGGCTGGGCTGGGATTTGGACTCAGGGATGTGTTATTTCCAAGTACATACTGTTAATCACTATTGAGTAGTTCTTACATGTAGTCAGTGGAAAGGTGCATCATTATGCATCATAGAGTCTTTACTGATGTCATTATGATTTTAATTTCAGACCATCAAATGTCAACACAATCTCTAGATTCTTCTTCCTAGATTCAGTGTTGGAGGTCCTTACTCTGGCCCCAGTAAACCAGTGAGGAGGATTTCTGGGGGTAAGGGCTTTGATAATATATTTATTTTGGGAAAACCAGCTCAGATCCTACTCTATCAATAAAGATTTCTCTACCCACTACTTACAGTGGTGAACTGTGGAGACCTAAAGATTGCTATAGCCACAGATTTGGATACCAAGGACGTTTCATTCGCTAATGATTATCCTAAACAGTTTATAATTTCTTATTTATTTTCTCATTTAACTCAAGTTACCCAGGAGTGCATTTTTAAAGTTTCTGAACATTTGAATTTAATTTTTTTAACATGTTTATTTATATTTGAGAGAGAGACAGACAGAGTGTGAGTGGCGGAGGGACAGAGAGAGACGGAGACGCAGAATCCGAAGCAGGCTCCAAGCTCTGAGCCATCAGCACAGAGCCCAACGCGGGGCTCAAACCCATGAGCTGTGAGATCATGACCTGAGCTGAAGGTGGACGTTCAACCAACTGAGCCACCCAGGCGCCCCTGAATTTATTTTAAGCTGCAAGTCTTAACAGAGCTCCAAATGTGGATTTTTTTTTCAAAGTATTACGGATTCAACTGCTGAACCATTGGCTAACACCTTACAAAGTGTGAGTGAGGGGTGGGGATAAGGAGACAGTGATGGAGTGAGGAACAGCCACTGTAACAGTGTGTTTGTTCTCAGGGTCACTACTGTGGTCAGTGGGAACTCCATTCCACCGGGAATGTTCCACATGTCTTCCTGAACTACTTGTTTGAAGGATACAAGTCTGCTTTCTGCCAGTGGTAAAGGTTTGCCCTTAGCGGGGGCATGGTGGCAGGGTCTGGGGAGCAGAGGAAACAGCATTTCTCCCATGTTTCTAGGTAGAGTTTGAACAGACCCGTGGCCTTCCACTTCAGCTTCTGAGAAGGCTCTGAGGCGGAACATGTACAAGTACGTTCCCATTTTTAACAAGTGTTGAACACCTGCCAGTTTTCAGGCACACTGCGTGGCATTGGAGATAGAATGTTGAATTAGACATGGTTCTTGTCCTTGTGGGAATTACGGTCTGTGAGGTATCACATGCCACAGTTTATAGGCAAGGAGGTGAATTGAGTGTGTACGGACCCGAAAGTTGTTCAATGTTTAATCTAATTGGGACATGGAGGGTGAGAGGCAAGATTAGGTAAGTAACCAGGGGTCAGGTCATAGAACACTCTTGTTAAGGAGCTTGGACTCCATTTTGAGGGCAGTAGTGTTTTTGTTGTGTTGTTTGTTTGTTTTTTAACTTTTTTTAAACATTTATTTATTATTGAGAGACAGAGAGAGACAGAGCACGAGCAGGGGAGGGACAGAGAGAGAGGGAGACACAGAATCTGAAGCAGGCTCTAGGCTCCGGGCTGTCAGCACAGAACCTGACATGGGGCTCGAACCCACAAACCGCAAGATCATGACCTGGGCCAAAGTCAGATGCTCAACCGGCTGAGCCACCCAGGTGCCCCAAGGGCAGTAGTGGTTTTAAGCAGAGTGGCATCGTATTTGTATTTTGGAAAGAAAGAAGCATTGTGGTATAGAGCATAACTAGAGGTAGGAGGGTCTTGCAACAGTGCAGGAGAGGAACAAGTGGCTTACAGTAGCCTTTTGGCAATGGCTAATGGGAAGGTATTTAAGAGGAAATTGTTTATAAGTTACATGTGTGGAGAGTAAGAGAGTAAGCTGAAGGATGTTCCGTTTCTGGCAGCAGGATAGATTGTAGAAACCATTTCTCGACTTAATAGAAAATGTAAGGTGGAATAGATTTAGGGTGATTTGAATTTGGGCTTCTCTCATGGTTATGATGATCACCTGGGTGTTGAAGAATGGATGGGCTCTAGCAGTAGGAGGGCTTCAAATGAGAAAGAAAGGGAACCAGGACAGAGTTATGCTGACCATTGATATTTAGGAGATGGGCAGAGGAAGAGGATGCTGCCAAGAAGCGACATGGGTTCTAAGAAGGTTCTATCAGAACTTCTGACAAGTAGGACATTGGTGATCTTTGCAAGCAGTTTCTGTGGAGTGGTGGCAGCCAAATTTCATTAAGTTGAATGGTTCATGGGAGTTGATGAAGTAAGGTTGGCCGGTATAGACATTACTTCCAGGACGTTTGTCCTCATATCCGTTCCTTAGAGCTGTTGTGTCCTGAAGTTTTGTGTCAGTTTCTTGGAGCACAACAAACCAGATGGCTTCAAACAACAGAAATGTGTTCTCACAGCTCTGGAGGATGCAAGTCTGAGATCAAGGTGTCCATAGACCTGGGCTCCATCTGAGATTCTGAATAGAATCCTATCCTGCCTCTTCCTGGTTTCTGGCAGTGGCTGTCATTTCTTGGTGTTCCCTTGCTGGTAGATATGTCACTTCAGTCTTCCTGTCTATCATCACATGGCATTCTCTTTGTGTTTCTGACTTTATATGGCATTTCCCCTCTTATAAGGATACCAGTTCTGTTGGGTTAGGATCCACCTAATGACATCATCTTAACTTGATTACATCTGCAAAGACCCTATGTCCACATAAGGCCATGCTCTCAGATACCAGCCATAGGCCACCAACATATCTTTTTGAAGGACATAGTTAAATCCATAGCAGTCTTTAAAGGGGAGGCTGGAAAGAGCATGCTTAAAGTAAAAGTACAGACTAGAGAATACTAGGAAGTGAACTGAAGGCAAATTTCCCTACATAACAATGGCCAGTCCTCACCAGAAAGGTAGAATTTCAGTTCAGAGTTTACCAGCCCATTCATCTGTCTTCATTCTCCTTCATTATTCGCATCAGGTCTCACAACCCAGGTGACCCCCATTGCCCTTAAGTGGTTTCATCTTCTCTTGGTCAGATCTTTCTCCAAGTTTCACTTCTAAAGAGCTGATGTGGACCACTTTGTGTCCTAAGACTGACAGTTAGGTTCGTCCAGTGCAAGTATACTGCTGGTTTTCCCTGTAAGGCGAGCACGCTGTATTCCTACCTTTTTGTGGTCAAACACATAGACACTAAACCTTGAGCCTCATGAGTTTTAAATAAGTGTGAGAGCATCCTAAGAAAGCTAGCATTTTTGTTGTTTTCCATGCACAGTTTCAAATTGGAAATTGCCTTGCGTCTTTCTGTGACTTGGAAGTGAACGCTTCTGTACAGGGAGGTCACTGCAAAAGTGAAGGGACGGTAGAGTGTTTTCTGGCCCACCCTCTCTGATTCCCTTGTGGCACCCTCTTCTGGTTCTCCCACCCTCCCCAGTTTTCTTCACTTTCATGGTTGGCAAAGAAAGTACATTTGTAAGTAATTTTTTGAGATGCCAGGAGCTGTGATGGTAACCAGGGCACCAAAGATGAGTAAGCCAAGCTTTATCTTAGGGAGGACAATGTGATCAGTCCTTAGGATGTCCTACAGCTTTCCACCAGGTACCTTGGAGAAGAGATGGTGACAATGCCTGGGGACCCAGAGGCTGGAGGTGGAAGCTCCCTATTCTTTGTGTCAGGGGATTCTCTTAAAATGCCCCTGATTCAGAAAATGAGCACCTTGATTGGTACTAAGCTCCTTGACTAAAGCATCAGAGACACCTGACCCCTTGACAATTGTTATGGGTTGAATTGTGTCCTTCTCCCCCCCCCCCCCATTTGTATAATGAAGTCCCAATCCCTAGTACCTCAGAATGTGTCTATAATTGGAAATAGGGCCTTTGAAGAAGTAATTATGTTAAAATGAGGCCTTTAGAGTGGGCCTTACTCCACTGTGACTGGTATCCTTTGTCAAAAGAGATTAGAATCCACAGAGAGCCACCAGCATGTGTGTCCACAGAGGAAAGACCACGTGAGAACACAGCAAGAAGGTGGCCGTCTGCAAGGCAAGGAGAGAGGTCTCAGGAGAAACCACCTTGGACTCCTAGCCTCCAGGACTGTGAGAAAATAAGATTTATATCATGTAGTCATGTAGTCTGTGGCATTTTGTTGGGGTGGTCCTACCGAACTAATATGAGAATGGGCATTAAGTCTCCCGGTGGACAGTCTAGGAGGGCGGCCTGCCTCGCAGTCAGTTTCTCTCCACTGTAACCCATCACGTGGTCATGGCATCCTATTGAGAGCTGATAAGGGGCTCGAAGCTGGGTGTGGTGTGGAGGAGCATATGGGGTCGAGCCGCTTTATCTCTTCCTCAGTGTGTTCAAGAGGTTGCCTTCCGCCACCTGGGCTTACGTTACACTTCGTCCAGTTACAGGATTTGCTATAAGTGATGTTCCACTTGAAAAATACAGACTTAGGGGATGGAAGCTAACTCTGTTTCAAAGTGCTGGTTTCCAAGTGCAACGAACTCATGAGATGTTCCCCTTCAGGTTCATCCAGGGAAGCAAACCTTCCACATTTGAGACAAGGATAGTGACTCAGAAGCAAGCTGTCATGGCACATGAAGGGCTGACATCACTTCATCAACTGATACTCTGATGACTTAAATGTGGTGGTAGGAAGAGATTAAAACCATATATTCACATGTATGTAATTCCCCTGGGAATGATGAGGCACAGGAAGGGAAGGACGAAAAATAAACCACTTCGTGTGTGTGTGAAAGAGCCATATATTTGTTCTGTCCATCAGTGGCAGACGGCCTTACAGAGGAATCCATCCTTTGTTTGCTCTCGCCTTCTCGTGAGCCATCCAAGATACTTATCAATAAGATACTTATCAATAAGCCATACAAGATACTTATCAATACAATGTGCTTATTTGTTCATTAACTGAGCAAACTCATACTGCACTCCTTCTTGCTAGATCCAAACACAAAGCATGAGACAGTCTCAGCCCTGGGGGAAGTCAGTGTCTGGCCTGGTGATCAGACACGTGTACTGAGAAATCATAACCAGCTGGCAGTGCTGACGTAGAGGTAGGGGCAGAGTGGAGAGGGCCACAGCGAACAGCGGGAAGATCAGGGAAGGCTGCAGAGAAGAGGGGACATCCGAGTGAGGGTTTGCCAAGGGAGGGCAGTATTAGGTGGTCTGTACCTGTGGAGGAGTCAGGTGTGAAGGGGCTCCATGTGCTGAGGACGGTTCAGTGTCTTGATCCTCACGTAAAAGGACGGAGGGACAGGACAGAAGACCAGATAAGGGGCCAGTTGGTGAAGGGTCGGATGTATTCTGTTAAAGACTCTGTTCTTGATCCCGTAGGCCATGGGGAGCCAGAGAATTTTGACTTGAGAGGCGGAATATGCAAACATGATGGCCAGACCTAATTTAACAGTAGAAACCTGACCACTATCTGCAGCAACTAGCCCAGGAAGCCAGCCCAATATCTACAAGTCATACTTGTAGGAAGGCAGACCAGTAACAGCCCCGGAAGCCAAACAGGAACTACTGTATCAGTTGGCTCCCAGATGACCAGGCTTTGATTCATAACTGAGAGCTGCAATTTTTGTGTCCGCTTCCGCTTTAGGACCAACTGGGGAAAAGCCAAATGTGCACGCCTAACAATTGCATAGGATGCCTACTTTTTGGAAGCCCGCCTACACATCCCCATGTCAACAGCCTTGAGTTGGGGCACACCTAGAGCCATCCCTCTGCTCCACTGTGAAAATTTATCACTTTTCTGCCTGCTTTTCAGCCCTGCCAAAGTGCGAGTGATGGTGGGTGTCTGCCTTGCTAGAGCAAGCTCAGAAGAAATGGACTTTGCCTGTTCTCATTTGGTTGGTCTTCATTTATTTCCACAGAATCCAGGGAAGACAACTCGGACAGTATTTGGAGAATTGAATAGAAGTTGAAGAGACAGTTGGCTCCTGTAGTTACCTTGGCCATGGGCAGGTCACTTCTGCTGAACTAGTGACTGTCTCTTGCTTTTTTTTTTTTTCCCCATTTTGCTTTTCCTGGCTGGTCCAGAGAAGGGATCAGCGCCCATGACTTGAGGATCAAAGACAGGACCCAAGTACCCTCCTCTCCAGGAGATAAGTATTCTCATCAGTGATGCTATAGGTCAGGGCTAAGGAGAGAGACTTCCAGGCTAGCCTTATGTGAAGCTATGGCTTGGGGACCATTTGCTCATACACTTGAGCAATGATGTCTGATATTGAATTCCAAGTTGCTCCCTGCTCTGTTCTAATTTAGTACTAAGACTTTAGCAAAGTCTATACTACAAGGTAACCTGGTATCACCTGTTTTTTGTAGAGTGGGGAGAGGTGCCTGTTCCACTTTAGGAGGTGATAACAGCTGTCCAGCATGAAGGAGAAGCCCCTCAGCACTTGGCCACCCCATAGCCCAGAGGACTCAGGATATACTTATGATTTGCTCATTCTCTTTCTTCTGTTATTTTAGTCATGTAATCTTATGAATAGCAGAAAACCTCAGTGTTCTTATAATCATTGATTTTGACTATTTCAGCAATCACTTTTTAAAAAAAAAATTGATTTGAGGCAGGGGAGCAGAGAAGGGCAGAGGGAGAGAGAATCTCAAGTAGGCTCCATGCCCAATGTGGAACCCTGGCATGGGGCCTGATTCCATGACCCTGAGATCATGACCTGAGCCGAAATCAGGAGTCAGATGCTCAACCCACTGAGCCACCTAGGCGCCCCATATTTCAGTAATCACTTTTGTTTATATCAACTCACATAAAGTGTGAGGTGTTGTTTTTTTTTTTTTGCAAATTAGAAATTCTCATTATCTGAACAGCTTAATGAGTATGCCCATACATTTTTACCTATATGTTATATTTCCATAGTGAAATGTAAGTTGGATGCGTTAACGTGTTTATTTCAAGATTTTGGGTCTTTTTGTGGGTAGTGCCCTAGAAATATCACAGCTTGGAGGATCATGAGTTGAGCAGCCACGATTTCATGTTTGTATGTGTTACGTATGCTCATGAGCATTATCTAGTCATGTGATTGGAGGTGGGAGCTGGCTTGGAAAAGGACAAAAGGTTTGCAGAGTCCACGTTGTCTGCTGGTGAGTGGCATGGGGTTGCTGGAAGTGGCCTGGGAAAGCTTTCCTTGCACCCGTCATGGGGCTCTCCACTGAAGCTGTCCTGTAGATCACTCTATGATCGTGTCTAAAACAACGGATCACATATAAGAGGTGCTCAAAATACGTGGTGATGAACGAGAGCTTATAGCTCCCCTGTGGCCTGCTCTGGTTTCTTCCTTAGGAAACCGGGTAATTCCAGAGCCTCCCAAACAGTATGTAATAAGATATGTAATATAGGATACATACCTATGGGAATATCATAATGGAAAAGCATAATACAGAGAAAAATCAAAAGAAGTTACGGAAGTGATGTGTTTTGTAAGTTTTCTGTGTGTACTTAAGCATCTTGCATCCTGTAAAAATGTCACAAAATATCTGTGTAGAATTTCAGATTCACACATATTTAATTAAAAAGTAGTTCACTTGCACTTACAACTTTGCCCGAAATGCAATTTAGAATTACTCTGCTGAATACCAGGACAGCCTAACTTAGAAAAACGTGATAGTATATTTGTTCAACAGAGAAATTTTATTTTTTTCAGCATTTCTTTGAACTGCCCTTTCATATTATATAGTGTTTAACCTTATTCAGGAGAATGGACTGTTTCTTTTAAGGTCAGCTCACTCACAAATTCCTGTGGGATACTTACTATATATGCCCTATGAATAGTTTTATGTATGTATGTATGTATGTTTTTGAGAGAGAGAGAGTGAAAGAGAGAGAATCTTAAGCAGGCTCCATGCTCACTACAGAGCCTGATTCAGGGCTTGATCTCATGACTGGGAGATCATGACCTGAACCGAAATCAAGAATTGGACACTTAACCAACTGAGCCACCCAGCTGCCCCTGGTTTTCACATTTAAAGAAACATTTAATCTAACTGAAGTCTCAACAGTGTTTCTGCTCATGTAAAGTAAGTGCTTTGTTTTTTAAGGATATCAGGTGCTCAGAATGGAGTCATTTATTGATCATATTCCTTATTAGTAATACGAAATCATTGGCCCAGAAAGGCTACATCTTTGTTCTTTCATTTTACCTTAGCGATTTCTCTCTGCCTGCCTGCCGGCATTTCCATACTCCTCACTCCCTCATGTATTTAATGCTCTCCCCCGCCCTAGTCGTCCCTCTTTTGAATATATTTCCTTGAAAAGCATATAATACTTATTTTGTATAAGTTTTACAATTTTATGTAAAGGATATTGTGCTATAAATCTCATTTGGCTAACTGATAAACTATTAGGTTTTCAGGACCTATTCATGTTACTTTATATAACATGCTTCTGACTGGTGCATATTACTTTATTGCATTCACATACCATAGCTTATTTTTTTCCTCTACTCACGCTTAGGTTATTCCCAACTGTTCCTGCCTCTATGAACTTGTATGTCTTGTATGTGTCTTCTTACGAATTTGCCCTGTAGTGTGTGTGTGTGTGTGTGTGTGTGTGTGTGTGTGTGTGTGTGTGTTTGGTATATTGATCCTAGAGTAGATGGTAGAGGTTTGGGCTTATGTATTTAGTTTCAGTAAGCAGTGCTGGATTGTTTTCAGGAATGTTTGTACCAGTGCAATTTCTAATATGGTAAATATCAGTAGATATATGCCACATATATGAAAACTCCTTGGGTTCTTTGCTATTTTTTGAGTCTGAAGGGTTCCTGAGACTCTAAAGTTTGAGAGCCGATGACTTACTCTATGACGCTACTGGCAGAAATCATCAGTTATCAAATCTACATTAGGTTCACATTGTTTCCAGTGAGGTATGGTCTTATCTTCATGTTCACCTGTTAGTAAGGCACATTACATACTTTTTTTTCACCATTCGGAGGAAAAGCGAATTAGCTCTGAAGCTTGGAAAGTGTCTCTTATCCTTCTTCTAGGCTGAGTTGAAGCCTGGGAGGTACTTCAGAGGGCAAGGAAAGCACACTTGGTGAGCGTGGAAGGACGGGGAATGTGGGCAGCCCCATCTCAGAAGCGCAGTGCGGAGGGCGGTGCTGAGCCCTCAACTGTCAGAACTCCCAGAGGCAAGCTGGGAAGGCTTCAGCTCACTCCAGGCCAAGCCCAGCGGCCACTGTCCCCGATTAGAGCTGTTTGGGCTGAGGGAAGACATTCAGGATATTAACCCTAAAAAGGTCAGTTTTCCAGTCAAAAGTGGAGTCCGTAGCCTGACTGGTGAGTAACTAGGAAGTCCTTTGTTTCAGTGTGTTGTCCGTTTAAGCAGCAGCTGGACAACTATTCCAGTAACTGAACTTGGGTCCATTCTCAAATGTCCCAGGCTCACCCAGGGAGTCCGTCCTTCTCTTTCATCGCAGATTCTTGCCCTTGAAATTTTGTAGGACAGGTGTGAGAGGCTGGGATCAGTGTCCTCGACCCTAAGTGGCCAGAGAAAGATAAAGTGAGATGACAGATTCCTATGTAATTTACCTACTGCTTAAAAATATCCCAGTAATTTGGACCGTCACTGTTTGGTGGATGCCACTGCAGTCAGTCTGTGTGATGTGTGTCTGTGCATGTGTATAAAATTCAACAAACACACAGACTGTCACCACAACCTCTAACATTTTATTTTTTATGTTTTTAATTTTTTATTTAATTTCTTTTTTTTTTTTTTTTTTTAGAAATAAATAATTGAACATAAAACAAAGCAAAAATCACCTTTAACCATTACCTCTAGGCTCAGTCCTCCTGTCTTCTCCCTTGGCCCCTGCTGCAGGTAATTACTATTCTGAATATGTTATGTGTGGTTTTAGTCATTTAAAGATACATTTACAGGGGCACCTGGATGGCTCATTTGGTTAAGCGTCCAACTCGATTTCAGCTCAGGTCATGAGCTCACAGGATTGAGCCCCATGTCAGACTGTGTGCACCAACAGTGCAGAGCCTGCTTGGGATTATCTCTCTTTCTCTCTCTCTCTCTCAATAAATAAATAAACATTTTGAAAAATAAAGACACATTTACATACATACATTTAAAAATATACATTTACAAAGTATAGATCCATAAGCAAGACACAATATTGTAGTTATATTTCTTAAAAGTTTACATAAATGATTTAGTAGAGTAATGTGTATATCATTTTCACATCACTCTTAGATTTTTGAGCTCTACCTAGTATATCAATCATCTATCATCTATTGGTAGCACTCTTTTAAATGTCTCCACAATATTTCATCATATGATTAAGATGGGTTTTACTTAACTCTTTATCCATAAGCATTGAGATTTTTCCGTATTTTTTTCACTGTTACAAATGGTGCTGAAATACACATCCTTGTTCACATCTTCTTGTATACACGAGTTATTTTTTAAAAGTTCTATTTAGAAATGGGAATACAGTGGTGCCCTCTTAACTGTGGTTTTGCTTTCCATGGTTTCAGTCATCCGTGGTCGACCACAGTCCAGAAGCAGAGGACCCTCCTCTGACGCACGGTCAGAAGGTCACTGGTAGCCTGACATTAGGTCATGATGCCCACATCATTCATCTTGCTTTGTCTCATCATGTGGGCATTTTAACATCTCACATCATCACAAGAAGAAGGTCAGTACAGTACTTTCAGATATTTAGAGAGAGAGAGAGAGGGAGACCACATCCACATAACTTGTGTTACAGTATGTTGGTCTAATTGGTCTATTTTGTCATGATTGCTGTTAATCTCTTACCCTGCCTCACTTACAAATTAAACTTCTATGGGTGTGTATGCATAGCAAATAACATCATGGTTGTAAGACTTGGTACTCTCTGTGGTTTCAAGCATCCCCTGGGGGTCTTGGAACCCATCGCCCATGGATGTGGGGCGACTACTCTACTGGATTGTGGGACACCTGCAGTCTTCACTTACTCTCTAAAATGCTTTTATTAATTTATACTCCCACCTGTCCCCTCCGGGTTGCTAATGCCCCATGCCCTCACCCACCCTTGTCATGCTCTTTGGTTTTTAGCTTTAGCCTGATTGAATTTGAGCGATCTTCATATATTTATTTTGCTTTTATCTTTCTCTAAATTAATTGCCAATTCATACATTTTCCTTATGTTTTTATATATTTTTTTATTGATTTGTGGGAATCATTTAAAACATCTGGGTAGAAAACCTGTGTCAGTTATATGCATTAAAATATACTCTAGTGGTATGTGGTTTGTTTTTAAAATTTTTTAATGTTTTATTATTTTTTCTTTTTTAAAAAATATATATTTTTTATTATTTTTAAATGTTTATTTATTCTGAGCCCAAGGTGGGGCTTAATCCCATGAACCTGGAGATCTTGACCTGAGCTGAAATCAAAAGTCAGACGTTTAACCAACAAAGCCACCCAGGTGCCTATTTTACTATTTTAATGCACAAAAGATTCTTTGTTTTCATGAAGTCAGATTAATTAGTATTTTCCTTTATGGTCTGTGCTTTTGAACGTTTTTGAAGTAATCTTTCCCATACCCTGATCTCCTACAGATTTCATTCTTTCTTTTAAATATTTGAAATTTTGCTTTTCATACTTAGACAATTTAGCCTATCTGAAATGTATTTTTGTAAGTGATGGAAATTAGAGACATAATTTCCTCCCATACTGTTAACCAATTAGTCCAGTATAATTTACAGAATGGCCTTTCTTTTCCTGAAGACTTAATAATGCCACTCATTATTCTCCAGTATAGATGATCACTTTTCCTGGCTTATTCTGTTCCTAGTCACTGTTTAATTATAATAGTTTTATAATATCTATCGCCTATTATTTTATTGTGGTTAAAGACACAGAAAATCTACCATTCAAACCACTTTTTGGTTTGTGTTTTTTCTTTTCAAATTTTTACTTAAATTCTGGTTAGTTAACATACAGTGCAGCATTGGTTTCAGGAGTAGAATTCAGTGATTCATCACTTACATACAAAACCTAGTGCTCATTGTAACATGTGCCCTCCTTAATGCCCATCACCCATCTAGCCCATCCCACACCCACTTCCTTCTATCAACCCTTAGTTTATTTTCTATCTTTAAAAGTCTCTTACATCAAATAACTTTTAAGTTTACAATTCAGTAGCGTTAAATACATTCACAAAATCATGCAACTATCACCACTGTGTATTTCAAGAACTTTTTCATCATCCCAGACAGAAGCCCCATACCCATTAAACAATAATTCTCCTTTTCCCTTTCCCCCAGTCCCCAGTAACCTCCAGTCTAGTTTTTGCTGTCTCAATGAATTTGACTACTCTAGGTACCTCATATAAGTGGAATCATAGTATTTATCCTTTTGTGTTTGCCTTGTTTCACTTAGCATAATATTTACAAGTTTCATCCATGTAGGATGTATCAGAATTTCATTCTTTTTAAAGGCTGAGTAATATTCCATTATATGTGCATACCACATTTTGTTTATCAGGTCATTTGTTGACGGACATTTGGATTGTTTCCACCTTTGGGCCATTGTGAATAATACTGCTGTGAACACTGGTGTGCAAGTTTCTGTTTGAGTCCCTACTTAAAAAATTTTTTTTAAAAATCTTTATTCACTTTTGAGAGACAGAGACAGAGCATGAGCAGGGGAGGGGCAGAGAGAGAGGGGGGAAACAGAATCTGAAGCAGGCTCCAGGCTCTTAACTGTCAGCACAGAGCCCGACGCGGGGCTTGAATCCACGAACCGTGAGATCATGACTTGAGCTGAAGTCGGATGCTCAACCGACTGAGCCACCCAGGCACCCTTTGAGTCCCTACTTTTAATTCTTTTGGGTATATATCTAAAAGTAGAATTCCCAGATCCTACGGAAATTCTATGTTTAAGTGGTTTTTTTTTTTAAATTGAGATATAGGTGACATATAATGTTAGTTTCAGGTGTACAACATAATGATTCAATATTTGTATATGTTGCGAAGTGATCACCCACAAATCTAGTTAGCATCTGTCTTCATGCATAAAGTTTTTTTCTCTTGTCATGAGAACTTTTTTTTTAACTTTTTTTTTTTTTAACATTTATTTATTGTTGAGAGACAGAGACAGACCGAGCATGAGCAGAGGAGTGGCAGAGAGAGAGGGAGACACAGAATCCAAAGCAGGCTCCAGACTCTGAGCTGTCAGCATAGAGCCCGATGCGGGGCTCGAACCCATGAACCGTGAGATCATGACCTGAGCCGAGTCAGACGCTTAACCAACTGAGCGACCCAGGCACCCAGTCTTGTCATGAGAACTTTCAAGATTTGCTCTTAGCAGCTTTCAAATATGCAATACAGTATTATTAACTATAGTCACCATGTTGCTTGTTATATCCCCAGGATTTACTTATTTTGTAACCAGAAGTTTGTACCTTTTGACCTTCTTTAAAAATTTGCCCATCTCCCATCGCCACCTCTGGCCATCATCAATCTTCTTATTGAACAAGCTTGTTTGTTTTTGTTTTTGTTTTTGTTTTTGATTCCCACATGTAAGTGAGATCATACGGTATTTGTCTTTCTCTGTCTTAATTCAGTTAGCGTACTGCCCTCAAGTCCATCCATGTCATTGCCAATGGCAAGACATTCCTCTTTGTTATGGCTGAATAATGTTTAATTGTGTATATATACACCACATTTTCTTTATTATTCATTCACCAATGGACTCTTAGGTTGTTTCCATATATTGCCTATTGTGAATAATGCTGCAGTGAACATGGGTGTGCAGACATCTTTTAAAGTTAGTGTATTTCCTGCTTGGTAGATAGACCCTCAGGTGGCAGTTTTTAATGTATACAAATATGTGTAGTCCTTCAGGACCATGAGTGTAAGCTCCCCTGGCCACCAGACTCAGGCAGTCTAGAAGTGTCCCCTGGGTAGCAGCTGCAAAGATAGTGCCCCTGTCTGAGGTCTCTGGAGAGGATTCCAGTTAGCCCTGAGACGTGCTTAATTAGAAGGCTGTCCCCCAGGCTGCAGCTATAAAGCTAACAGGCCTGTTTCGCAGACTGTTGCCACTCTGCCCTGCCCTGGGGATGGTAGTTGGTTAAGAACTCTTTCTCTGTTGGTTATAGCCTTATGGGACCCACAAGCATGAGTCCTGCTGGTCACCAGAGCCAGGCAACCTAGAGTGTCCCCTGGGAAGCAATCACAAAAATTGAGGTGCCAGGCGAGAGTACCAGCTCCTTTCTGGCAGATACTGGCAACCCGGAGTGAGGCAGAGGGAGAGCACACAGACAGCATCCACCAGCTTCTGTATCTGCAGAGTACTTCATCAGGCCCCTTGTGTGCCAAACCAGTAGCTTGCCCTCAGGCTGAAGATCCAGGACCAGCAGATGGGCCTTTTCCACAGAACGACCAGGCATGTGTTTCTGTGTGCTGCCTGTGACACGCCCTGAGAGCGGTGCTGGCCAAGAACCAGCTCTCTGATCATTACAGTCCCATCCCATGAGACCCAGGAATGCAACCCCCACTGGCCACCGGAGCCAGGAAGTCAAGCAGCATCCCCTGAGTGGCAGTCACAAAAACTGGGGCACCGATGTGCAAACTGGGGTACCAGCTGTGTGTGAAAGCTCCCCTCTGGGAAATATTGGTGCTCTGAGGGTGGCAGAGTACAAACACAGAACCCACCCTCCAAGGTCTCTGGAGAGGATGACTGAGTCTTTAGATATGTGTTTGATTAGAACCCTGCCACTCAGATCACACCTGTGAAGATAAGTTGGCCTGCTTCACAGAGAGCCTGGGCTCCTCAGTCTGTTGTCTCTCTGTTGTGACATTGGGGGTGCAACCTGGGTGTGAACTCTTTCTCCATTGGTTACGGTCCAGTGGGACCCATGAGCATAGCCCTCCAGCTGTAAAAATGAAGTCACCAGGCGGGGGTACAGGCTCCACTCTAGGAGATAGCAGAGGGCTGGAGTGAGGCAAAGGGGGAGAGCAAAGATTGTGCCCACGGGCCTCCGTATTTGGAGAGAATTTCAGCAGACCCCCCAGATGTGTGTTAATGTAGATGTCAGCCCCGTAGGCCAGTGCGTTAACATGAGAAAATAAATCTCTTTAACAGAAAGCTTAGGCACTTTTTAGTTGGCCGCCTCTGTGCTCGGCCCTGGGGTGGGTGTTTGCACATGTGAGACCTTTTAAGAACAATTTTCTCAGTTCACCATAGACTTGTGAGTCTCAGCGATGCAAGCCCTACTAGATGTTTTGGGGGCTCCTTTCTAAGGTGCAGGTAAAAGTCGAGGTGTCACATGTAGGGTTCAAACCCTTCATGCCTCAGGGAGAAGCTCAGGTTTTTTGAGTTCCCTCCTGATTGTGGGTTGCCATACCTAGAGTGGGGTTTATAGGAAGGTCGTGTCAGCCTTTCCCACCCACTCCAATGTGGGTTTTTTTTCGTTCACTTTATGTGTAGGAGTTTGCTAAGCTAGTTTTTAGCCTCCCCCTCCCTACCGCTGGAAACTGTTCCATATGCAGCTGTAGATTCACTGTGTATTTTGGTTTCTCTAGAGACTCCTTCTTAAATAGGTTCTTAGCCACTTCTTCCAGCTGTGATAATCCTTTGATTCGGTTTTGTTCTTCACAAGTGCTTTTTAGGGTGTTTTTCTTTTAAGTAAGACAGGAAGACTAGAAAGAGCTAAAGTTAGGTATTTCCCTTCTCCCATGTTGATGAGGCTCTGGTAAAACACTTCCTTGAGGACCAGCCCTTGTTGAGGAGAACACAGTGTGCTGAGCATATTTTACAATGGTCCCTTTTCCCCTTCCCTTACTGGAAGCATGAGGGGACTTTTCTTTGATCTTCACCCTGAGAGTCTAGTGGTATTCCTTAAGGTCCCCTTCTAGGACTGTATCTCAAATCTGGGGCATGGTTAAGCCTTCTGCAATTAATCAATGACCCTCTACATGTTTCTGCCAGTTGCTGGCTGCAGAGATAAATTCTGGTTTTCTGTATTCACCTATCTCTTTAGATTTGGGGCCGGCAATTTGCCCTGTGACCTCAATTCTCTGATGGGTCTAAGAAGAGTCATTGGTTTTCAGTTTAGTCATATGTTTTTTATTTTTCTCTTTATGAAGATGGGAGTCTTAATTTCCAAGCCTTTTTTTTTTTTTACATGTTACACTAGAACAGTTTTTAAAATAGATACTTTGAGAGTATTTTTCATAGGCCAACATGTAGTTTGTCAATAGACTTCTATTTCTTTCTTTCCTTTCTCTTTGAATTTTACTTTTCTTGCCTTTTTGCACTGAATAAAGCCTCCAGTATAATACTGTATGTGTGCGGTGAGGAAGGACAGTCTTGCATCATTACCAGTCTTAGGAAGAAAGCATTTGGTTTTCCACAATTAAGTCTGATATTTGCTGCATGTTTTTCATAGACATCCTTCATTAGGTTGAAGAACTTCCCCGATTTTCTTGGCTTGCTGAGAGTTTTGATCATTTGATGTTGAACTTTGTCAAATGCCTTTTCTGTATCTGTTGAGATTACCGTAGGGTTTGTTTTTTTTCCCTTTAGTCTTCCGAGATGATAAATTACATCATTTTATGTTCAAATGATGAATCAAACTTCCTTTCTTGGAATAAACCCCACTAGGTCATTATCAGTTTCCTAGGCTCGTCATAGGGAAAGTGCCACAAACTGGGTGACTTAGTTAGAACAACGGGAATCTATGGTCTCAGAATTCTCAAGTATAGAAGTGTAAGATCAAGGTCAGCAGGGCTACACTCCACTTGAAATACATAGGAGAAGGGTCATCCTTTGCCTCTTCCAGCTTCTCGTAGCTCCGGGTGTTCCCCGGTTTGCAGCAGCATGACTCCACTTGGTACCTCCATGTTCACGTGGCATTTTCCTGTCTCTTCACATTGTCTTCTCTTTATATGTGTGTCTGTCTCTGTGACCGAAGTTCCCCTTTTCATAAGGATACTAGTCATACTGGGTTAGGGTCCACCCTATGACATTATCTCAATTTGGGTAACGCTGCAAGGACCTTATGCTGTGGTCTGAATGTTTGTGGCCCCCTCCCCCCAATCCATGTGTTGAAATCCTAAGCACCAATGGTGAGGGTGTTAGCAGGTAGAGCCTTTGGGAGGTGCTTAAGCATGAAGGAGCCCTCACAAATGGGATTGATACCTTATAAAAGAGGGCCCAGAGAGGTCCTTGGCCCCTGCCACTATGTGAGGACACAATGAGAATGCACCAGCTACGAACCAGGAAGGTGGCCCTCATCAAAACCAGCATGCTGGCACCTTGAGGTCAGACTTCCCAGCCTTCAAAACCATGAGAAATAGGGGCGCCTGGGTGGCTCAGTCGGTTAAGCCTCTGACTTCAGCTCAGGTCACGATCTCACAGTCCGTGAGTTCGAGCCCCGCGTCGGGCTCTGGGCTGATGGCTCAGAGCCTGGAGCCTGTTTCAGACTCTGTGTCTCCCTCTCTCTCTGCTCCTCCCCCGTTCACGCTCTGTCTCTCTCTGTCTCAAAAATAAATAAACGTTAAAAAAAAATTAAAAAAACAAACAAACCGTGAGAAATAAATTTGTTTATGAGCTACCTGGTCTGTGGTATTTTGTTAGAGCAGCCTGAGCAGACTAAGACAACTTATTTCGAAATAAAGTCACATTCTGAGGTACTGGGGGTTAGGACATCAACGGATCATTTTTTGGTGTGAAGATGCAATTCAATGCATAAAAGTCATGATGTGTAATCGTTTTGCATATTGGTAGATTTGATTTTTTGCTAAGGATTTTTATATTAATGCTTATAATGGATTTGAATTTGAACTATTTTTTTCTTGTAATGACTTTGGTTTTGGTGTCATAATGCAGTTTCATAAAATTTGGGGGAAACATTCCTTCCTCTTATTTTTCTCTGGCCGCTTTTAAGATTTCCTCTTTGTCTTTATTTTTCTGCATTTTCACTATAAATCCAAGTGTAATATTCTTGACTTACTTTGTTTGAGATGTCTTGGTTTTCTTGCCTCTGTGAAAAAGTCATAGCCATCATCTGCCAACATACTGCTTTTGCCCTATTTCTCTCTCCCTCCCTCTCTTTGTATGTGTTTTTATCTGCTTTTACCTTGCAGCACTACTAATTCTGAACCATCTTAAACTGACAGTACTTGAGATCTCTTGGCCAACTCTGATGATGCCAATTTGGGTTATTCTGCTAGGAAGCTCCCTCCCTCCCATCTCTCTCTGTCTCTCTCTCCTTTGTCAGAATTATACCAAGGGCCTGTGGGAGTGGTTGAATGGATAATGGGACAACATTCTTTCAACTTCACCCTGACCCTGAGATGAGTTTCTGTGACTATGACGTTTTCTCAGAGTCTCTGTCTTGGGCATGACCCGAGCCTTGCCTTACATAACCCCTGTTTCCCCACTGTTAATTTTGGTGTTAATTGGCACATTTCTTCAGGAGGAAGGTGCTTTTTGAATTTTTTACTTAATTCTCTTGAATTTTGTTTTTGATGAAAATTTGGCTTGATAATAGCTACTCGCTTGAGTAGTGAATTTAAAAAGCCTTAAAAAAAAAAAGTCACCATTTTAAGCTGTGTCAACAGAAAGTTCGGTCACAATAAGATGGCCTATGATTACCTAAAGCCTTGTTTTTGTATCCAGGTAAATCACTGCTTTCTACATCTTGTTTACCAGCTTTTCATTCATTTCTTGATAGGACATCTGGTCTCCTGCCTCAGTGATGACTTCTACGTGGGGCCCCAATAGTCCCTCTCTTTCCAAACTTCATAAACAATTTGCTGGTCTAATAATGATTTGTTTTCATTATTCTTAAAGTCCAATGAACTTAACCAGGAAGTGTCTTGGAATTTGTGTTAGATTTTTCTTAGTTGTTTTATTCTCATTAAAGAAGGATCTATTCTACTACGACTTTCAGTATTTTTGTTTCATGTTTTAAATTTCTTAAGGACAAGAAATATGCATACGTTGGATCCTTTGTCCCACATCTATAATTTTTCTCCAGTTCTTTATCATCTGTGCTCTTTTTCATTTCATTTTGCTTAGTTTTCATAGTCTGTGCAGGACATGCCTCTTTTCAGCTCTCTGTTATCTTAGTTGCTTCTAAGGTGGCTTTCCTTTTTCTTAAGATATTTCTCTTTCATTTCTTTTCTGAGCTCTTTCAGGTCACATTAAAAATTCTTCTGCAGTTTCATTATCACTTCAAAAAATAATTTAGTATTTCTATTTTTGACCTCTTGTTTCATAATGGCCATATTTAATTTATTTTACAGGAAATGTATTTTCTGTGTGTTTTGTAACTTAATTCCTTTGATGTGCAAACAAGAATTTCCTTTGTCTTTTGTTCCTTAGGCTTTGTCATTTTTATGGGCAAAGGGCTGCATTACGTTTTCATAGATTCTATGTTGGCTCACTTTTTACTATTATACAATTTAATGGGGCCACTCTAAGAGACCAGTTATTTGCTGAAGAGACATGTTGGTGTGGTGAGAGGCACCTAGTGTGTGAGCCAGGACGTTAAAGGCTCAGGCCTTTCAACTGGGGACACTTGGTCACCAGCACCCTTCTGTCAGGTAGCAGCAGGTCAACAGGCTCCCCCTTGAAGCCTGTTGATAGCCTTGAAGATCACACATGTCTCGTCAGGTGTTTAGAGCTTTATTTATTTTCATCAGCAGCCCCTTAGTAAACTGTAACTCACCTTTTGCTTCTTTACCCTCACACATGGATGCGTTGTTAGGGAAACGCTTGAAGAGAAATAGCTCTCTTACTAAACATACAGTGATGGTGAGAAAATTCGTGACTCAAGGACTTGAATATCCCTATTAATCCTGCACTACAGGACCTTGGGCAAGTCTGAGGAAAACTGGGTACATGGACTCAGACATAAAAATGCTTCTTACTGTTGAGGGCACACTAGCCTCTATTTCTTGTCAGAAACAAATGAGACTTTCCTTGGCCCCTTGGTCAAAAATCTCACTTATTTTGGGGGTAGGAGATATCAAAATATACGTTACCTGGGTAAAGTTAATGGGGCCAGGAAGACTATTCAAGGCTATTTCAATAGAGGAGAGAGACTGAGCTCACCTTAGCTGAAACAAAGGTGGGGGAGTTTTAAAAAGCTGGGGTGGGGAAGGAGGAGGATTGTTGGCCACCTGTGTCTGCTAACTGGCTTTACCCAAAGAATAACTACATTTTCTCTTATCTTCATGACGTGAGAATTTTACACTTTGAGCAAGGCACCCCCTGAAGTTAGGTTCCTACCCTACCATGGAATGGAGAATTTCTTTGATGATTACATTTCAGGGATCTCCCAGTTCCTTGAGAAAAGCTTTCCCCTTGGATCTTAAAGCTGGCAAGGGGCTTTTCAGGACATTTCTATACATTTCAAAGGGAGTAGAATAACAACATACAATCACCTTTTCCAAAGTAAATGCTTCACGTTAGTAAAAAGGAAAGGGAATTCAGGACTAGAGACAAGAAGGCATCTATTTCCAATTTAGTCAAGCTGGGGGGAATGTTAAGGCCATCTTGGTCAGGGGGCTGCCCTCCGGTCATGGAGCTACTGCTCTTGAGCCAAGACACTCTCCCCTCCGCTTCCCCCAGCCCTATTCACCTTCTCCCCTCGCCCATTCTTTTTCTGAGGCCAGCTGCTGGGCCCTATCTCACTGCATCTTCCCCAGTCTCCTGCCCCGGCTGAGTGTCAGTGCCCACCCAGAGCCTCCAGGGCTGGGGAGGGAATGGGGATGTGGTAGCCATGAGGGAACCAGAACCGCCTCGCCAATGCAGGGTGACAGGGGAGGTCTTGGATGTCTGGTCCCTGGAGAAATGGATGGGACAGGTGAAGAACTGGAGGCTAGGAAAACAGTCTCCTCCTTGGGGACTCAACAGAGGTCCAACATGCAATGCACTTGATGCATTCCCTGGAGCCTGATTTCAGTTGCAATTCTGGGTAACATTCCTTTGCCTTCTTGTAGGACCTGTTGATTTCTCTTTAATCTGTCAGGAGGTGGAGGAAAAAATGGGCTGCCAACAGTCTCTTCAAGGATCAGACGTGTCCAAAGTCCGCACCATTTACCTCAATGAGCCCATTAGGAACAACTTCTGCAAAAACTCCATCAGGTGAGAAGTGTGTGTAGCTGGGAGGAGAGGAAGGAGGAGGATGTAGTCCTCACCTGCAAAATACACTTGGTGTAGATACTTCAGGCTGTAACAGTTGTCTCAAACCCTGAGAAACTTTGAATTCTCAAGTTCACTACCAAGAATAGGCTGTGTCTTCATCTCACCCTCAAGGTTTCTGTTTCTGAATTGGCCTCTGCTCTCACTTGTTCCTCCTGTTCATAGCAGTACCATGCAGCCCACTGCCAATCGAGAGTGCCCTTTAGCAATACCTAGGAGGTAAAAGTGCTTTCCTTTCTCCCCCCCAAGGTTTTATTTAAATTCATGTTGGTTAACATATAGTGTAGTATTGGTTTCAGGAGTAGAATTTAGCGATTCATCACTTACGTATAACACCCATGTTCATCCCAACAAGTGCCCTCCTTAATGCCCATCACCCATTTAGCCCATCCCCCTCCCCAAACACCTCTCCAGCAACCCTCAGTTTGTTCTCTACAGTTAAGAGTCTCTTGTGGTTTGCCTCCCTCTTGTTTTCATCTTATTTTCTTTTTCCTACACTTCCCCTATGTTCATCTGTTTCGTTTCTTAAATTCCATATGTGAGTGAAGTCATATGTCTTTCTCTGACTGACTTATTTCTCTTAGCATGATACATTCTAGCTCCATCCACATCTTGCAAATGGCAAGATTTCATTCTTTTTGATGGCTGAGTAACATTCCATTAAATACACATGTGCGCACATGCACGCGCGCGCACACACACACACACACACACACACACACATCTTCTTTATCCATTCATCAGTTGATGGACATTTGGGCTCTTTCCTCAGTTTGGCTATTGTTGACAGCTATAACCATGGTGGTGCATGTGCCTCTTTGAATCACTACTCTTTGTATCCTTTGGATAAATACCTGGTAGTACAATTGCTGGGTCATAGGGTAGTTCTCTTTTTAACTTTTTGAGGAACCTCCATACTGTTCTCCAGAGTGGCTGCACCAGTTTGCATTCCCAAGGTAAATGCTTTGCAGTGGAACCTCACAGAGCTGCTGAGTTCTCCACCATTATCCTACATTGGGGAATTTAGCATTAGGCTTTTTTTTTTTTTTTGATTGAAGTATACTTAACATACGGTGTTATATTAGTTTTCAGGTGTATAATATAGTGATTCAGCAATTGTATACATTACTCAGTGCTCGTTAGGGTAAGTGTGCTCTTAATCCCCTTTATTTCACCCATCCCCCCACTCGTCTCCCTTCTGGCAACCACCAGTTATTTTTCTGTATTTAAGTTTCTGGTTTTTTGTTTGCCTCTTTTCTCTTTGTTGGTTTCTTATATTCACATATGACTGAAAAAATATAGTATTTGTCTTTCTCTGGCTGACTTATTTCACTTAGCATTATACCCTCTAGGTCCTTCCATTTTGATATATACCATACCTTCTTTACCCGTTCATCTATGGACGGACACTTGGGTTCCTTCTATATCTTGCCTATTGTAAATAATGCTGCAGTAAACATAGGGGTTCATATAGCTCTGTGAATTTGTGTTTTTGTTTTCTTTGGGTAGATACCCAGTAATGAATTACTAGATCATACGGTAAATATATTTTTAATTTTTCATGAAATCTCCATACTGTTTTCCATAGTGGCTGTACCAATCTGCATTCTCACCAGCAGTGCATGAGGGTTCCTTTTCCTCCACATCCTTGTTACTGTGATTTTTCATTTTAGTCATTCTGACAGGTGTAAAGTGATATTTTATTGTGGTTTTAATTTGCATTCCCGTGATAATTAGTGATGTTGAGCATCTTTTCATCTGTCTGTTGGCCATCTATATGTCTTCCTTGGAAAAATGCCTATTCAGGTCCTCTGCCCATTTTTAATCACACTAATTTGGGGGGGGGTTGAGGGGAATATGTTTATATTTGAATAAGTTTATATACATAGGATGTTAACCCCTTACTGGATATGTCATTTGCAAATATCTTCTCCCACTCAGTAGGTTGCCTATTCATTTTGTTGATGGTTTCCTTCACTGTGCAAAAGCTTTTAATTTTGGTGTAGTCCCAATGGTTTAATTTCGCTTTTGTTTCCATTGCCAGAGAAGACATATCTAGAAAAATATTTCTATGTCCAATGCCAAATGGACATTTCTTTTAGGAGTTTTATGGTTTCAAGTCTTACATTTAGGTATTTAATCCATTTTGATTTTATTTTTGTGTATGATATAAGAAATTGGTCCAGTTTCATTCTTTTGCATGTAGCTTTCCAGTTTCCCAGTACCATTTATTGAAGGGATTGTCTTTTACCCTTTCTGTATTCTTGCCTCCCGTGTCATAGATTAAGTGACCAAATAGGTGTGTGTTTACCTCTGGGCTGCCTATTCTGTTCTGTTGGCCTGAGTGTCTGTTTTTGTGCCAGTACCATAATGTTTGGATTACTATAGCTTTAGTACCATAATGTTTGGATTACTATAGCTTTGTAGTACATCCTGAAATCTGGGAGGGTGATATGTCTGGTTTTGTTCTTCCTTCTCAAGATTGCCTTAGCTATTTGGGGTCTTTTGTGATTTCATACAAATTTGAGGACTATTTGTTCTAGTTCTGTGAAAATGTTAGTGTTTTTATAGGAATTACACTAAATGCATAGATTGCTTTGTGTAGTATGGACATTTTAATAATATTGATTCTTCTAATCCATGATCATGAAATATCTTGCCATTTGTGTCATCTTCAATTTCTTTCATCAATATTTTACAGTTTTCAAAGTACAAGTCTTTCACCTCCTTGGTTAAGTTTACTTTTAGATATTTTATTATTTTTGGTGCAATTGTAAATGAGATTTTTTTTCTTGATTTCTCTTCCTGCAGCTTTGTTATTAGTGTATAGAAACACAACAGATTTCTGTATAGTAATTTTGTATCCTGCAACTTTATTAAATTATCATTACTCATAGTCATTTGGTGGAGTTTTAAGGGTTTTTCAAATATAGTGTCACCTACAAATAGTGACAGTTTTACTTCTTCCTTACCAATTTGGATGCTTTTTATTCCTTTTTCTTGTCTGATTGCTGTGGCTAGGACTTCCAGTGATCTGTTGAATAAAACTAGTGAGAGTGGACATCCTTTTCTTGTTTCTGATCTTAGAAGAAAAGCTCTTAGTTTTTCACCATTGAGTACAATTTTAGCTGTGGGTTTTTCATACAAGGCCTTTAATATGTTGAGGTATGTTTCCTCTAAACCTGTTTTATTGAGAGTTTTTATCAAAAATGGATGTTATATTTTGTCAGTTGCTTTTTCTGCATCTATTGAGATAATATGGTTTTTATCCTTTCTCTTGTTGATGTGATGTATCTTGATTTGTACATATCGAACCACCCTTACATCCCTGGAATAAATTTTACTTGATTGTGGTAAATCGTTCTTCTAATGTATTGTTGGTTTTAGTTTGGTAATATTTTGTTGAGGATTTTTGAGTCTATTCATATCAGAGATATTGGCCTGTTGTTTTCTCTTTTTGGTAGTGTTTTTGTCTGGTTTTGGTATTAGGGTAATGCTGGCTTTGTAGAATGAATTGGGAACTTTTCCTTCATCTTTTATTTTTTGGAATAGTTTGAGAAGAATATGTATTAACTCTTTTTTAAAAGTTTGGCAGAATTCATCTGTAAAGCTATCTGGTCCTGGACCTCTGTTTGTTTGGAGTTTTTTGGTTACTAATTCAATTTCAATATTGGCAATCTGTGTGCTCAGATCTTCTATTTCTTCCTGATTCAGGTTTTGAAGATTGTATGTTTCTAGGAATTTCTTCTAGGTTGTCCAATTTTTGGCATATAATTTCTCATAATATTCTCTTATAATCGTTTGTATTTCTGTGGTGTTGGTTTTTCTCCTTTCTTTTTCCTTTTTAAATTTTTTAATGTTTATTCATGTTTTGAGAGAGAGAGGGACAGAGTGCAAATGGTGGAGGGGCAGAGAGAGAGGGGGACACAGAATCTGAAGCAGGCTCTTGGTTGTGAGCTGTTAGCACAGAGCCCGATGTGGGTCTTGAACCCACGAGCTGTGAGATCATGACCTGAGCCAAATTGGTCACTTAATGGACTGAGCCACCCGGGCACTCCTCTTCTCCTTCATTTCGGATTTTATTTGAGTCATTTTCTCTTTTTCTTGATGAGTCTGATTATACTTTATCAACTTTATCTTTTTAAAGAACTAGCTCTTGATTTCATTTATCTTTATTGTTTTAGTCTCATTTTATTCATTTCCACTCTAATCTTTATGTTTCCTTCTTTCTGCTAGCTCTGGACTTAATTTGTTCTTCCTTTTCTAGCTCCTTTAGGTGTAAGGTTAGGTTGTTTGGAATTTTTTTCTTATTTCTTGAGGTGGGCCTGAATCACTATAAACGTCCTGCTTAGACCAGGTTTTGCTGTGTCCCAAAGATTTTGGAAAATTGTGTTTTCATTTGTCTCCATGTATTTTTTGAGTTTTTCATTAGCAGCAATAAATGGTGTTGATGATGGGGACCCTGACATGATGTGATGAGAAGTCCACTTTACCTCTGTGTTCCATCCCAACAAATCACCTCACTCTGAGCAGGAGGAAAATGCCAGACAAGCCAAACTGAGGTCATCCTCATTGATCCATTGGTTGTTTAGGGGCATACTGTTTAGCCTCTATGGGTTTGTGTTTTTTCCAGCTCTTTTTTTTTTTTTTTTTTGTAATTGATTTCTAGTTTCATACCATTTTGGTCAGAAAAGATGCTTGAGATTATTTGAATGTTCCTAAATTTATTGAGACTTGTTTTGTGCCCTGATATGTCATCTAGTCTAGAGAATGTTCTACATGTACTTGAAAATAGTGTGTATTCTGTTGTTTTGGATGGAATGTTTTGTTTATATCTGTTAGGTCCATCTAGTCTGATCTGGTTCACAGACACTGTTTCCTTGTTGATTTTCTGTCTGGACAATCTATTAATTGATGTAAGTGGAGTATTAAAGTCCCCTTCTATTACTGTATTACTGTCAGTTTCTTCCTTTATTACTGCTAATGTTTGCTTTTTGTGTTTAGGTGCTCCTATGTTGGGTTCATAGATATTTACAATTGTTACATTCTCTTGGTGGATTAATCCCTTTATCATTATGCAGTGTCCTTATTTGTCTCTTGCAATAGTCTTTGTTTTAAAGTCTATTTACTCTGATTTAAGTATTGCCACCCCAGCTTTTTTTTTTTTTTTTTTGGCTTCCATTTGCATAGTATATGTTTTTCCATCCTTACATTTTCCGTGTGTATGTGCCTCTAGGTCTGAAGTGAGTTTCTTGTAGGGAAGCTTATAAATGAGTCTTGCTTGTTTTTATTTATTCAGCTACCCTATGTATTTTGATTTGAGCATTTAGTACATTCACATTTAATTATTGATATTTACTTATTGACATGTTGTTGTTTCTCTTATTGACATGTTGTAGTTGTTCTCTGTTCCTTTATTCTTTTCTTGCTCTCTTTCCTTGTGGTTTGATGGCTTTCCTTAGTGTTATACTTGGATTTCCTTCTCTTTATTTGTTGTTTATCTGTTGTAGGCTTTTGATCTGTGGTCACCACCAGGATCAAATGTATGACATCTTATGTATGTTGTAGTCTATGTTCATAGTTACTTAAGTTCAAACACATTCTAAAAGCACTAAATTTGGGGGTGCCTGGGTGGCTCAGTTGGTTAGGCATCTGACTTCAATTAAGGTCATGATCTCACAGCTTGTGGGTTTGAGCCCCACGTTGGGCTCTGTGCTGACAGCTCAGAGCCTGGATCCTGCTTTAGATTCTGTATCTCTCTCTCTCTCTCTCTCTCTCTCTCTCTCTCTCTCTCGGCCCCTCCCCTGCTTGAGCTTTGTCTCTGTCTTTGTCTCCCTCTCAAAAATAAATGAACATTAAAATTAAAAACAAAATAAAAGCATTTTTTTTGTATTTTTATATTTGTACATTTTATATTTTTATATTTGTACATTTTTACACCCCTTTATGTTTTATGTATATAATGTCATATTTGACATCATTTTATTTTGTATATCTCTTAACCAATTTTCTGTAGATAACTGATTTTACTGCCTTTGTCTTTTAGCTGTCATACTCACGTATAAGTGAGTTATCTACCACCTTTACTATATGTTTGCTTTTATCTGTGAAAATTTTTCCTCTTATAATTTTCTTCTTATTATGACCTTTTCTTTCCATTTAAAGAATTTCCTTAAACATTTCTTGTAAGGTTGGTTTAGTAGTGAGGGACTCCTTCAACTTTTGTTTGTCTGGGAAATTCCTTATCTCTTTTTCTATTCTGAATGGTAAACTTGTCGGATAGAATATTCTTAGTTGTAGGTTTTTTTTTTTTTTCTTTTGGCACTTTGAATCTATCATGCTACCCTTTGGCCTGTAGTTTCTGCTGAAAAAAATCACATGATAGATTTATGGGGTTTTCTTCTTATGTAACTCTCTGCTTGTCTCTTGCTTTTTAAAAAATTCTCTTTATCATTACTTTTTTGCCATTTTAATTATTATATGTCTTGGTATGGACGTCCTTGGGTTCATCTGGTTAGGGACTCTCTCTGCATTCTGTATCTGGGTGTCTGTTTCCTTCCCCAGATTAGAGAAGTTTTCAGCTATTATTTCTTCAAATAAGTCTTTTGCCCCCTTCTTTTTCTCTTCTTTTTCTGAAATCTCTATATTTGAATGTTATTGATGATGTCACAGAGTTCCCTTAACCTGTTTCCATTGTTTATTATTGGTTTTTCTTTTTGCTGTTCAGCTGGGTTGATTTCCATTACCCTATCTTCCTGATCACTGATCTGTTCTTCTGCATCCTCTAATCTGCTTGTGGTTTCCTCTGCTGTATTTTTAATTTCTGTTACTGAATTCTTCAGCTTTCACTGGTTTTTCACATTTTCTGTCTCTCTTTTTGAAGTTCTCACTGAGTTCATCCACTCTTCTCTCAAGTTCTCTGAGTATCTTTAGGACCGTTACTTTGATTTTTTTATCAAGCATATTATTTTTGTTTCATTTTGGTCTTTTCCTATGATTTTGTCTTGTTCTTCCATTTGTGACATATTCTTCTGTCTCCTGATTTTGTGACTCTGTGTCTATTTCTATGTATTAGGCAGGTTGGCTATATCTCCTGGACTTGAATGTAGCAGTCTTTAATAGGAGTGGTGCCTATAGTGCAATCTCCGTTGGTCCCCAGAACAACATCCTCCAGGGGTGTCTCCCGTGTGGGCTGTCTTGCACCCTCCACTTATAGCTGGGCCTCAGTTATTCTTAGTTCAGACAGCTGCAATGACCCATTTTTTCTTCTGTTGGTGCACTGGACGGGGTTTGCTCCCTGCACTGTGGAGGGGCATGTCTGTGGCTACTGTGGGCTTGTTGGTGGGCAGGGCCGGCAGTCAGCCAACCTGTCTGCAGTTAGCCTTTCTGCCATAGCTGCACGTGCACCCTAGGGCAGGGCTTGCTTTCTGCAGAGCCAGCCAAGACGCCTGGCTGCAGAAACTGGGGGCATGTTGTCATGTGGGGTTATGTCTCCCTCTCTTCAGGGCAGGAGTCCCTTTGGAGCGGTGCCGGTCCCTGTGGGAGCTGCTCGCAGGGTCTGTTGGGCAGCAGCTGCTTTGCTGGGATGCCTGTTGGAGAATCAGGCAGGCCGGATGGGGAGGGTCCACAGGGGAACGCTGGGCTGGGGCACCTGATGCTAGAAAGGTGGGTGAAGAGTGTTGCTGGCTCCCACAAGCATCTGGCTGTCTAGCCTGGGGGAAGGAAAGAGAAATGGCTTCTGCCAGCACTCTTGTTCCTGGAAAAGTCTCATGCAGATTCCTGCCCCTCCAGGCACATGTTTTAAGATTAGTCAGTAAATCTTCATGTATACCCCATGTGCTTTTCAAACTGCTGCTTCTGTATTGGGCCTTGGGCTGGATTGTTGAGTATGCGGGCCCTTTAAGGGCAGGGACTCAGCTTTCCCTTGCTCTCTGGCTCTCCCACAGTTAAGCCTGATGAATTTTAAAGTTTTTGGATTGAAGCCCCACTGGCCTTCAAGCCAGATTTTATGGGGACTCATCAGTGTGGGTCCCCAGGGCTGGGGGTGCCCTGTGTGGGGTCACATCCTTTTGCTTTTTGGAACTTGTGCTGTCTCTCCCATTTGCGGTTAGTTGTGCTGGGGATTTGGTTCCCAAATGCAGCTCTGCCTCTCCTGCCCTTTTTGGTGTGGCCTCTTCTATGTGATGGAGCTGTTATCTCTGTGTGTTTGTGGGACAAGGTGAATTCAGGTTTCTCCTGTTCTGCCATCTTCCCCAAACTCCTGGTCTTTCCGGTTATTTTTAAAAGTTTATTTATTTATTTTGAGAGAGAGAGAGAAAGCAGGGCGGGGGGAGAGAGAGAGAGAATGCAAGCAGAGGAGAGGCAGAGAGAGAGCGAGGGAAAGAGAATTTCAAGCAGGCTCCACACTGTCAGTGCAGAGCATTACGCCGGGCTTGATATTAGGAACTGTGAGATCGTGACCTGAGCTGAAATCAAGAGTCAGAGGCTTAACTGACTGAGCTACCCAGGCGCCCCTTTCTGATGTTTAAATGTAGTAGATTCATTAGAAAAAAAGAAACACACCCGTGATGGTTTTCTTTGTCCGTGACGTGGCCTAGGCATTTGGGGGTAGATGGATTTAAGATAACTTTTAATGATAAAGCTCCTGGGAGGGAGAGAAGGGAGAAACATTGCTGGCTCTTGTTATCCTTGAACTATAAGACAGATGCTGATTAGGAGTTCTGTTATAAGAATTACAGGCCATTAGAAAATGTGGCATACCTCCTGCTTGTCTATTGTATTCGTAGTTCTTAGTTCCTGAGATGGAGAAAATTCTTTCTTTGTCCTGACATTGTTTTCAGGTAACAATGAGTGTTCAAAAACGACAAAAAAATCTTCAGAAAAGAGTCAGTGTTTTATAATAATATTTTATCCACTTCTGGGTTTTCCTTTGGTGTTTTTAGAGTTCAGAGTGTGAACTGACAGTGGTAATTTTCTTTCTGCCTACAGCACAGCCAAGTACAGCATATGGTCATTCCTCCCTCGATATCTGTATCTGCAGTTTAGCAAAGCTGCTAATGCTTTCTTCCTGTTCATTACTATATTGCAGGTAATATTCCTGAACACATTACTGGATTATGCTTTTTTTAAAAAAGAAAAATGTAAAAAGCTCATTTAGCTGAAATAAAAATTGAACGTACAGAATAAATTGAAACACGGCAAGAAGAGAACTCTCTTCTTACAATATTTAAGTTACTCAGTAAGACTTCGAAATTCTCATTTGGGGGATGAAAAACGTGTTGATGCCCAGTAGATGAATTGGCCCACAGTTCTTCCTGATTTAGATCATTAATGAGATATTATTGGACTAACTTTTATAATGTATGCCACCTCCATGAGAGGATAATTTTATTGTATTAAAAGAAAGAGTTTAAAGAAAGTCCAAATGCTAGTTTGAAATAGCTAATTTTCTTTTCTCTTCTTTTTTTAATATTTCAGTAAGAACACTTAATGTGAGATCTACCCCCTTAACAATTTTAAGTGTATGATATACCAGTGTTAACCATAGACATCTGTTGTACAGCAGATTTCTAGGACTTCTTAATCTTGCATAACTTAGACTTTATTCTCATTGAAAAACAACTCCTTATCTCTCCCTCTCTCTAGACCTTGACACCACCATTTTACTCTGACTCCATGAATCTGGCTACATTAGATATCTCACATAAGTGGATTCATGCAGTATTTGTCTTTCTATAGCGTACTTCATTATAATGCCTTCAAGATTCATCCATGTTGTTACATGTGGCAGAACTTCCTTCTTTTTATAATTTTTTTTAACATTTATTTATTTTTGAGAGACAGAAAGACACAGAGCGTGAGCAGGGGAGGGGCAGAGAAAGAGGGAGACACAGAATCCGAAGCAGGCTCCAGGCTCCGAGCTGTTAGCACAGAGCCCGATGCGGGGTTTGAACTCACAAACCGCGAGATCATGACCTGAGCCAAAGTTGGCTGCTTAACCAACTGAGCCACCCAGGTGTCTCAGAATTTCCTTCTTTTTAAAATCTGAATAATATTCCATTGTATAGATGCCACATTTTCTTTATCCACTCATCCATCGACAGACATTGATGTTGTTCCCATATCTTGGCTATTGTGAATAATTCTGAGCTGAATGTGGGAGTGCTGCTGTCTCTCCAAGATCCTGGTTTCAACTTTTGGATAAATACCCAGAAGTGGGATGGCTGAAGCATATGGTAGTTCTATTTTAATTTCTTTGAAAAAGTTCCGTATTATTTTCTGTAACAGCAGCACCATTTTATATTCCCAACAGAAGTATACAAGGATTCCAATTTTTTCACGTCCTCACCAACACTTGTTATTTTCTGTGTTTAATTAATAGCCATCCTAACATGTGTGAGGTGATACCTCATTGTGGTTGCGAATTTCATTTGCCTGGTGACTAGTGACATTGAGCACCTTTTCATGTACCTCTTGGCCATTTGTATGTTGTCTTTGGAGAAATGTCTATTCAAGTCTTTTGCCCATTGTGATTGGATTATTATTATTATTATTTTCCTGTTGAATTGGAGTTCCTTCTATATCCTTACCAGATGGAGGGTTTTCAAATATTTTCTCCTATTTTGTAGTCTGCCTTTGCATTTTTTTGATGGTTCCCCTTGCTGTGCAGAAGAATTTTAGTTTGGTGTAGTCCCACTTGTCTGTTTTTGCTTTTGTTGCCTGTGCTTTTGGCGTCATATCCAAGAAATCTTTGCCAAGACCAACGTCTGGAAGCTTTCCCTCTGTGTTTTCTTTTAGGAATGACATCTTTTCAAAACACTTAAATTCAAGACCTTCCATAATCTGGTTTATTCCTGTTTCTTCAACCTTGTTTTTGTCATGAACCTTGCAACCCAACGCAATCTGAGAGGCAAGTCTCCTCACAATTCTTCGGTTTTCTTCCTCTCTTTAGACCTTGGTTCATTCTAGTCTCCAACCCAGAAGGCACTCATCTGGCTATACCCCACCCATTCTCTTAAAGGCATAACTCAAAGCCATCCCCCTCCAAACTCCACTAAATGCCATGTCCCATGCTAATTTCTCCCTCCCTTATCTTCTGTAGCAGTAATCTGTGCTATGCATTATAATTGGTTTTATTTCTCCTGGCAAACTGCAAATTCCTTGAGAATAGAAACCGTGCCTTCAAGGGACACCTGGGTGGCTCAGTAGGTTAGCTGTCCCACTTCAGCTCAGATCATGATCTCACAGTTGGTAAGTTTGAGCCCTGCATTTGGCTCTGTGCTGACGGCTCGGAGCCTGGAGCCTGCTTCAGATTCTGTGTCTTCCTCTCTCTCTGCCCCTCCCCCACTCACGCTTTGTCTCTGTCTCTCAAAACTAAATAAAAACGTGGAAAGAAAGAAAGAAAGAAAAGAAAAGAAACAGTGCCTTCAAAACGGCCAAGCTTTGAGATAAGAATTTACTGAATCTGTTGAATTGACCTTAAACAGAAGATTGGCACTAGCAAAAATTTATAGAGATCACAGAGCGTGTACCAAAACCTGGGCGTGAAATTAATAATTCAAGGATGAATTGTCAGACGTAGTTCTCCCTTTGGAGAGCGGGTAGTCTTAACATACAAGTGCTTTAGGAAATATTTATAAAGTGCTAGGGAACACGGCCTACTCTGGGCTTGAGGGCGAGTGGTTCAGGAAAAGGTACTGAAAAAGAAGACATTTGAGCCAAAGACCAGAGAATGAGGAGCTCAACAGTAAGTAGAGGTCAGCAGAAGAAGAGAAGACCTTTGGGGCACAGAAGACCGTGTGAGCAAAGGCACAGCAACCGGAAACACTGGTCGCCTTTTGAGAGAACCGGGGACCCAGTGGGGGAGGGAAAGAGGTAGACTTTTCTCCAAGAAGGTCTTATATGTTTTGCATTGTGGAAATTTAAAGCGTTAAAATTTTCTCTAGCATGTGAAATGTTCTGGAAATGGTAAAAATTTTGTCTGGAGTGTAGAGAAGAAGCTAAAGATGTTGGCCGAGGCCAGGTAACGAGAAGCTTCGGGAGCTACATTCAGAAGCTTGGACTGTAGTGAGAAGGCAGTGACAGTCAGGAGCTACAGTGAAGTGACCAGCTCCGGCGAGGCTTTAACTGAGGAAAAGAGAGAGGGGGGCCTGGGAGCAACACGACGGGCTTGGGGTGCACTGGAGAGAGATGGAGAAGTCAGGCAGAGGCAAGTTATTTGGAAGGCAGGTTTCATTGATAGCCTCAGTGATCCTAGAACCTCTCCCTTTCTTCCTCTGTGTCTGACTGCTTTTAAAGTAACCACAAGAATTATTGAGCGCTTCAGAATAGATACTCTTTGGCTGCACAAAGAAATAACAAGCAGGAAATAAGGCAGCATAGAGAGTATCCACTCTCTAGACCCAAGTCTAGAAATACAGGCCTGAGAGCTGTTCTAAATCTGTTAAAGGATCTCCTTTACAACCTCATCTACCCTTGAGTCCATCAGAAAACTGCCAGTCTGCTTGTCACTTTATTTCTCCTATCTTTAAACAGTGGGGCATAGCCCCAGAGCCCTCTCCACAGGTAATTTGTACCCAAGCAACGTTATTCTCCCAGGCCTCCAAAAAATTTCTCTTCCGCCTCAAAAAGAAGCAAGATTCGGTTAAGATAACTGACCTTCTGGCTTTAACTGTTTGGAAAGGATGCTATCTTAGACAATTAAGTTTTGAAAGCTTCAAATACAGTCAGCTTCAGAATACAGTCCAAGCCTCTGAATTCAAAACATAATAACAGTATTCTCTTGGGAAGGTGACATATGACTGAAGCGTTAAGTAGGCGCCCTGGTGGCTTTCCCATAATGTAATGTTTCACACCATGCTCGAGGGATGGTTTCGATGTGCTAAGAGTCTCTTTCCCCTTTTTATTTGACACCGTGTGTTGTTTTCATGTCCTGGGTATGCCACGAGTAGCCTGGCTTTTAGCGTTAAGCAAAATACAAGAAAAATGTATCATAGAATTCATAGTGTAACTCTGTTTTCGCAGCAAATTCCAGATGTGTCTCCAACGGGAAAATATACAACTCTCTTGCCTTTGATGATTATACTTACCATTTCAGGCATCAAAGAGATTGTAGAAGATTATGTAAGTTTACTGTTAGTGAAATGTTCCCAAAACTATTGCCTTGAGTACATGAGGTATATTTCTTGCTCTTTTTCCTAGCTGTGTGTTTTGCAACTGGTATAATTCTTTAAACCTGTAGTTGATGTGAAATGTGAATTAAACTCTAAGGTTTCAAATTTTAAAGTGTGTGTGTGTGTGTGTGTGTGTGTGTGTGTGTGTGTTTGAGAAACCAGCAGGACTTAATAGTGGTCATAAGAACTATGATAGTATCTTTGGGGATATGATGCAACCAGAGGTGAAGATCCTAAGAGGTCAGGAATTGTGCAGTGACTTCGTTTCTCCTTTAACCTTGTCAGAGCTATAATTTCACGAGAGCTGCAGGTTTTAGCTGTGAAGGAAAAGAAGAGAGACATTTAAGATTGCTTTCTGTTTGCTCTGACCCTACCTCATAAAGACAGCTGGGCCACTCCAGTAGAGGTCCCTTCCTCCTCACTCACAATCCTCATGCTTATTTTCCAAAATTGCTAACTATTTGTTATTCATATTCTTGTGCCGAATTCCTTCATATCTTATTAAGATAGGACATCAGGAAAATCTGTTTGGTTGCTGGTCTTTTGATTGGTTTATAATATGAAAGAATTTCTCAAACTTGATTTAAAGCCTTGGGCTAAATTGGAGCGAAATCCACGATTGCTACTTGTGTGTTTAACTATAAATATAGTCATTGAAAGCAACCTATAATGTGCTAACATTTTCAGTAGCATTCATTATGTAGGAGGCCCTGTAAAATGTGCGTGTGCGTCTGTGCGTGTGTGTGTGAGCGTTTGCATGTGTTCACTTAAATGGAGCCACGGACAGGTTAGTGACCTGTGAAGCCTGCATTAGTAAAAGGCAGAGCTAGGATGTTAACCAAGGCAAGCCGTCTCCCGAGGCCACACTTAGCCCCTCCCTTAGATGACCTCTCATTTAGGAGAGTCAGATAAGGGCAAAACAAAGAAGAGACTGACAGGTTTGCTGCCTCTGTTCTTTCTTAAACCTACTGTGACTTGTATTATAATGTGAATTATTCACTCTGAACTTCCGATGTAATGCATTTTTTTCTATAACAGAAACGACATATGGCAGACAGATTAGTCAACACAAAGAACACAATAGGTAAGATATTAGACTGAGCTTTTATCTCTTCTCACTGTAAGAAAATACCCAAATTGACCAAATAGATACACATACTGTGTTTCATAACGTTCTATTATTTAAAGGAATAGAGACACAAAAAACCAACAACCAGAAGGAAGCTGTTGCCATATGTAAGAATCATCAATTATGTTAATTAGGATAAAAGAAAAGAAAAGAGATGGGAAGTTGGAATGTTTGGGATATGAGCAATTCTTATGTCAATAGAAAAGATCTGGAGGGGCACCTGGGTGGCTCAGTCGGTTAAATGTCTGACTTCCACTCAGGTCATGATCTCATGGTTCAGGAGTTTGAGCCCCGCGTTGGGCTGTGTGCTGACAGCTCAGAGCCTGGAGCCTGCTTCAGATTCTGTGTCTCCCTCTCTCTCTCCCTCTCAAAAATAAACATTAGAAGAAAAAAAAAGATCTGGGTGTTACATAGTCTCTCCCAGTCCTAGTTTTGATATGTGCTATTTTGATAATTGATTAGAAATATAGGTTATTTTTTGGGCTATCAGCCAGTATTTTAGCATGTAGCAGCGAACTTTTCAGGAGTGGAAGTAACTTAACGTAGCTTCTACCTGTCATCTGTCTATACTTATGTTACATTATATTATTGCTCTATTTTGATGCAGTGTGTGTGAACACAGTTTACATATTTTTCTACTTTATGTCAAGGTTAAATTAATAAAGACAGTACCTTGTAAAGAAACACATTTAGATTTTTGGAAAAGTATCTTTTATTATTTTGGACTTTACCTAATACAATTGTTACAGTTAATATATAGCTATATGTTTTTCAGTGTTCAGAGAGAATGAATGGCAAGTGATTATGTGGAAAGAGGTAAGAACGTATTTGAACTTTTAACTTAGTAAGAAGCGCCTACCATATATATTTATTTATTATTATTATTATTTTTTATGTTTTATTTATTTTTGAGGGAGAGAGAGACAGAGCATCAGTGAGGGAGGGGCAGAGAGAGAGGGAGACACAGAATCCGAAACGGGCTCCAGGCTCCGAGCTGTCAGCACAGAGCTCAACGTGGGGCTCGAACTCACGAACCGCGAGATCATGACCTGAGCCGAAGTCGGACGCTTAACTGACTGAGCCACACAGGCATTCCTGGCGCCTACCATATTTAAAGTTACAGACTTTTATCTATGAAACATGATGAAGGAAGTAGAGGATCAAAGAGAATTAAGTATATTTTGCTCAAGGTCACACAGCCCACAAGTGGCGAAACTAGGATTTGAATTGAAGTCTAAGTGGTTGCAAGTCTACGTGCTTCCTAATGTGCCTCTGGGTTACTTCTGTGTCATTTCCTGGAATATCTAAAGATGATGCTTCACAGACTGTTGCTCAGGGTAGAAGGCAGCCTTTGTATGGAGACTACCTCAGGGGATGTTTCCGTGAATATATTTTCCTTGGGATATAAATAAAAGGCATACTTTTATTTATAGTCGGGCTAGATACCGACTCTGTCCTCATCAATAATTAATTGCTGAGGCGCCTGGGTGGCTCAGTTGGTTAAGCATCCGACTCTTGATTTCGCTCAGGTCACGATCTCATGGTTCGTGAGATCCAGCCCCAGGTCAGGCTCTGTGCTGACAGTGAGGTGCCTGCTTGAGATTCTGTCTCTCCCTCTCTCTCTCTCTCTCTCTGCCCCTCCCTGGCTTGCACCTGTGTGTGCTATCTCTCTCTCTCTCCCAAAATAAATAAAAATAATAGGAATTAATTGCTGACCAGTGTAAAATTCCTTTGAAGGCTAATTATAAGAATGTTTTGATTTCTAAGTATCAGTATTTCTTTCCCTAAGAGAGATAAAACAGTCATGATTGCATTTTGCTCCTCTCATTGAGACGAAGAGAACAAAGCCACTGACAGAGCCACTCCATTCCTGATGGCAGAATGTCAGGGGAGAAGGACAAGAGGAGAGGAGTGAGGCTCCAGCGGGTGGGCGGGGTGCTTCTCTCAGAGCAGAGGCGACTGCATGATTGACTTTTAATTTACCCCCAGTGCCTTCCACTGGAAAAGCAAGTCAAATAGCTAGAGCCAAGGCCCAGGAATTGTTATCTCTCTGACTCCTTTTATACCTGTACAATCAAATGGAGCACTCTAAATATCGGGCTTACAAAAGGAAAAGAGAGTTGATTTGGAGGTACCGTGGGCAAAACAGAAAGAGAGCTTGTAAGACATGACCACCCTTAGGGGAATGACTGCCTGCTGTCAGTTCCATGAGTGCATAATTTTCGGGGTCACTGTTGTTCCGGGGCGGGGGGGGGGGGGGCAGAAATCTAATTACAAAGTTTCAACTTGTCTCAGTCTAGCCATTGTTAGATCTTATTGTAAATTAGTCGTTTATGTAAGTTACAAATTTATTGTTCACTGCATTGTGAATTTTTATGTAATATGTAAGTTGTGAATGTTTATTTGTCAATCTGTTTTTCTCCCCTGCTGTTGCACGTGTTCTCTGCATTTGTAGACACATGCGACTTTTAAGGTTCTCTCTTCACTTTGATATGGAAGTATTTAATTAACCTTTGCCCAATTAATGAAGGTAGACATGATCTGTGTGATCATGCCATAAAAACGAAAATAGTCTCCTTTTCTCTTCCTCTTCAGAAGAAATTACTATTATTTTTTCCAACATAGTTCTAGAAATTGGTTTATGAGAAAATTTTGCCCTCTGCCCCTCTGCATTTCTAGCTGCCCAGGAAGGGCCTGCCACTTTTAAGACTAATGTCCTCAATACTTAGCACCGTGGAAATAAATGCTCAAGGGGTTTGTCAAAGAAAAAGTACACAAGAAGAAAGCATCAAGAACTCATATTGTTTTCCCTCTGTATTGTTCCTAGTATTTACATCTCTCTCTTACTTACAAGTTGGAATTCATTTATACATTCAGCCAACAAATATTTATTTATTTGTTCATTCATTCATTCACTCATTCATTCCCTGTTCCACATAAAGTTCACAGACCAGCAGAGAAAAACACATCATTAGGCAAGCAGTTAACAGCGTGATGGTGTATGAACAGCGTATCATGGGAAAAATACTAGTACCAGTAGGTCTGTTTGGATTTCTCAGCCTTGGCAGAGCTTACATTTGGGCCAGAAAATTATTTGTTGTAGGGGCTGTCCTGTGCATTGTCAAATGTTTAGCAGTATCCCTGGCCTCCGGGCACTTGATGCCAATAGCACGACCCCCTAAAACCCCAACATCGTGACAACCAAAAATGTCTCCAGACATCGCCAAAGGTCCCTGGTGGAGGGGGAGGGCAAAAGAGACTCTGGTTAAGAGCAACTACTTTAGAGGAATGAATCCCTGAAAAAATAAAATTGTTCTAATGTAGCCGAAGTTTCTTAGCATGGCTTCAGGATTTTCGTATCAGAATTTTTCTTAAGAATATTTGACATGTTTTGCCTCTATCTGTGCTTTTAGAATTTATGCTTCGGTTGTTTCTTTCCCGGTTTAAAAGGTCAAGGTGGGTGACATTGTGAAGGCCTCAAATGGACAGTTCCTTCCTGCAGACATGGTTCTGATTTCTTCCAGGTTAGTCACGTTGGTGTGCATTTAAGGAACTTTTATTCTGAATGAGAAATTTTAAGGAAAACAAAGGCCTACCCTACTCACCCCTTACTCCATCCATCTCTTTATAGGATAATCCGACTAGCACCTGCAAAGTTTTACTGTGAAAGGACTCATAGTAAATATTCTCAGCTTTGGGGGCCATGCAGTCTCTGTTGTGGCATCAGAAATAGCCATAGGCAACATGTAAACAAATAGGTGCGGCCGTGTTCCAATAAAACTTTATTTATAAAAAGAGGCAGGGCTTGGATTAGGCCTGTGGGCCATAGTTTGCTGACTGCTATTCTATACTTCTATTATCTTTTTCTTTAATTTCCCTGGGCATATTTTCTTCTTTCCTAATTGTTAGATTAATTCCATCCCTTCTATAATTTCTACAGACGTTCAGCAAAAATTCGAAAAATTTACACCGGTCTTATTTTAATCTTATGGCAATTCTGAGATGTTCCCATTCTATAAACAAAGTGACTCGCACAGAGAGTAAGTGATTTTTTTGGTACCATTAAGTGGGTTCATATGAGACCCAAATTTAAAAACACAGTCTCTGGTCTCTTTGTAGAACTACATTGCTTTATTCACTGGCTGTTTTAGAGGAGACTCCCTGCAATGGGTATTTCCTTCCCATCAGGTGGCGTCTGACCACCTCCCTCATGCTTCTGTGTTGTCCCTCCTGGGTTTCCTCCTTCTTGTTCTCTGTAAGGAGAACGTAGTCTAGGGCATCTGTGGGTAAGAGTGGCTATAGTCATGAACACAGCTGCACTTGACATGTTGGGTAAACTGGTTTCCTAGATAAGTCATAATCATCTCAAGGTAAAAAAAAAAAAAAATTTCCTAGCCATCTAGACACATGTCACTCTGCAGCATAGAGAGATTTCTTGGGAAGAGAAGCAGATTTGTTCTAGAGCTATTGTCCAAGCTTCTTGAAAAGCAGTAATTCCAACATTAGCTCTTTTTCCTACCAGATGCACTTTGTTCTTTTGTCATGGTTGCATTAACCCACTGGACAGAGGAACTTAACTGTTGCTGATGTGTTTCTCTTTTGGGTTTGGTTAGGGTTATGGGGTTGACATAGGAGCCAGAGATGTACCATAAAGTGTTTTGTTTTTATAACCTCTACATTATTTGTTTGTGTGACTTTCTTTACCTCTTCCTTTCTCTCAAAAAAGTACTACTTATATAGAAAACAGTATTTTTTTGGAGTAGGAGAGAAGTAAGGGGGGGGGGGGACAAAAATATTCTTGGACTTTTTTCTGGCAATTTTATAGATTATATTTTCTAAGTATTCACCCTACCCCTGCTAAACAATTCAGATACACACATATGTGCACGCACATGCACGCACCTGCGCACACACACACACGCACGCACACACACACCCCCCAGTGCTTATTTGATTGGGCATGAAAGTAAGAAAACCAGATTGAAGCCAAGAATGAACTGAGAATCTTGGAAGAATCTTCCTAAGTATCTTGGAAGGTAATCGTGTGCCAATATAGGCTTTTCCCCCAAGGGTTTCTGCCAAACCATGAAGACCATAAGCTTCCATTTTGTTGAGCTTAGTGAGTACAAGAGGGATAAAGCCCGGGGGACACCCCTATGTGGAGAACTGGGTAGGGGATTCTTGCATAAAGTTGAGAATTACAATCTTAGTTTAGGTAGAATGAAAAGTAAAACCCGCCATGCTGTAGGGGCAATAGAGAAATGTGCTTGCCTTGACTTTGGCACAGAGGGGAGGGGAGACGTTCCCTGTGAGAATTCAAGCTGACTCATGCAGATATGATCTCTGAATTCACCTGGCCTGTGGGGTGAAGAGATTTTAAGAAGAGAATTTAATGTCATCATGGAAAATAAAGAAAAAAACCTCTAATTAATTAGAAGGAGATAAAACAGAGAAAAGAAAAGGCAACGGTCCAAAAGATAATGGCTGACAGGTTTTCAGAATTGTTGGAAGTCCATCCCTTGGATTCACTGGGTTTCCTGGATCTGAAGCTAGAAGTAAATAATAGGAAGCATCAGAGTCATTGAGAGTGTGATAATCGGAATTGTGTTTGTATTGTTCAGAATGAGGATGAAAATATCAATTGGCTAGAAACCTTAAATTCTGGATTATTTGTGTAAAACTTTAATATCTAAAAGATTAGACATAGAGGATATAACTTCCAGCCATATCAAGGGGAAAGATTATTTGAACAGAAGGAAAAAGCCCTCAAAGGTAACTAAAAGAATAGAAAAAAGAGGCAAAAAGAGGGAGAAACAGAATGCACATAGTCAGGTAGTAGAATAAAGAAAAATATATCATCAATTATAATTAAAGCAAATGGATTTAAGAAGTTAAAAAGAGAAGGTTATAAAATTATCCAGCTATATGTTTATAAGAAATTCACAAAACACAAGTGCTCACAAAGATTAAAATCAAAGGATGAAAAAATACACACCGAAAATAGTAAAAGAAGTCCAGAAGAGACGGTATCACTATTAGATGAAATAGGTTTTGAGGCAAAAAGCGTTGAGGTAAAGTCTCATTGAAGAAAAAGAAAAGAGCCATTGCACAATAAAAGTTTTAATTCATGGAGAAAAGAGGAAACTTATACATCTACAAGAAACTTACAAACCCCACATCATACTGTGATGTTTTAATATTTGCTTTCAGGAACTGATCAAATGGAGAAGAAAGTCCATATGGAGGTAGAATACTTGAAAAGCACAATAACAACCTTGAAATAATGGCATGTATAGAACAGAACTTTTTGGTGTATTATACCAAAAAGTGATGTATACATAATCTTCAAGCACAGTTAGGAATATATGTCAATATATTCTGTCATAAGACAGAATCAACAGATTTTAAGAGGCTGGTATCCCACAGGCCACCTGCTCTGACCACAACGCTATTAAGTCAGAATTCAATAATAAGATAACTAGGAACCTTATGTGTTAGAAATAAAACGTACCTGTAAATCATGGGTCAAGGAGGCAATGATAATGGAAATTGGAAAATACTTAGATTTTAGTACTTATGAGAATGCATCAAATCTCCTGTGTTATAACTAAATTTATAGACATTTTCATTACAAAAGAAATAAATGCAAAAAAAAAAAAAGAGCTAAGAATCCAGTCTAAGAAAATAGCTACAGTACAAAAGAATAAACTCAAAGAAATCAAACATAAGGAAATAATAGAGATAAGAGTAGAAATTAATGGGGTGCCTGGGTGGCTCAGTTGATTGAGTGTCCAACTCTTGATTTTGACTCAGGTCATGATCCCAGGATCATGGGATCGAGCCCTGCATTGGGCTCCGCAGTGAACATAGAGCCTGCTTAAGATCATCTTTCTCTCTCCCCCTCTGTCCCTCCCCACCTCTCTCAAATTTAAAAAAAAAAAAAGAGTAGAAATTAATGAAAGAAAAACAGTGGAGAAGATGAAAATGGGCAAAGCTTGCTTCTTAGAAAGAGACTAATAAATGAAAGTTTGGTAAGATTAATCAAGGAAGAAAAGGAAAGGCACAAATACGTGTATTTGTTTAAAAATTGAAAATTTGATATAATTATAAACGCACCAGAGATTAAAGAGAGGATCTTATGAAAGTTTTATGATCTTGTTTTAGCATTTAAGTGAAATGCATAAACCCATAGGAAAATATAATATACCAAAACTTATTCTAGAAGCGATATAGAGCCTGAATGGTCCTATAATCATTAAGGATATTATATAAGTAGTAAAAAACCAAAACAAAATGAAACCAAAAAAACACATAAACTTCCCACAAAGAGACTATCAAGACCAGACACTGTAACTGTCAAATTCTATCAAACATTCAGTGTAGAGAAAATACCAATTTTCTAATAAACTCCTCAAAGAAATACCAAGAATATGCTCTAATTTTCTGAAACTGGCATAAACTTGACACAAAAAAATTACCAAATACAGAATGAGAAAGGAAACTGACAAGTCCATTTTGCTGCTAATTTTAATATAAAATCTTAAAACCTGACAGTATAAAAGATGGTAATATGTAATGATCAAATGGGGTTTATCACAGGAATGTATATATTTTTTTTAATAATAAGGAGTCTGACTCCATTTTTGGATCTTTGCTGACAGCTTTTAAGCCTCCTTTCCTCTTCCCCTTCTGCCCCATGTCTAGACTGGCTGACAGAAAAGCCTGCGTGCTGCCTCCTTTGGCACCTGCAGGAGTTTCAAATCATGTAAGCCTCTGCTTGAGTGAGGGCTTCCTCCCTAACCACCAAAAAAGCCCCACCCCTAAGCCTGTCTCCTTTACCTCCTCTCTTAAGGCATTTCTGGATCAGCTTCAAAGGTCTGCCCTCTTCTCCCCAGAAAACCTCATTATGTATGTAATAAATCTTCCCACCCTTTTGGTGTGTTTGTGGCATCATCAGTTTTGACACTCAAACCAAATTTTGGGTGGGTGGCTGGCTGGCTGATCCTGCTTCTAAAGGGTAACCACAACAATTTTTTTTTTTTCTTATTAGGAAATCAGTTGACTTTTAAATAAGGAGGAAAAAGTTACAACCAAAAAATTTATCTATCTATCTATATAGATAGATAGATATCTTTTATATTTACTTACATAGTATATATATGGTCATATATATATATATATTATATATATACTGTGTATATATATAATGTATATATATATATATGCCGTATATGTCTTTTATATTTACCTACATGGTACTTTTAATGGTAGTCTTTTTTTCTCCATGTGGATTGAGATACTGCCTTTCATTTTAGTCTGAAGAAACCCCTTCAGTATTTATTATAGGGTAAGCCTGCTGTCAACAATGTCTTTGTTTTTATTTATCTGGGAATGTATTAGTTCTTCATTTTTTGAAAGGTAGTTTTGTTGGATATGGCATTCTTGGTTGATAATTTTTTTCCAGTGCTTTGAATATGTCATCCTAGTACCTTCTATCTTCCAAGGTTTCTGCTGAGAAAGATTTGATAGTCTTTTTTATCATCTCTTCAAAGTGGTGAGTAGCTTTTCTCTTGTTGCTCTCAAGGTTTTCTCTTTGGCTTTAATTTTCAAGTTTGATTAGGATTTGTCTAGGTGTGGTTTCTTTGAGAATATTTTACTTGGAGGCTTATTTTGTTGAGCTTCTTGGGTGTGTAGATTAATGCTTTTCATCAAATTTAGGAAGTTTGGGGTATCATTTCTTTAAATATTTTTTCTGCCCCTTTCTGAATTCTTTTGTGACTCCCATTATATGTATGTTGCTATGTTTGTGTCCCACAGGTCTCTGAGGCTCTGTTTTTTTTTTTTTTCTCTTTATTCTTTTAAATTTTTATTTCTTAGCCTGAGTTATCTCAATTGACCTATCTTCCAGTTCGAGTCTGCTCAAATCTGAGCAGTGGATTTTTCGTTTCAGTTATCATACTTTTCAACCCCAGAATTTCTATTTGCTTTCTTTTTTCTAATTTCTATTCTTTATTGTTATTCCCTATTTGAGGGGACACGTTCTAATATGTTATTTCTTTTGACATAGTTTCCTTCAGCTATTTGAACATATTTAGTATAGCTGATTTACACCTGTCTGGTAAATTCAATGTCTGGATTTGTTCAGAAAGACTTCCTATTGATTTTTAATCTGTATATGGTTCATACTTATTTGCTGCTCATGGTTTTCATGTTTCATGTTTTTTTGTTGAAAATTGAACATTTTAAGTAATATAATGTGGCATCTCTGACCATCAAATTCTCTCTCCTCCCCAGGATTTCTTTTTGTTGCTTTTCATTAGAAGTTTTTCTTTTAGGGGGCACCTGGGCATGAGTTTGAGCCTCACGTCGGGCTCTGTGCTGACAGCTCAGAGCCTGGAGGCTGCTTTTGATTCTTTGTCTCCCTCTCTCTCTGTCCCTTCCATGCTCATGCTCTTTCTCCCTCCCTCTCTCTCTCTCTCTCTCAAAAATAAATAAAAATGTAAAAAGAAAGTTTTTCTTTCAGGCTTTTTGGTTAGTCTGTTGTTTTCCCTAACTTATACATCACCTCAGATAGCTGCAACATTAAAATACTTTCCTGTAAATGTTCTCAACAGATGTTTCTCCCACACCCACCACTGTTTACCTAGATTTGAGCACTGAGTAAGCTCTGGGTTAAGTCAGATAAAAACAAGCCCTTCAGGTGGGACCTTCCAGAGACCATCAGACAGGTGAAATAATAACTTTTTGGGAATAAGGCTTTGAAAGAGGTCATTCTCTTTAATGCTCCCTCAGTACTAGAAATGTGGACTGTTATTTTTTAAAGCTGCTACTGAGCCCAAAGCAGGAGGAAGTTAAAATATTACAAAGCTCTCTTTAAAAACAACAAGATTTGGCTGTTTTTTTTTCTTGAATAAAATCTCCCTGGATTGATTTAAATCTTTAGTTAATTTTCAGAGTTGTGAAAAACTTGATTCTGATAATTTTTGTCAGTTATCTCATTGTTTTATAGAGGAGAAAGTTTTTGGAAGTTCTTACTTTGTTATATCACTGACATCCTTAATGAAGATCTGTTTTTATTTTGGGGTATATGGTCTTGGCTGGCAAAATTCATAGATTGTTTTATTTTAAACTTGATACTGCTGTGAATGAGATACAGTCAAAAGAGATAAGACTGAAATCAAGACTTTAATGACAATTTTTGTTATTCTTTGTGGCACTCCCCGCCTCCCCAAATAATTAATTTTCATGAGTGAGTTGCATTTGACATGGAGTAAAATCTGGCAAGACAAATGTTTGTTAATTCAGTGTTAATTTCTTCACTGGTGAGGTCAGATAGAAATGGAGAAGCCCAAGTGTAGTGTTGGAGGACTTCAGCTCTGTCCAGAGTTATCCTAAAGATTTACCCTCATTATAAAGGCCATAGAGCCTGAGCTCTTGGGAACTACCACGGACACATTTTAGAAAAGAACAGAATTTTAAGTTTGACCTCGTTGTGATGCTGGTCTATTCTGGCCTATGTAACATACCCTGTTCACCGTCAGCCATGTCTCTTTCTGAGATTAAAGAGTAATCACACAGCTTTTGAAGGGTAGAAAGTTCTCTACTACAGGGTGAATTTTAGGCTGGTGGTATCAGACTTAATATCTCCCAGAAAAGTAACTGTGGTCTTTTCGGTTTTGAAGAAACAGAGCTGTTGATGTAGGTCCCATTTCATTGTTCATATTATTGGGAAATTAGTTTTTTTGACAGATATTCATTCAATGTTATTTGCTTTATTTTCCTTAGTGAACCTGAGGCAACATGTTATGTTGCAACATCTAATCTGGATGGGGAGACAAACCTAAAAATACGGCAGGTAAAGACACCTTTTTAAATCCTGATTTTATGCTTAAGCTCACAATGTCAAGTTTTGTCAGGTGCCAATTATTTATTTTTCATGAAGAAAAGTATCTCACTACTCTGGTGTAGATATAATGAGTCCTCAGCAGTTATTTACAGGGTACTTTAAAAAAAAACAAGTAGGAACTAGGTAAGAAAAAAGTGTCCTATAAAATTCAGGTCATAAAGGATAACATACCTTTGAGCATGCTGTTTTGAGGATATTTTTGTTAGTGCTTTGGTAATATAACTATCTTCATGATAAATATCATAATTATTAATCTAAACGAGCTCTGAGTGATCTTATATAACACTGCTTTTTAAACTATCATTTGAATTTCAGAGTAACTTGTGATTATGAATGGAAGGAGATAGTTTTCCAATTAACTTCCTATTAATGGAAAAAAGACATTGATCTTTAAGATCATTAAGTCTTGGGTGCCTGAGTGGCTCAGTCAGTTGAGTGTCCAACTCTTGGTTTTGGCCCAGGTCATGATCCCAGGGTTGTAGGATTGAGCCCCGTGTCGGGATCTGTGAGGAGTGTGGAGCCTGCTTAAGATTCTGTATCCCTCTCCCCTGTTCATGTGCTCTCTCTCTTCCTCTCAAAAAATAAAAAATAAAAATAAATGAAATAATTGAGTCTTTGCTTTATCACTTGGCTTCAGAAAGGAAGCCCCCGATTTTACATTTGAATATTTACATGTCTGCTAATCTTTTTTGCAAACTTTAGTGTGATTGAAAGTGAAAAATATGTATTTAGGATTTATTAAAGTAATACATCATCTTTGTAAAAATAATACAAACAGTACAGAAACCTAGGCAGTCTGTTAAACCTTCTCTATCTTCTAAATCCCATCTTTATCCCCAGTACTAATTGTTGTGATAGTTTGGTGGTACCTTCTTGAATTTTAAAAATGCAATTATAGACTTCTGTTTCAGGAGAAATGAAGTAGACATGTTTTCTTCTATTTTCCTGCTAAGTACAACTAAAAAGTTTGGACATTATGTAGAAAACAATTATAAGGAGGCATTGAAAGTGTCATTGAAAAACATTGAAAGAGTGACAGAAGAAGGTAGATTGTGGGACCTTAGAACCCATGGAACAACATGGTGGTGAGTTCCCTGGGTTTTCCTTTTGCCTTGTATATACCAGGTTTGGGACTGAAGAAACCAAAAACCCAGAAAAACCAATGGACACAGACCCAAAAAAAGGATGGTCCAACAAAAGCCTCCTTTCTCTAGTCAAAGGACTGGGAAAAGGGCAGAGAGTAAGACAGAAACTTTGACAATGGCCACTCTACCCCAGCCAGACACGGAGTGAAAATATGGTCCCATTCCCACCTCTGCCAGCAAAGGTTGAATGTAGAGCCTTGACTTCCACCGTTACCATGCTGAAATGAGGCACCCAACTCCACCACAAAGATGATGTCAGAGAAACCAAGTAGGAAGCTAAGACTTTGATTTTGTAATAAGGGTGGCAGTAAGGCCCTCTCCTCTTTCCACAGTGTCAGTGGAGACGACATGGACATCAGTAATAAGGTGTTCCAATCTCTTCAATGATGGAGGCCCACAGGGCAGCCAGAACTTCCACTCCTGTCCAGCTGTAACAAGGGGCCTCTCCATTTGGCTGTCAACAGAGGCCAAGTGTGCAACTTGTCCTTCTACCCCCATCTTGCAGTAATGAGGCAACACCTTCCTCTGTCAGAGTGGTGTCAAAGGAAGCCACCTAACACAGAAAGCTTAAATGATATCCAGATCTTATAATACCCCAAATGTCCAGATTCCAATAAAAAGTCACTTATTATGCCAAAAACCAGGAGGATCTCAAACTCATTGAAAAGACGACAGCTAATGCCAACACCAAGATAACGAGATGTTAGAATTATCTGAAAGCGATTTTAAAGGATCTGTTGGGAAAAAAAAAACTCCAATGAGCAACTACAAACATTGTTGAAACAAATAGGAACATATAAAAAGTCTCAGCGAAGAAACAAAATCTCAGCAAAGAAATAGATGACCCAATGGAAATTTTAGAACTGAAAAGTACGAAAAGTACTTAAGGCATTAAGAACTCTCAAGTGATGAACTCAACAGCAGAATAGAAGGGACAGAGGAAAGAATCCATGAACTGAAAGATAAAGCAATAGAAATTGCCCAGCTTGAATAACAGAGATAATAGGCTGAGAAAAAAAATGAACAGAGCCTCAGAGACCTGTGGGAATATAACCAAAGAGCTAACATTCATGACATGAGCTACTGGAAGGGGAAAAGAGGGTGGAACTGAAAAACCATCCGAAGAAACAGTGGCTAAAACTTCACAAATTTGCCAAAAAAACGTAAACTATAAATTTAAGAAGCTGAGTGAACCAAAAAGGATAAGCCCAAAGAAATCCATACAAAGACACATTATAATCAAACTTCTGAAAACAATATTTTAAAGTAGTTGAGAGAAAAAAGATACTCCCTATAGGGGAAAGACCATTTGTATAAAAGCAGATCTCTTATTAAGACCCATGGAGGTCAGGGGAGCCTGGGTGGCTCAGTCGGTTAGGCATCCGACTTTGGCTCAGGTCATGATCTCACGGTCCATGAGTTTGAGTCCCGCGTCGGGCTCTATGCTGACAGCTCAGAGCCTGGAGCCTGCTTCCAATTCTGTGTCTCCCTCTCTCTTTCTGCCCCTCCCCCACTCATGCTCTGTCTCTCTCTCTCTCTCTCTTTCTCTAAAATAAACATTAAAAAAATTTAAAAAAGACCCATGGAGGTCAGAAGGAAGTGGCATAACATTTAAAAAATGCTGATAGGGAAGAACTGTCAGTCCAGAATCATGTATGGAGCAAAAATATTTTTCAAGAATGAAGAGAGAATTAAAACATTCCCAATTGAAGGAAAAAAAGAACAGAGTTTGTTGCCACAAGACATACTGTAAAGAATGGCTAAAGGAAGGAAGGAAACCATAAAAAAGGAACATAAGAAACAAGGAATAAAGAACATGATAAGCAAAAATAAGGCCAAATACAATACGCTTCTTTTCTCTTCAGCTTTCTAAATTATGTTTGATGGTTGAAACAAAAATTATAAAGTTATCTGATGTGGTTGTAAATGTATGAAAGAAAATATATAAGGTGTGTAACAGAGGAGGGTAAAGAGACATAAAAGGAAGCAAGGCTTCTATATTTTGTTTAAACTTGTAAGATGACACAAACTGTGAGAAGTTATACATAAATAATGTAATGCCTGGAATAACCACTACAATAGTTATGCACTGAGGAATATACTAAAAAACAATCAAATCAAAATGAAATTCTAAAAAAATGTTCAAGTAACCCAAAGGAAAGCAGGAGAAAGAAAAAACAATAAAGCAAAATCAGAAAAAAAAACAAACAAAATCAATAATTATATTAAATGCCCTGAAATATTGGATTAGAATATTATCTAATGGATTAAAAACATGATCCATGCATATGCTGGATGATATAAGTGTTCTATACAAAACTCACTTTAATTATAATGGAATAGGCAGGTTAAAAGTAAAAGATAGAAAAAGATATGTCATGTAAAGATAAAATAAGTCAGGAGTGGCTTTATTAATAGCATATCAAGTAGACATCAGAGCAAATGAAACTGCCAGAGATAGAAGGGAACATTTTTTATTATGTAATGACAAGAGAGTCGATCCACCAATAAGACATAGCAGTGTTAATGTGTATGCATCAAAATACAGAGCTGCAAATATGTGAAGCTAAAATTGCTAGAACTTAAAGGATAAATATGCACGTCCACATTTTTAGTAGGAGACTTCAGCAACCCTGTCTCATTAATTGACAGAACAACCAGACAGAGAATTCTCAAAGATACAGAACTAAATGCTATCAACCGACGGGATCTATTTGATATTTATACAGCATTCAGCAATACCCAACAAAAGAAAGACATACTCTTTTTGGTGCTCAAAGAACGTACACCAAGATACAGAATACCTGTGTCATCAAACAAGCCTCATAAAAATGAAAAAAATTGAAGCCACGGAGAACGTGTTCTCCACCCATGGGAGAATAAAGCTAGAAATTGTGGCAAACATAACAGAAAAACCTACAAACACTTAAAAAGATAAATTGAATAGCCTGATAACTTCTAAGGAAATTGAATTCGTAATTTAAAAATGCCCCCAAAAGAAATCTCAAGGCCCTGGTGGTTTCAGTGGACTATCCTAACAAACATGCAATGAAAAATGAACATCAGTTATATATAGTCTCCTCCAGAAAACAGAAAAGGAGGAAACACTTCCCAATTCATTTTGTGAAGCTGTTATTATTACCCTGATACCCAAACCAGACAAAGACAGTGGGAAAAAAAAAATGTTTCAATATCCCTCAAGGGTACAGACACCAAAATTCTTTAAAAGTACTAGTAAATAGAATTCAGAAATATAGGAAAAGAAATATAAAGGTTTATTCCATATATTCAAGGTGCATTTAATAATTGGAAATCCATCCATGTAATCCACCATTTTAGGCTAAAGAAGAAAAATCACATGGTAATATCAATAAATGCAGGAAAAGCATCTGACAAAATTGAATGTCAATGAGAAAAATTAGAGAACTGTAGGAATAGAGGGGAACATTCTCAACTTGGTACAGAACATCTACAAAAACTTAGAGCTACTATTAAAATATATGTAATGAAATGTAAGTGGTAAAAGACTAAATGCATTCTCCCCACCCCCCACCCTAGATGGGAACAAGGCAAGGATATCTGCTGACATTACTCTTACTCACGTAGCACTGGAAGCAGTAGAAAGTGCAGTAAAGAGGCATACATATTGGAAGGGAAGTAATAGACTGTATTTGATTTTGACATAGTTGTCTACATAAAAAAGTTGTCTACCTAGATTTCCAAGGAATCTAAAATAAAATGAAACAACGTGTTTTTGGCAAGGATGCAGGATACCAGATAAACACAAAACACTTTCATTTCTGTATAGTGGCAATAAACCTGTGGACCCTGAAATTTAAAAATGCAGTACCATTTATAAGCACTCAAAATGTGAATTAGGTATAAATCTAACAATATAGACAGGATCTGTATGCTGAAAATTTCATTACAATGTTGATGAAAGAAATTAAAGAAGATCTAGATAAATGGAGAGATAAACAGTGTTCATGGATTGGACGGCTCAACACAGTAAGGGATACTAATTCTCCCCAAATTGACATACGAGTTTAATGGAACTCATAGGAAAATCCCAGCAAGATCTTTTGTAGATATGGATGAGGTTATCCTGAAATATTTACAGAAAGGCAAATGAACTATAATAACTAAAACAATTTCGAGAAAGCAGCATAAAATGGAAGGAATAAGATTTCAAGACATTCTACGACAGTAATCAAGAGTGTGTGGTTTTGGTAAAGGGGTAGACACATAGCTCAGTGCAACAGAATAGAAAACCCAGAAATAGATCCATACAAATATGCCCAAACGATTTTGTCAAAGGTGCAAAAGCAATTCTTTGGAGAAAAGGTAACATTTTCAACAAATGGTTCTGGAGCACTTGTACATTCACAGGCAAAACAAAACAAAACAATAACCTCAAATAAACCCTTGACCTAAATCACACTTTATACAAAAATTAATTATTTATCATGACTTAAATGTAAAATGTAAAACGATACAACTTTTAGGGGAAAGAATTGGAAAAAAAAATCTTTAGGATCTGTAGTAGGCCAAGATTTCTCAGAATCAATGCAAAAAATGTGATCCATAAAAGGAAAAATTGATAAATTGGACCTCATCAAAATGAACAGCTCTTGCTTTTGAAGATGAAGAGACAAGCTGAAAACTAGGAGAAAATATTTGCAAACCACATGTCTGACAAAGGACTGGAATCTGGAATATATAAAGTACTCTCAAAACTCTACATAAAAAAACAAAATAAACACACAAAAACAAGCAAACAAAACCTCCAAACCAATTCACTTAGAAAATGGGCAAAAGAGACAGAGACATTTCATAGAACAGGATATAAAAATGGAAAATAAAGCACATGGAGACATTTCCTACATCATTAACCATTAGGGAAATGCAAATTAAAATCAGAGTCGAAGTATCACCACACACCTGTCAGAATGGTCAAAATTTAAAATAGTTCCAACACCAAACGCAGGTGAGGATGTGGAGAATCTGGATTATTCATACATTGCAGGTGGGAATATAAAATGGCATAGCCACTTGGGAAAACATTTTGGTAGTTTTGTATAAAATTGAACACACAACTATTATATGACCCAGTAATTGCACTATTCCAGAGAGGTAGAAACCTATGTTCACACAAAAACCTTGATAGAGTCGCCTATAGAGGCTTTACTAGACAGTTGCCCTCTATGGGTAAGGGCTTAGTTATGATATACCTACAGTTATTTTTGTTTATTGATCTTAAATCCAAACACCTTACTAAGTATTCCTACACATTTCTACAATTTTTAGGTCAAGCAGATAGGATTTTGTGGGTGATAAATTCTTTCTTTAGAAATTAGGTTATTTTTGTTGTTTACTTTCCAATAATCATACCTAATTTCTTACCGTCCCACCCCCCATCTTATGGCAATACCCAGAAACTCTGCTAGAACCCAGTCTCTTCTTGTTCCTGACTAACATGGAAATGCTTTAACATTTTATAGTTAAGTGTGGGTAGTTGCATTTCATTCTGGTAAATAACCACCAACCTTGCAAAGTTTTGCTAAGAATTTTATTTATCTAGAATGCATATTAAACTTTTTACTAATTTTCTCAGCCTCAATTGATACAATTTTTTTCTTTTTAATGTCTTTTAATGTTTGTTTATTTTTGAGAGAAAGAGACTGAGTATGAATGGGGGAAGGGCAGAGAGAGGGGGAGACACAGAATCCGAAGCAGGCTCCAGGCTCTGAGCTGTCAGCACAGAGCCTGATGCGGGGCTTGAACCCACGAACCGTGAGATCATGACATGAGCCGAAGTCAGACACTTAACTGACTGAGCCATCCAGGCACCCCTACTTTTTCTTTTTAAATTCATTAATCTATCATTCTTGAGCCTCTGCTTTTGAGCTTATTGGTAATACATATTTTCTTTTTCTGAGAAATATTTGTTCATGTTGTTTATTCATCTTTCTATTGGGATATTTGTACTTTTTATTGGTTTATAGGACTTCTTTACGTATTTAAACTTTTTAAAATGTTTTATTTATTTTTGAGAGAGAGCATGAGCAGGGGAGGAGCAGAGAGAGAGAGAGAGAAGATCTGAAGCAGCCTCTGCACTGACAGCGAGTCCGATGTGGGGCTTGAACTCAGGAACTGTGAGATCATGACCTGAGCTGAAGTTGGATGCTCCACTGACTGAGCCACTTGGGTTCTCTCATAGTTTTTATACCAATTCTTTGTCAGTTATACGTGTCATCAAAGCCTTCTCCCAGTTGGTAACTTGTTCTCATATTTTTGTTAAGGCATCTTTTTTTTTTAACAGAAGTGCATCCCAAACTGTTTCGATGTAGGTTTCTGAGTGTCAAAACTTCTAAGACATTTGCGTGCCTGAGAATATTTGCGTTAAACTTTCACATTTGTTTGATATTTGGAAAGATATAACATTCTGAATTTAAAGGTCTTTTATTTAGATAATTAAAAATAAAAATTCGCTGTCTTCCTGTGTCTCGTATTGCTGTTAAAAAAAGACAGATGGCAATTTGATTCTTGTTCTCCTGAAGATGATCTTCTTTTCCTGTCTGTAAAGTTGAGGTCTGCTTATTGCAATGAGACATTCTCTAGATCGGTGTTTCTCCGGGCATGCTCTCTAGACCAGCATCATCAGCATCCTTTGGGAAATGCAAATCCTAGCACTCCACTTCAACCTACTGAATAAAAACAAACAAACAAACAAACAAAAACCCCTGGGGGTGAATCTCAGCAATCTGTGTTTCAACAAGACTTGCGGGTGCATCTGATGTATGTAAAAGTTTGGAGCCATTATTCTAGATCCTTGCTACTCTAAGTGTGGTCCAGATATCAGCCTCATCAGCTACAGCTATAAATGTATCAAACATGCCATGATGTTTGGTTAAAGTCACTACACTTTCAAAAATGTTATTTTCATGTAGAGATGATGAAAATTTGACTTTCCTACTACCTCTTTGAACCTTATTAAAAATATTTGCAAAATACTCGTATGGCAAAATTTTCTAACAAACTTTATGTTAAAGTTTGAGGTACCTTATTTGTTGTCTGGTAAGTGCAATACATTTTGGACCCTCATTTTCATAATTTTATTAACTACTAGGACACTGAACTTTGCCATTAAAGTTTTATATTAATTTTACTTTGACTTTATTTTACAGGCTTTGTTAGAAACAGCTGAAATGCAAACAGAACAATTGTCAAGCCTCTCTGGAAAGATAGAATGTGAAGGACCTAATCGTCATTTCAATACCTTCATTGGAACCTTGTATCTAAATGGTAAAAGGTATCGTTTTTCTCTTATTGAACATTTTTTTTAAATGGAACATAAAATATGGCCATTTTTGTTCTCTCAGTTTAATAGTTTTTTCATTTTTTTACTTGATTTTGAAATACTGGAGGCATCAATATACTGTTCAAAAGGTTCTTAAATATGGGAGGAAAATGTATGGCGTTTAAAAAAATTTTTTTAACGTTTATTTATTTCTGACACAGAGACAGACAGAGCATGAGTGGGAGAGGGACAGAGAGAGAGAGAGAGACAGAATCCAAAGCAGGCTCCAGGCTCTGAGCCATCAGCACAGAGCCTGACGCAGGGCTCGAACTCACAAACCGTGAGATCATGACCTGAGCTGAAGTCGGTTGCTCAACCGACTGAGCCACCCAGGCACCCCTATATGGCATTTTTAAATTGGTATACCTGTAAATGGGCTAGAGAAGTCAGGTCTAAGTTCCCTTTGCGTAGAAGTACTTGGCACATCCCTTGGGCTAAGTTAGCGGGAAGAACAAAGTTTCGAAAGTCATCCAAGAAGAGAAGCCACTAGGAATTCAGTTTGATAATGATGAAGGATTTTCCCTAATTTCTGCTCCACTTCTGCTTAGCTCCCACTTAAGACTTTTATGGAAGCATTGTTTTTCATGTTTATTTTTGAGAGAGAGAGAGAGAATGAACAAACACAAGTCGGGGAGGGACAGAGAGAGGGAGACACAGAATCCGAAGCAGGCTCCAGGCTCTGAGCTGTCAGCACAGAATCCAACGCGGGGCTCAAACTCAGGAACCGTGAGATCATGTCCTGAGCCTAAGCCTGATGCTCAACTGACTGAGTCACCCAGGCGCCCGGGAAGCATTTTTTTATATAGTGAGTGAGTCAGCCCAGTGCCAGAGGGGAGGAGGACAGGAAAATATGGCAAACCAAGGTTGCTTTGTGTGCTCTGAATGACCCCATGTAATCTTTTCTATAGAAAACCAAATTGGTAATACACAAGTATTTATTCCTCTGCCCAGTCTTCCTTGACATTAAGTTTCATAGTCACCCTAGGTATGAGAGGTATTATTTCTCTAGAACTTTTAATCAACTTACCTTTAGGTTAGTGAGAAATGGATGATAAAACCATTTTTTTCCCCATGCTCCTTGTATGAAGACACATTTGTTTTTGTTGCTGTTTCCCCCCAAAGTTGAACTCGACAAAAAAGAAATATGTATAAGATGAAAGCCTAGGCTTGCTTCACTTTGTGAAAAGAAAAGAAAAAACTTTTTGGTAATGTGTACATGCTCTTTATTTTTAGCCCTGTTGCAGTAGGGCCTGATCAGGTCTTGCTAAGAGGTACACAACTTAAAAATACCCGGTGGATCCTTGGCATAGTTGTTTACACTGGATCTGAAACCAAATTCATGCAGGTAAAATAATTTGTGATGACTGTATTGCCTCTAGATTTTTCCCTTTTTTATGAGGTGAGGGGGGTTAGCATCACATGGGTCTTGAATTTAGGAGGCTCATTTCTGTTTACTAACCTGAAGTTTGAAGGGAGGTCCATATTTCATTTTAGTCTACATGGCTCCCATTAGTGGTAAGATTATTTTGGCCAAAATGACATTGGAAGTTCTGTGTAAGTTATTACTCTTACATACCATTCTTCCCAATCACTGTCTTTCGAGAACCCTTCAGTTTGTCCCTTCAGGACATCCTTCAAAACACCTGTTTTGGACTAGGAATGTTTTGCACATTTCTTATCCTTAATACTTTGACAGTAAGTCCGCCCGTTATTCCATCTGCTAAAATATAACATTTGGCTTTGACTGTTGCTTGCACAAGCATCTCTTTGGCACCTGGGTAATGCCAGACACTGTGCTAAGACCGTGGGGTATAGTAGGGCACAAGGCCTGTTTCCTGCCCGCGACTTACCTGCGGTCTGTGAAGGAAGACAATCAAGGTAACGTAATAGCCAGAGGTCACTAAGGCAGGTTAAGTGTAGGACGCTGTGTGTTTATATAGGAGCTCCATCCAACCTGACATTTAGGCTGTTGTGGGGAAGAATGATGTAAATAAACCGAGACCTGAAAGCTGAGTAGAGCAGATGAAAGTTTCAAGGGTGTGGGGAGGTTCAGAATGAAGGCGCGGTAGGTGGGAGAGCGCTAGACCAAGACTTGCATGTGTCCAGGGGCCATTTGGGGAGCGCTGTTCAGTGTGACTGTAGGGTAAATGGCAGAGAAAGAAGGCATGGAATGGTGACAGACTAGTCCGAGGAAAGTTGGGGCCCTTGTGACTGGGGCCCTAGGTACATTTTCTTGCAAAGCTATGTCTGGTCAGTAACATTCCACTCTCTCTTTGCTTCCTGATTTCTTGTCTCACTTTTCTTTTTCCTCTCATTCTTCCTGCCCTGGGATTGCACCCTGCAGTAGTGCGTTAATGTGTAAGTTTTCCTTACACTCTGTATACTAAAAATCCCGGACGAAGATGGCGATATAGACACGGTCTACCCACAAATAGAAGTTTGTATCTGGACAGTGAACCAAGGGCAACATAGACCCACATAATCGTGACCTGTGATTCAACTGTAAAACGCACAACTCTCAAACGCTACACCCTTCTGACTTCAGTTGTCTTCAAATGATCGTGCTGTTATTACTTAATTGTATAGCTGGTGATACAACATTCAATCTCAAATTTAAATGCCTACTGTTGATTTAAGGAGCCTGTCCCATTATCTCCCCTGTGTGGCTAGTCTGTGCAGCAGCTCATGAGAAGGTGCATCCTACTATTCCACATTATTTTGTGGGTGTAAATCATTGCTTATTATACATGCTGATTGGGTCATTTCAGAATAACAAAAATCTCAAAGTGGGCCTTTTCATAACTTCAGGAAAGAAAGAACTAGTAAATGTAAATATTTCCTTACTGAAAGGTTTTAAGCACAACACGCTTAGCTGAAAACTATTCTATATTGTATAGCATTTGAAGACATTACTTATACCAGTTAAAAAAAGAGAAGGAATGACATGATTGCTTTGGAGATATTATACATAGATGTATATATTATATAAATTATAGTATGTACACATATATGCACGGACATTCTCTAATAATATGCTTAATGCAGTTAAAACTAGGATTTCAATTTTTATTCCTGTGCTTTGTAAAAAAGCTGAGTAATTTAGCTTACTAACTCATATTTTCATAACTAATAGACTTTGAGGATTTATGCTTCCACACTTAAAAAAATGTAGGGGCACCAGTGTGGCTCAGTCATTTAAGAGTCTGACTAGTGATCTGAGCTCAGGTCTTGATCTTGGGGTTGTGAGTTCAAGCCCTATGTTGGGCTCTGCACTGGGTGTGAAACCTACTTAAAAAAATGTGTAGAAATGGTAAATTTAATCTGGCAAAGTATGGTTGCAAAGTTAAATACCTATATCTGTTTATATGCTTGCTAATTATACATGTTATATATAAGATGTTAAGTTAAATATACATTTATTTGTCAATATTTTAATAGACCTATGCAGACAATTATCAGAAATTTATGGGTAAATTTGAAATGCTAATAGAAAGTTATTACTTGAAGCTCTCCTGTATCCCTAACCCAGAGCTTTGGTGTCCCTAAAATAAGCATGTGTTAGAATAATTATTGTACTGGTAAAATCTTTAAAAAAATTTTTTTTAATGTTTATTTTTGAGAGAGAGAGAGACAGAGCACGAGTGGGGAGGGACAGAGAAAGAGGGAGACACAGAATCTGAAGCAGCCTCCAGGCTCTGAGCTGTCAGCACAGAACCCGATGCGGGGCTCAAACCCGTGAAAAGTGCAAGATCATGCACGACCTGAGCTGAAGTTGGACCCTTAACCGACTGAGCCACCCAGGTGTCCCTGTACTGGTAAAATCTTGAATATTTCCCCAACAGACTCAGATAAAAGGTATCTTTCCATGGTTTTCAAACCAGAAATAATTCAATAACTATAAATAGTAAAGCCAATAAATTAGTACAGTCTTTTTTTTTTCTTTTATCTGTACAGAAGATCACCTAGACTGTGTGATTTCCCACATTTGCTTTTTTAAAAAACCCTAGAACTGTGGGGTGGTAGGTCCACTGTGTGAATATGTTCTCTGTGAATAAGTAGAAGATGCTTCAAGGACTGAAGTGGGAAAGCCACATCATTCAACAACATGGTGCTTTCAGTGTTGGTACTTACTTGGCAAAAACCATATTCTCCTTTTCAACTGTTGGGATTTTTGACCTCCTCTTACCATAAAAATATTCATGCATTATAATTCCTTTGATTGTTTTTCATTCTCTTTGGTGTGTATGCATTCGCTATGGTGCAGAATTCCATCAAATTGCCTCTCAAGAGATCGACTGTTGAGAAGGTGACCAACGTGCAGATCCTGGTGTTGTTCCTGCTGCTTCTGGCCATGTCCTTGGTGAGCTGTGTGGGAGCCATACTCTGGAAGGAAGGGCATGGAGGAGACATTTGGTACATCGGGACGAAGGGTAAGTGTCCGAGGGTGTCGAGAAGCTACCATTTGAAGAGTGGTAACGCTTTGAAGTGACTTTAAACACTTGTTTCCATGTTTTTATTTGAAAGGGAAGGCCCTTGTTCTAACTGGTAGAACAGTTAGAACAGTTTTTGTTGTTTGTTTTGGTTTTTTGAGACACTGAGGATTAGTGAGTTTTAGAAACAGAGTGTTTCCTTCTTAAGATTGTTCTGCCAGTGCCACATAATCTTGGCATTCCAGAATAAAGGAGAGAAGACGGGTCAAGGCAGAGGAATGAGACAGTGAGGCAGACACACAGGGCCTCTGTCCTTGGCTTTGTCACTTAGTCACCAGGAGAACTTGGACAAGGCTTTTTACTTCTCTGAGCAATGCTTCCCTCATTTGAAAATGGGGATAATACCTACCTTATGGGGTTAGTACAGTGCTCTGTATACAAGGAATGATGCCCCCCAAATGAAGACAAGGGTCCCTGAAGGGGACCAGAAGGTTGGTAAAAGATGTAAACTGATACTTGGCCATTAAAAGTTCAGTCTTTTTTTTTTTTTTTTTTTTTTTGCTTATGTCTTTCCATGTTTTCACAATTAACCGTCATGTATCTTTCTACTTTTCTCATCTATCAACTGAGGATTTTAAATTGTTCTAACTTCCCTTGAGCAGATCTGTCTGGGAGCATCTTAAAAATAAAGAAGCTAAGATACAGACTTTGTAGATTGTATCAGAAAACTATGGATTCATTCCTATGCAATCTTGGTTTCTAAATGTTACTTGTATGGTTTTTAGCTCAAGCTTTTAGATTTTCAGTGATTTCAAAAAAGTAATCTCAACTTAAATGTGCTTGTTTAATTTATCCTAGCCCAAGACTGTGAATATTATATTATTTTGACACAGACATAAATTCTTACAGAAGTCACTGACATTTTGGTGTTGATAAAATGTCAAATTCTGCATACCCCACAAATGACCTTTTATTGCCTTCTTCGTCAGACTTCTTGAAGGAGACACAACCCTCACTGTTTCTATTTTCTTACCTTCTGGTCCCTTCCCATCTGCTAGCCATTTCAACCAGTCTACTGGAATTGTGGCTCAAGGCAATTCCTAATTGCCAAACCCAGTGGCCATTTAAGTGGAATTGAATTGGATTTCTGCCACCCTCTTCTGAGTTTTATTTTATTTTTTATTAAAGTTTATTTATTTATTTTGAGAGACAGAGAGAGCAAGTGGGGAAGGGACAGAGAGAGAGAGGGAGAGAGAGAATCTCAAGCAGGCTCTGCACTGTCAGCACAGAGCCCGATGCAGGACTTGAACTCATGAACCGTGAGATCATGACCTGAACCGAAACCAAGAGTCGGAGGATTAACAGACTGAACCACCCAAGCGTCCTACCCTCTTCTGATTAAAAACAAACAAGCAAACAAATCATCTGTTCCTTACTTGATTCATGAAAACCTTGATCCATCTCTTACATGCTGGTGTTTTGCAGGATCCTGTGTTCACCAGGAATGCCTCAACTTGGGTCCATAAATCCTGAAAATTTTGTGAAACTTTTAGTCCTATATTTATGTGTGCATGTTTTTTCCTGTAGGAAAAAACCAGCCTTCACCAGCTTCTTAGGGATTGTTTTATCCAAGAAAATCCTAAGAGAGCTCACTTGCTTTAATAATTTCAGTTGTCATCCATTAGTTGATTTCTCTTCTACCTGCTTGCCTCCAGCCCAGATACCTCTATGAATTATTAACTCAATGATGCCTGGAGATTGCTTTCCAGATATCTTGGAGACTTCTTACATCATGTACAAAACTAAATTCAAGTTGTTTTCCCCAAATGAGTGTCTTTTTTCAGTATTCTCCATGTAAATTGTAGGTATTGCTATCCAACCATTATCCAAGCTGGAAACATGAATGTCACTCTCACCCCTCCTCGCTTCCTCCTCTTTTCCCCACTTCTATCCCCATGGCCTTCATCCTCCAATCAGTTCCAAAGTCTTATTGATTCCACCTTTTCAATATTTTGTCTGTGCACACTCTCGTTTTCGTCCCTGAACTACCGCCACAGTTCTCCAACTGTTTGCCCAGCCCTCAGTCAAGTTCCACTCAGATTCATTCTTTATACAGTTTCCAGAAAGATGTATGTAAAAAGTAGTTATGAATGCATGCAGTAGCTTCACTGTATCCTGTTGTTTACAATGGCTTGGTGGGCCACTGCCTGATGGCCCATTGTTAGTTTTTGTAAATAAAGTTTTATCAGAACACAGCCATATTTATTTGTTTATGTATTACATGTGATTGCTTTCTTTTTTTAAAAAATTTTTAATGCTTATTTATTTATTTTGTTTATTTTTTAACATTTATTTTTGAGAGAGAGAAACACAGCATGAGCAGGGGAGGGGCAGAGAGAGAAGGAAACACAGATTCCAAAGCAGGCTCCAGGCTCTGAGCTGTCAGCACAGAGCCCAATGTGGGGCTCGAACCTACAAACTGTGAGATCATGACCTGAGCGAAAGTCGGATGCTTACCTGACTAAGCCACCCAGGCGCCCATAATGTATGTTTATTTTTGAGAGACAGGTCATGAGTCGGGGAAGGGCAGAGAGAGAGGGAGACACAGAATCCAAAGCAGGTTCCAGGCTGTGAGCTGTCAGCAGAGAGCCTGACGGGGGGCTCGAGCCCACGAACCGTGAGATCATGATCTGGGCCGAAGTCAGATGCTTCACTGACTGAGCCACCCAGATGCCCTTACATGTGATTACTTTCAATGCTACAACAGCAGAGTTGAGTAGTTGGAACTGGGACTGTATGTCTTGTAAAACCAAAATTATTTATCCTCTGGCTATTAGCATGGCACATCAGGACTTTTATATCTGGTCTTATCTCCATCATCTGATACTTAGTCTGTATTCACAGAAGACTGACTTTTGTTCTCTTTTGTGATCCTTCCATCCACCAGTTGCTTCAGCATCTCTAGGCCTTTTGTCTACAGTTCCTTCTGCCTCAATGCACCTCTGGTCTCTTCGTGACGGGATACCTGTCTCTTCTCATTTCAGTCCAAGATGAGGCATTACCTTCTCCAGCAGGATTTCCTATATCTTATCTCCCTCTCTTAGTTAGGAGGCCTCTTTGGCTTCTATAATGATGTCCTTAATAGATATCATTCCATTTCCATGTTTTATAATCATTGTTTGCCCCATCCTTCCAGCTAGATTGTGAATTTTTGAGGACAGGAATCATTGTATCTTTAACTCCAAGAACAGTGCCTTTTCATAATAGGAACTCAGTAATTAATTTTTTAAGTAAAAGAAATAATTTTTATATTTAGAAGCAGAACTCTATTGTTTTCTAGCCCAGCCCCTTGTTTTATGAAAAAAAGCACAGAGGAAGTTACTGGCTTATTTGGAATAAAAATCTGTTATTGGCTCTGGACTATATCACTCTGCCCAAGATATTCTAGTCTAAAAGAAGAGAAAGGTATTGGGTAATTAAACTATAACTGCATTTTCAGTAATTAATACATTTAACAAAGCACTAGAGATCTTTTCTCAACTTCTCTGTCCAAAAAAACGGTCCTAATAATATCTGCCTCTAGTATTCCTAAAAGACTGATTTATGACCATAAGGTAGCATAGTAAGTATAAAAGTGTAATCATGGCAAATAAGGGAAAGCTAGTAAACTCAAGGTGATAAGAATTTGAATTGATATGATAGTGAATTAAACTTGACCTTTAGGTTGATGGAATTTAGAAATCTAGATTTAACTACGATCGTTCTGAGTTACAGGTGTGTTCCCTTTTAGGAAAAATGAATATAAAATTTTAACTTAAAATTATTTAATTTTGTCTCTCAGTATACATATTTGTGCTTAATTAATCTGACAAATCAGTTGGTTTAGTTCTTTTCAGTTGTAACTCAACATATAAATTTAATACATAAGATTGAGATGTAAGTTTTCATAAAGACCTATAGAAAGCAGTCTGTATATATCTCCTGAATACCTTCTGTATATTTTTCAGTAAATTTCTGTGAAATTAGATTGAACTTTTATTGGAAAATTACTCTCTCAAATACATGTGCCTCTTTAAAAAGGAGTACATCACTAGGTTTTACGAAGTATGATATTTATTTTTTTCTTTTCCTTTTGGCTTTACTTTCCTTCATTTCTTAAGTTTAAAAAATCATTAATTATCTCTTTGTCTTCAAGCCACGTACTTCCACCTAAATAAAATGTCCTCTTCATGCTCTTCCTTTCATCTCCATTTAACAAACCCCCTTCCTCAAAACTGGGCTCACCTTCTTCTGTGCACCCTCTTTCTGGGCCCTCCATTTTGTGTTGTTGCAACTCTTCGTGTTCAGCGCTATCATGGATTTCATTGTGTCGTAATTCCTGACGCATCTTCCTTTCTCAAGCTGCATCCAAAGCTCCCTGGGAGCAGGGTCTGTCTCTTGCTAGATCTTGTATGTTGACGCTTGGCACAAGCCCTATTACAGTGTTGGTGCTTAACTGAGACTTAACTCCAGATGGCAAACAGACACATGAAAAGATGCTGTGTCACCCATCATCAGGGAAATACAAATCAAAGCCACACTTTGAGATACCACCTCACACCGGTCAGAGTGGCTAAAATGAACAATTCAGGAAATCATAGATACTGGCGAGGATGTGGAGGAACGGGAACCCTTTTGTACTGTCGGTGGGAATGCACACTGGTGCAGCCGCTCTGGAAAACAGTGTGGAGGTTCCTCATAAAATTAAAAATAGAACTATCCCTCCTAGCAATAGCCCTGCTAGGAATTGACCCAAGGGACACAGGAGTGCTGCTGCAGAGGGGCACGTGTACCCCAATGTTTATAGCAGCGCTTTCAACAATAGCCAAATTATGGAAGGAGCCGAAATGTCCATCAACAGACAAATGGATAAAGAAGGTGTGGTTTATATATACAATGGACTACTACTTGGCAATGAGAAAGAATGAAATCCGGCCATTTGCAGCAACGTGGATGGAACTAGAGGGTATTATGCTAAGTGAAATAAGTCAGGCAGAGAAAGACAGATACCATATGTTTTCACTCATATGTGGATCTTGAGAAACTTAACAGAAGACCACGGGGGAGGAGAAGGGGGAAAAAAAGTTACGGAGAGAGAAAGAGGCAAACCATAAGAGACTCTTAAATACAGAGAACAATCTAAGGGTTGATGGGGGGGGGGGAAGTGGGTGATGGGCATTGAGGAGGGCATTTGTTGGGATGAGCACTGGGTGTTGTATGGAAGCCAATTTGACAATAAACTATATTAAAAAATAATAAAACTACTTTATGTGTCCATTTAATTTTACCCTTAATAGTAATTTTCATGGAGAAATTTTCACAATTTTAAAACGTAATAATGCAAAGAAGAATAGAGGTATTGCCTGAAGCTGTGACATGATTCCTCTGATCTTCTTCCACAGATTACAGCTCCCACAGCTTAGGGTTTGACATATTGGTGTTCATCATCTTGTATCACAATCTCATCCCCGTTAGCCTGCTGGTCACTCTGGAAATTGTGAAATATATTCAGGCCCTGTTTATAAACTGGGTGAGTATGAAAATCAGAAAGTTTAAAAACAAGTTCTCTTTTGACCTGTGGCTTTGGTTTTAAGAATCAGAGTGCCTCAGTTCCTACCGTGGTGCACGGGTGAGTTGCATTCCTGACAGGAGAGCCAAACATCAGGGTCAGCCTGACTCAGCAGTGCCTGGGCCTCTCTGTGTCACTCTTGAGGACACTGTTTCTTAATATGTTTTTTCCTAGCTGATAAGAAAGATTCAAGAGTAGTGACTTAGTAGCAACTGCAAAGAGATGGCCCATTAAAATTTAAGATATTCTAGAACAGTAGAGTCCAGTAGACTTACAATAGATTTACGTATCTTGGCAAGAGTGACAGAAACAGCCATTCCAGAATGACTTCAAACTAAGGAAAAGATTTCTTAGGTGAAAACCATGCATTCACTTAAATTGATACTTAGTATCATGTGACTGAGCAAATTTTCTTCTTTGAATGTGCATTTGCAATTTTTAGTTATATTTAAAAAGATTTTTTTGTGGAAATAAATTTTTTTGCTAGATGTCCTACTAAAATGTTTCCCTGTATCAATGAATTACCATCACTTGAAGGGTAGTGTTATTTTTAACAACCACAAAATGAGACAGAGTGCTTTTAAGTGTATTCTCATTTAAAATTCACAGTGGCGCTGTGAGATCCGTGTTATCACTCCCATTTTATAGATGTAGTTGCTGCAAAGCATACTCAGGATCTCAGACACTCTGTGGGAGCGTCTGAGGCGGAGCCGGGATTTGGAAGCCAAGTCTTCCAATACCAAATCAACGACACACTGACATTTGTTTCTATGTAGCATTGCCTGTCCTGAATCAGCTCTGCCAAAGCGTGTGAGAAACTAGCACCCAAGACTCTCTTAGTATTCTAGACTCCATTTTGAATTCTTTCTCATGTCAGCCATGTCAGAAGACCAATGGCAGCCCAGTTGACCTGCAGACGTTTTGAGCCTAGTTCTGACTGCGTGGCTTGGCTGTTTTGCTCATTTCTTGCAGGATGAAGATATGCATTATGAAGGAAATAACGTCTATGCCATGGCCAGAACGTCCAATCTTAACGAAGAGCTTGGGCAGGTGAGGACCCCTTCAGGGCCTGGGTATGTGACAAGAACTTTGAAGAAGGTGGATCTAGGGAGAGCGTGTGCAAAGTTAAAGTGCGAATTCAGCCATAAGCTATAGTTGACATGATACCCATGTGGAGCTTCAAAAGTATAATTAGCTAAAAATACTGATAATGCATCATGGGTTGCAAGTCGAACGGACCTAATACAGGTTATTAATGTGCTTATGAAAGAGTAGAAGAGCTGGAGAGGCAGGTAGTGAAAGCGTCAGTTAGCTCTCAGGTTTTCAGTTAGCTTTCAGGGAGTCACAGGAACCTGGGCATCTGCCACTGGTGGCCATGCTCCTGCTTCCCTACGGCAGAGGACCCACAGGGAAGCATCTGGAGCCTGCTGCAAAATTTCATACCCATCTAACCCATGCATCTGCCCATAGCTGCCAATAGGGCAACGATGCAGCTTGTAATTCTTTACTGCAAGTTCCTTTCAGTGGTAGAATCTAAACTGGAATCCTGGGAGATAGGGACAAATGTACCCTCAGGTCATGAGCCCCTACAGTACAACAGAAAGGGGCAGGAATGATGCCAGGTTACCAATGGACAGTTGGTTGCCTTCTAAGTGACAGTGGCAGCTTTACAAGTATAAATTGTGTTTAAAAACTCCCACAATTATTTGTCAGTTATACCTCAGGACAGCTGGAAAAACCCAGCTAACTCCCACAGTCGTATGGTACCTGGAAGGATGGGACTTCCGATTGGTACTTTTTTGTAATTATTTTTGCTATTAATGTTTTTTTTAATAATATTATAAGTTCCCATCTTTCAATTAATTGGAAGCAATATGTAAATTATGATAAAAAGCAGACTTTCGGAGTTAAACTTCCCGGGAGTGAACCTTGGTCTCACTATTTACCAGCAGCGTCACCATGGGCTTCTTAGGTAACTTTGCTGGCCTGGATTCCTCATCTGTAATTCGGGCATGTCGATAGCAACTACTTCAGAAGGTTGTTTGGAGGACTGAATAAGATAATGTACTTGTAATACACTCAGCACAGTACCCAGTGTGAAGAAGGGATTTAATTAACCAGTATTTAGTTTATATGATTTCTAATTTATGGTCACATTGTATAGTATCATTTGAATAGTGAGTTCTCAGTAAATATTTATTTTAGAATATTTCTGGCTCTTGGAAATGCCTGACCTGAGAACACCATTAATAGCCTTTTTACCTTGGAAAACTAAAAATGAAGGAGGATGGAATAATCAGCTCTCTAGCAACTTTTCTGCTCGTGAAAATGATCATTTGCTAATCCTTTAGAACATACGTTTTCTGTTGACAGTTGGGAAAAAAATCAGTTTATCCCTCTTGCCTTGTCAGTCGACTCTAGCTACTTTAGAGTAGTAATTCAATATAATAAAACTGGCTTTGGAACTCAAGCTTTGAAAATTAATTATACTGGGACGCCTAGGTGGCTCAGTCGGTTAAGCATCTGACTTCGGCTCAGTTCATGATCTCACCGTTTGTGAGTTCAAGCCCTGCATCGGGCTCTGTGCTGACAGCTCAGAGCCTGGAGCCAGCTTCAGATTCTGTGTCTCCCTCTCTCCCTGCCCCTCCCCACCCCTCCCCCGCTCACACTCTGTCTCTCACAAGTAAATAAACATTAAAAAAATTAAAAAAAAATTAATTACATTGTTTATGTAGGTAATACATAAAGATAAGAGCAGAAATAAAACAAGACAATAAGTTTAATATTCAGAATATATAAAAACTAGTACAACTCAATAGCAGAGGACTTTAATAGACATTTTTCCAAAGAATGTATATAAACAAACAATAAGCACCTGAAATGATGCTCACCATCCCTGATCTTTAAGGAACTGCAGATCAAAACCATAATGAAATAGCACTTGGCAGCCACCAGGACACCGACTGTAAAACTTTCAAACCAGAGAACACGTGTTCATGTGGAAATGTAAGATGGTGCAGTCACTGTGGAAAACACTATGGAGAAACCTCAAAAAACGAAATCTAGAATTACCATATGTTCCAGCAGTTCCACATCTGGGGATTTTCACAGAAGAATTGAAAGTAGGGACTCAAACAGCTATTATACACACACATGTTCTAAGCAGCACTATTCACAATAGGCAAATGGTGGAAACAACTCAAACGTCCAATAAATAATTAAACAAAATGTGGTCTGCACATACAGTGGAATATTATGCAGTCCTGAAAATGAATGAAATCTGGAAACAGGCTACAGCATGGATAAATCTTGAAGATTATGCTAAGTGAAATATGCCAGACACAAAAGGACACAAATAGAACATGACTCAGCTTATATGAAGTACTTGGAATAGTCAGATTTATAGAGACAGAAAGTAGCATAGTGGTTGCTAGGGGCTGCAGGGAGGACAGAATGGGGAGTCATTGTATTGCTGAATTGGTAGGAGGTTTCGGTTTGGGATGAGAAAGACGTTCTGGAGGTGGATGGTGGTGACGGTTGCACCACTATGTCAATGTGTTCAATAAGAACACTTAAAAATGGTCAAAACGGTAAGTTTTATCCAAAATCACTTTACCATGATAGTAAAGAAATGGCTTAACATTGCCTCTTTTCCTTTCTTTATTGAGTATAATTGGCATCTATGATTATATTAGTTTCAGGTGTGCAACATAATGGTTTGGTATTTGTATATATTGCAAAACGATCATCATAAGAAGTCTAGTTAACGTCTGTCACTATACATAGTTACAGAGTTCTGGTGATGAGAACTTTTAAGATGTATCTTCCTGGCAGCTTCTGAACATGCAGTATATGGTAGTATTAACTACAATCACCGTGTTTTCCATGACATCCTGAGGATTCATTTACTTTCTAGCTGGAAGTTTGTACCTTTTGACCCCCTTCACCCATTTTGCTCACTGCTCATTTTGCTCACTCCTTGCCTCTGACAACCACCAGTCTGTTCTCTGTAGCGAGTTTAGTTATTTTTCTTGTTCAGATTGCACAAGTAAGTGAATCCTGTGGCATTTGTCTTTCTTTGTCTGACTTATTTCACACAACATAATGCCCTCAGAGTCCTTTCACGTGCAAACAGCCAGATTTCCTTCTTTTTATGGCTCAATTTTGTGTGTGTGTGTGTATAATTATGTATTACTGTATTACATATACACTACATTTTCTTTGGTCCATTCATTCATTGACAGGTGGTTTTATCTTGGCTATTGTAGATAATGCTGCCATGAGCATAGGGGTATATCTATCTTTTTGACTTAGTGTTTTCATTTTCTTCAAATAAATAACCCAGAAGTGAAATTGCCGGATCATATGGTAGTTCTGTTTTTAATTTTTTGATGAGCTTCCATGCTGTTTTCCATAGTGGTTGCCCCAATTTCCACTCCCACCTACAGTGCACAAGAGTCCCCTTTTCTCTACGTCCTTGCCAACACTTATTGTCTTTTGGTAATAACTGTTCTAACGGGTGTGAAGTGATATCTCATTATGGTTTTGATTTGCATTTCCCTGATGATTAGTGGTGCTGAACATCTTTTTATGGGTCTGTTGGCCATTTGTATGTCTTCTTTGGAAAAACATCTATTGAGATCCTCTCCTCATTTTTAAAATTGGATTATTATTTTGCTGTTGAGTTGCATGAGTTCTTTATATATTTTAGACATTAACCCCCTTCATCAAATATATTATTTGCAAATATTTTCTCCTATTCATTGTGTTACCTTTTCATTTTGCTGATGATTTCTTTTGCTGTGCAGAAGCTTTTTAATTTAATGTAGTCCCACTTATTTTTGCTTTTGCTGCCTTGGTTCTTAGTGTCAAATCCAAAAAATCATCACCAAGACTGATGTCAAAGAGCATACTACCTATGTTTTCTTCTAGGAGTTTTATAGTTTTAGGTCTTGTGTTCAAGTATTTAGTCCATTTTGAGTTAATTTTGTACATGGTATAAGAAAGTGGTCCAGCTTCATTCTGTTGCATGTGGTTGTCAAGTTTATTGGTGAGATTGTCATTTATTTATTGAACACCATTTATTGAAGAGACTGTCCTTTCTCTATTGCACATTTTTGTCTCCTGTGTTGTAAATTAATTAACCATATGTTCATTGGTTATTTCTGAGCTCTTTTTTCCGTTCCATTGACCTACGTGTCTGTTTTTATGCAAATCCCATACTGTTTGGATTTCTATAACTTTGTAATAGAGTTTGAAATCAGGAAGCATGATACCTCCTTTGTTCTTTCTCAAGATTGCCTTGGTTATTTGGGGTTGTGGTTGCATACACATTTTAGGATTATTGTTCTAAATATGTGAAAAATGCCACTGGAATCTTGATAGGGATTACATTGAATCTGTAGTTGGTTTGGGTAGTATGGACATTTTAACAATGTTAATTTGTGGAATATCTTTCTATTTGTGTTTTCTTCAGTTTCTTTGATCACGGGTTTTTTGCCTCCTTGATTAGATTTATTCCTAGGTATTTTATTCTTTTTGATGCAATTGTAAATGGAATTGTTAATGTTTCTAACAGTCATTATTAACGTATAGAAATTCAACAGGTTTCTGTATGTTGAATTTGTAACCTGCAGCTTTACTGAATCCATTCATTCTAAGGAGTTTTTGGTGTGGTCTTCTGCAAATAGTGACAGTTTTACTTCTAACTTTTTAATTTAGGTGCCTTTTATTTTACTTGCCTAATTGTTCTGGCCAGGATTTCCAATGCTATGTCGAATCAAGTGGTGAGAGTGGGCACCCTTTCTTGTTTCTGATCTCAGAGGAAAAGCTTCCAGCTTCTCACTGTTGACCATTGGTGTTAACTTCAGGCTTGTCATATTGACCTTTATTATGTTGAAGTTTGTTCCCTTTAACCCCTACTTCATTGAGAGTTTTTATCATAAATGGATGTTGAATTTTGTCAAATGCTTTTTCTGCATCTCCTGAGATGGTTGTATTACTTTTATCCTTTATTTTATTGGTGTGGTATATCACATTGATTGATTTTTTAAACTATTCTTGTATCACTGGAATAAATTCCACTTGATGATGTTGTGTAATCTTTTCAATGTACTGTTGAATTTGATTTGCTAATATTTTGTTGAGTATTTTTGCATCTATGCTCATCAGGGATATTGGCCTGTACATTTTTTCTATAATGTCTTTATCTGGTTTTGGGGTGTGTGTGTGTGTGTGTGTCTATATCTTTCTATCTTTATATACACTTAATGTTTTCTAGAGACCTTTGATGAGATTTCTTGTGGCAAGAAAAAGAACTTGGAGTTTTGATTTTCTTACGTTGGATGGCCTGAAATTTACTTTGCATATTAACATAAAATTTCACCTGCAGTATAAAACAAAGAGAAGCTCTGAAAGAAGTATAAATATTAAAGGCAGAATTTTTGTAGGCTGAACTTCTTTTTACTAAAAGTTCAAATATTTTGAGGCGTTAAAGAAAAGAACTTAAATTTGTCTTTGCTCTTAATTTTTATATTTATGTTGTTTATCATGTTTGTTTTTTCTTTATTTAGGTAAAATATTTATTTTCTGATAAAACAGGAACACTCACTTGCAATATTATGACATTGAAGAAGTGTACCATTGCAGGTATAATTTATGGGTAAGTGGCTTTTTTTTTTTTTTTTGCCATACTCTGTTGAAAATTCTCATTTTTTGAACAAATTAATAAGTCTTTATTTACTTCAAAACTTAAATGAATTTCTAATAACATAGCTATATCTGAATGAGACTGAAACTTAAATGAAAACTGGCAGTTGTTAAAAAATATGGTTTATATCAGCTTTTTTAAAGTGTTTTTTTAAGAATTCCTGAAGTTTTTTATATTTATAGCCTTATAACCTCCCTCGTTTTCCCTCAGAAATCTGTCAAACAGAAGTGATACCGTTTTGGACAACCTAAGGTAACTAGACAACATTCTTTTCTACTTTGCCCATGTTCCTTTTCCCCTGTAATGGGCTTTTTATCAGTACTGGAGTTCTGATATATGGTAACACAGCTATCCCTTGTCCAGATCTCCAAAGGCAGTTCCCAGAAATCTCCCCTGGATGGATCTTTCCCATGTGATATTCAAAGAAGCCAGAATCCAGACTTTGATTTATTGCTTTTATGGTTACTCTGTCTTAAACTCTGTATAATTACATGGTTTTCAACACAGGTTTAGGCATTTTCTAATGCCATTTTGCAACTTGAGGGCTGAGAGGGTGTATAATTTGACAGAACCTTAAATATTTACTATACAGCTCACCCTTGAACAACACAGGGGTTAGGGGTGCTGACCCCCTCCAGGCAGTGGAAAATCCGTGTATAGCTTTTAACTCCCCAATTAACTACTCAGAGACTATTGTTGGACCAGAAGCCTCACCGATAATGTAAACGATCGATTACCACAGATTTTGTACATGTATTATAGATTGTACTCTTACGGTAAAGCTAGAGAAAAGGAAGTGTTACTAAGAAAATTACAAGGAAGACAAAATACATTTACCATATTGTACAAGAAAAATCTGTGTGTCAGTGGACCCGCACAGTCCATGTTGTTCAAGCGTCAGCTGTAGTTGTGTAGACTTCATAGTGTAACTTCCTGAAATCAGAAGATGGGGCTGCGTGTTCACTTTAGGTCCATTTGATCCCTGACTGGCTCTGTCAGGAACTTTTAATTACAGTAAGTCTTCTCTGTTCTTCCTCAGTGCATCACCGTCTGCCATCACAGAATCCGGTGGATTTAATGACCCAACATTATTGCAGAACTTTGAGAATGGCCACGTAAGTCTGCTGTTTTCACTCCATGTCACACAGTAATGCTACATAACTGTAAAACATATATATGGTTTATTAAAAGGTATAATTTTCTGAGCCAGGAAAGAGAGGGTCTTGAAATTTTTTTGATGTTAATATAGTGAACAGTGGATTCCATACTGATGTTATGAGGGGAGTGCCAAACTAACTGGTGTGAATGAATCCAAACATCACTCATGAACATTTTACTGTGTAGCAATCTGTGTAAGAAAATCTCTGAATGCTTTTAAGCGCTTTGGTTCTATTGTATTTTACCAATAACTTCACTTACCGATTTCAATACTGATCTACTTGATTTGAAATCTTGGTCTTCTCAAAAATAAAAGTGGTCTTTTATTTTTATTTATTTTTATTTTTAAGTGTATTTATTTTTGAAAGAGGGAGAGAGAGAGAGCACAAGCAGAGTCAGAGAGAGAGGGAAAGAGAGAATCACAAGCAGGCTCTGCACTGTCAGCATGGAGCCCCATGTGGGGCTTGAACTCACAAATCGTGAGATCATGACCTGAGAGGAAATCAAGAGTTGGACACTTGACTGACTGAGCCACCCAGGCGCCCCACCCATCAAAACTAAAAGTGATCTTAAAAACATAAATCTTTATGTGTTCTTCCTTTGCTTCAAAACCTTCAGAGGACTGGCACGCCACTTAAGATAAAATCCTAGCTCGTCACCGTGGCTTTCTCTCCCACCTGATTCTGTGTCATTATTCCCCTTGCTCAAGATGCTGGAGTCACACAAACTTGAAGCTCGCAAACCTATGAATCTGTCTCCTGCCTCGGAGCCTCTGAAAGTGCTGTCCATCCCCTTTGTCTAGCCTGTGCCTCGGTCACATGTCATAGTCACACAGCTGACTAACTTTTCCATTTAGGTCTTAGTTTAGATATTATGTCCTCCAATTTTTCCCCCCAGATCACCTACCTAAAACATGCCCCTCCTTGCTCTATGACGACCCCTACTTATTTCCTCCAGCTTTGAGAAAACCTGTTTCCCTGGGGAGGAGAGAAGCTCCAAGAGGGTAGGGTCATCTTGTTCCCTGAGGTCTCCCCGGCCCTGCACTGTCTGCCTTGGTAGCCACTGTGCAAACACATTCCGAGTGCCTGATGCGGTTTGCAGTCAGCGCTTGGCTCTCTGTCCCTGAGGTGAAAACCGCAGTTGTTGCTACTTGCAGACTGTATCTAACGCTTGTGCCACTGGTGTTGGAAGAGACTCACTGGCTCTGTGCCTTTTTTGTAGCCCACGAGAGATTACATAAAGGAGTTTCTCACCCTGTTATGTGTGTGTCACACTGTTGTTCCCGAGAGAGACGGAGGTAATACAACCTACCAGGCTTCCTCCCCAGGTAGGTGTCTGTCATGTGCTCCTGGAGCACCCGGTAGGTGAGGAACCCCGAGAAGATGTGGTGCCGTCACTGATCCCGACTGCTCCTGCGTCGCTCCTTCTCAGGCGTTCTTATGGATCGGGGCTATTGATGGTACTGTGCGGTTTTGAGCCACGCTGCAGCGCTGGGGATCCTGCTCCCCACACCCCCAAAGACTGCCCTAAGGACGTTGGTGGAGATGGCTCTTTGAGCTAGGGCTCGGTGGAACATTTAGTCATAATCAGTAACAAGGCAGGAGTAAGGTTAAGGCACTGCGGCATTTTGTGGGGATTCTATCAGTGGCTTGTCGAACAAAAACCGCAATGAGTACTAAGAAAGGAATTTAGGCCGGTAAATAGATCTCAGCCTCACTGAAAGGGGTCTATTTAAGCAGATTTCCTCTTTCATGAACGCTATCTGGTAGTTAGATAAGTGCATTTGGAGCCAAAAAAAAAAGCCAAGTTAAAAAAATGTCATGGTATTTTAGCGCTGGAGAATAGAAATCTGTATCAAATTAAATTCAGTGTTAATATCTTCATTCAGTCTCCATTAATACAGACTTTTTGTTGGTAGATGAAGCAGCTTTAGTGAAAGGAATGAAGAAACTTGGCTTTGTTTTTACCACAAGAACGCCATCCTCTGTCACCATAAATGCTGTGAGTAGCATCTTACATTCTCATGATTCACGTGCCCCTTCCAGAGAGACGCAGTAGAGTGGTTGAGTCTGGGAGCTCTGGGATCACAGTGCCTGGGATGCCCACCTGGACCCACACCTTCCCAGCCATTTGTCTCAAGTGTGTTCCTTCTGTGTCTACCCCAGTTTCCCTATCGTGCGTGTCACAGGGTTCTTGTGAGGACTAAATGAGTTAATGTATGGAAAGTAACCGGAATTAGTGAGAAAGCACAGAGAAAGTGAACTATTCCAAAGAGTCAGAATCATCAGATCTTCAAGAAATACACGACTTTTTTTCTATGAAAAATTGAAATGTTTTCAACTATTTTTTTGTGAGTTGTTATTATGTTGATTTGTTCATTTTATTTGATTCATATATATAATATATATATTATTTATAAATATATATATAACATATATATTTATGTACTATATATATATATTTTGTCTCGATGACCACTTACCACAAGCCTTTAATATCATGGGGAAGGACTGATGCAATGCAAGCATGATGCTCAACTCACTAATTTTTTTTCTAGTAATCAGTGGTTAGGGATATTTACTAGACATTCAGCCCTTGGCAGAATGGACTGAATGATTCATCCTTATACCCAGAGTACATGCCACATGGACCACTCTCTAATTATTTGAAATTCTGCACTGCCTTCTTGGTGAACTGATCATGGCTACAGGAAGTCAAGAAGCTGTAATTGGAAAAATTTAGAAAAGAATTCAGATTTTACTGATATAAAATTTTATAGCATTCCGTCTCTTTCCATGCTTATGTCTTCAAATTATCTAAGGATTAAGGATTTCATTTGAACTGCGTGACTTTATGACGGGACTTACTTGTTTTTCCATTTCTGTCTGTTGATGGTCTCCACGTCCCCTTACAACATGAGAGTGTTTATAAACTGTTTCTTTTGGTGCTGACTTTATACTGAAAAGAGGTGTTTCAGCCTTAAATCTGCACTCTGAGAAGCATTTTTCTAACTATTCCCCAGTTTGCAAACAATGTTCTTGCCAGAAGAGGGCGCCATCATTTCATTAAGTTTGTAAGGAAATTTCTGTTTTGAAAAAGATGTGTAGTTGTCCGGTAAAACTTGTTTCCGACTGGGAGAGTGAGCGGTTTTGCAAGATGAGTACTTTTTTCCTCAGGTAAGAATATGTTGTCTTACCTTCCTATAGATGGGAGAAAACTTCACATTTGAAATTCTTAACATCCTGGAGTTTTCTAGGTAAGCTACCTTTTCATTTTGTTCATGTATTCTCCAGGGCTCTTTCCGTGACTCTTCAGTTAGGATTTGGAAATGTAAATCAAAGCTTTAATGCAGAATCATGCTGGTCAGCTTCCATCGAGCCATAAATCTGAGCCTGGTGCTCACTTCTTTAGGCCTCATTAGGCCAAATCCCCTTTTGTAGCTGAGAGGGGTTCTCACACCTCTCCTTCTCAGCTCTCGTCAGAGTCACACTTGAGATTTCACATCCGGGTTATTACTTATTGACTGTGTCGCCAGCTAGACTCGGGATCCCAGGAACGCATGAGTCACCTTCTGTGGAATGTGGTATTCAGTAAGTGTTCAATAAACACTTGATGAATAGATGCATATTGGACATTATTTTTACAAATAAACCCAAAATGATTTCTTTAAACATAGATAGTGAAGTAACTCCTTTTTTTACCCCCAAAGGAGGCAATGTGCATCCACATTGTCTTCTCTTCTCTTGGATTTCAGAGGGCCTTCTGGTCCAGCTACTGTGGCCTGGTCCCCATAGCCTATTGTGAGGACATTGGTGATGATTTTATTTTCATTGCACTGTTTTAAAGACTCACAGAGTCTCAGTCTCTTAGACCATCTGAGCATTTCTAATGTGGAATTTGAAAAATTAGAAAGAGAAATTCTAGAAAATTAGGAAAGGAATAATTCGTTCTTCCCAAAGCCAGGTGATTTTAAAAATCTTTTTAAAAATATAATTTATTGTCAAATTGGCTTCCATACAACACCCAGTACTCATTCCAACAGGTGCCCTCCTCAATGCCCATCCCCCATTTTCCCCTTCCCCCCCTCCCCCCTCAGTTTGTTCTCTGTATTTAAGAGTCTCTCGTGGTTTGCCTCCCTCCCTCTCTGTTTGTAACTATTTCTCCCCCTTCCTTTCCCCCATGGACTTCTGTTAAGTTTCTCAAGATCCACATATGAGTAAGACTTACTGGCCAATGACATACTTTAAGAAAAGCTTTGAAACCTCAGAAAAGTTGTTGTTACCAACTTGTCTCTTGAGGACAGCTTCTTCTAAAAACCGTATTACAAGAAAATGTATCTCAGTATTGATTCTAGCTCTCCTTTTACTTCATATCTGACTGTCACTACTACTAGAGCACTCGTTTCCTGCCCTTAAAGTACGAGCTCCTAGCTGGGTGACACTGGAATGACTCAATTGCCTTTAGTGGCATTCTGACAGCTAGGCAGTTAAAGCAATTGCTGGCCTCTGTCCCTATTGAGATGCTTCCTAGCTCAAGTGTTCAGGTGTGGGGCTACTCACTGGGACCCTCCCCCCTTGGACTGTGCAACACACAGCATTGTAGGATATGATGAATATCTGAGAAGGTGCTGATTTGCAGGTAGTTTGTTTGAGTCTCTTGAAAAGTTGTTGTAAGCCATGGAGAGCCATCCAAGGTTAAGGTTAGGGAATGACAAGATGAGGAAAAAGGAAAAAAAAAAGATTTTGGCCAGTTTACTTTGGCAGGGTGTGGGATAAGGAGGAGAGGGGAGATCTTCAAGCCTATTTGGGCTGCTAACTCAGGAATGAAAGCAATGAGTTTAAGTTCTGTCTATAATCATAAAAAAACAAAAAGGAAAAAAATCCAGAGGACTTTGAGACAGAACTATACAGAAAAATAACTGGCATCTCTCAAGCCAGCAGTTGAACATCTCTGTGCAGCAGAGTGGGGACAGGAGGATCTACTTGACAGAGATGTTGTGAGGCCTGAAAAATACACAACCAGGGAAGCTTTCCTCTTTCCTCATCAGTTCGTAAGTGATTATATTATATATGCTATATGTATATATAATTTATGTCTTATATGTGTAATGCATGATAAGTGTATGTTACATTATATATGTATTACATAATACATAATAGTAATAATATAAAACACAATATATGTTATACATATCATGCTATGTAATTAACATGTAAAATATATATGTATATATATATATATATGTATATATATTTGTGCTAATAAATTTCCATGGAAGAAAAGGATAGTAACTGAGAAACAGTAGTAGTAGAAGGTGGAGATTTAGATTAGAATCTCAGTTTAAAGAAACAGGTAAAGAAAAAAGAAATGGAGGCTGGCAAGAAACATGTTGGCCTTTTCACTAATGGTCAGCTGAGGACTCTGAGAATTCTTTTAACTTGGATTTTGTGTGTGTGTGTGTGTGTGTGTGTGTGTGTGTGTGTGTGTGTTAGCACCATGTACTGAGGAACATGGAAACCAATAATGCATTTCATATTGTCTTAGTAATAGAAAAAGGATGTCTGTAATTGTCCGAACTCCTACAGGAAAGCTCCGGCTGTACTGCAAAGGGGCTGTAAGTATCATGATTCATCATTCATATTAACGCCTTCCCTCTGTTTCAACAACTTGCAGGAAGCCTTTTACAACTTTGCAATTATTTTTCAATGTTACTTTGAATCTGCTGTTACTATTGGTTGTTGCCAGCATCAGCCAAGGCTGAAAAGTCCTTTCTAGAGGTAGCCCCAAAGCTTCCCCAAGACTCAAGTCATTGAAATTTACGGTGATCCACACCAGAATGTTTATTAAGCTTTAATGTCAGTGAAAAATTTGTTGTCACTCAATTGGTCTGTTGAGAACTAATGAGTAGATTGTTGATGCTAGGAGTTTAGAGCAGGAATTTTGATCCCCATTTCAAGCCCAAAGTGCTTGGATTTGGTGAATCTCAGGAAATGGCTTTGCCTCTGTAAATCCTTTTTTTTTAAGCATGTATATATTTGTTCACAGCCATATGTACTTAAAAGAAAAACAGCTTACAGGGCGCCTGGGTGACTCAGTCGGTTGAGTGTCTGACTTCAGCTCAGGTCATGATCTCACGGTCCGTGAGTTCGAGCCCTGCGTCGGGCTCTGTGCGGACAGCTCGGAGCCTGGAGCTGCTTCCGATTCTGTGTCTCCCTCTCTCTCTGCCCCTCCCCTGCTCATGCTCTGTCTCTCTCTCTGTCTCAAAAATAAATAAAACATTAAAAAATTAAAAAAAGAGAGAAAGAAAAACAGCTTTATTGAGGTAAAATAAACTGCACATTATTTAAAGTGTATAATTTGATATGTTTTGATACCAGTCTGCTTTCTGTCAACTACAGATTTGTTTGCATTTATTACATTTTATATAAAGTCATATAGGATATATGACTTATTGTGTAGCTTCTTTAACTCATAATTATTTCATTTTTATTTACTTGTTTTCTTCCAAGATTTTGTTTAAATTCTAGTTAGTTAACATAGAATGTAGTATTGGTTTTAGGAGTAGAATTTAGTGACTCATCACTTACATACAACACCCAGTGCTCATCCCAACAGGTGCCCTCCATAATGCCCCTCCTCCATTTAGCCCATCCCCCACCCACCTCCCTCCATCAACCCTCACTTTGTTCTCTGTTGTTAAGAGTCTCTTGTGGTTTGTTTCCTGCTCTTCTCTTTCCCCCTTCCTTCCCATATGTTCATCTGTTTCGTCTCTTAAATTCCACATATGAGTGAAATCATATGGTGGGCTAGCTAGTTACTGGTTTTGATATTCCTGAAGAAAGTGCTTCCAGATTTGATTTTTCTTCAATGTTTCTCTGTTTCCTATTTCATTAACTTCTACTCTTTATTATTCCTATTATTTTGCCTACTTGTGGCTTCATTTGCTCCTCTTTTTCTAGTTTCTTTATTTTTTATTTTAAAGACAGAGAGAGAGTGTGAGCAAGGGAAAGATGTAGAGGGAAGGAGAGAGAGAGAGAGAGAGAGAGAGAAAATCTTAAGCAGGCTCCACGCTTAGTGCAGAGCCCAATGTGGGGCTCAATTCCACCACCCTGGGGTCATGACCTGAGCCAACATCAAGAGCTGGATGCTCAACTGACTGAGCCACCCAAACACCTCAGTCTTTTTATAGTTTCTTAAGGCAGAACTTGATTTGAGAACTTTCTTTCTTTTTTAATACAAATGTTTAGTCCTATACATTTCCTAATTATTGCTTTAGCAGAATGTCACAAATTTTGATGTGCTGCATTTTCATTTTCATTCATTCAAAATATTCTAAGTTTTGTTTTGATGTCTTCTTTGACTCATGGGTTCTTTTTAAGTATGTGTTTTTAAATATTTGCACATTTGCTAGAGCTATTCTTTTAATTGATTTATAACATAATTCTGTTTTAGTAGAGAACATACTTTATATAACTTGAATCCTTTATTTTATTGGAACTTGTTTTATGGTTCATATTATGACCTATCAAATGTTAAATGTTTTGTATGCACATAAAAAGTCTGAGTATTCTGTTGTTGTGGGATAAAGTAGTTTATAACTATTAGTTAAGTTGGTTGATACTGTCATCCAAATCTTTTATATCCTTGATGACTCTGTCTACTTGTTCTATCAGTGATTGAAAGGGGGATATTAAAATCCCCAAATATCATTGTGTCTGAATGGTGATTTTTCATCTTCAAGTTCTTTTAGCTTTTCCTTCATTGCATTTGCTTCTATTAGTTTAAGCTTCATTTTGAAGCTATGTCATTAGGTGTATAAACATTCAGGATTGCCAATTCCTCTTGATGAAATTGACCCTTTTGTCAGTGCAAAATGATTTTCCTTATCCCTGGCAATTTTCTTCACTCTGAATTCTCTATTGTCTGGTTATAACATAGCCATCGCAGGCTTCTTTTGATTAGTGTTGCTATGGTATATTTTTTTCTTTCTTTTTAGCCCATTTGTGTCTTCATACTTAAAGTACGATTCTTCTAGGAAGCATGTAGTTGGTTGTTTTTTGTTTTGTTTTGTTTTGTTTTTTATCTTTAATCCATCCTGGAATTCTCTGCCTTTTAACTGGATATTAAACCATTTACATGTGCTTACTGATACAGCTAGGTTTAAACACATCATTTTGCCATTTATTTTCTATTTGTTCCAGTTCTTTTTTCATTTATGACAAGAATTACTTCAGTAATTTTTTATTCCTATATCTCTCCTTTTTAAAATTTGATTAGTTGTTTTAGGTCTTAGAGTGGGCATCTTTATTACATTCTGTCTTGGAGTGATTATATACCTTACAATTCTGTACTTCCATCTGTTTCCACCCAATCTTTGTGCTCTTGTCAGACATTTTAATTTTATAAATGTTATAAACTTCACAGTGTATTGTTATTAATTTTGCTCAAGCAATTATCCTTGTTAAAATAAATAAGAAAAATACTGTGTGTGACACACACTCATGTCATTATCATTTTCAGTGCTCTTCAGACTCATGTTTCTATTTGCTATAATCTCCTCTCTGACAGATTCCCTTTACCATACCTTATAGCATGCATCTGTTGGCAATAAGTTTTTTCAGCCTGTTTATGTCTGAAAAATATTTTTATTTCATCTTTATTTTCTCTCACCTTCATTTTGAAATAAATTTTTGCGGAATATAGGATTCCAGGTTGACAATTTTTTTCTTTCAGTTCTTTAAAGATCGTGCTTTACTGGCTTATCACTTGCATTGTCTCAGTGAAAAGTCTGTTACCTCTGTTCCTCTGTATGTAATGTATCCTCTTTGGAATTGTGTCTTCCCTGGGACTGCTTGAGTTCCTCACATCTATTGTATATGACAATAAAATTGTAATGCAGTATTTAGAATTTGGACTGTCAGGCTTAGATAAGATGTTAGTCACAGGAACTTTTTTTTTTTTTAATAGGATACAGTGATTTATGAGAGACTTTCAGATGACTCTCTCTTTGTGAAGGAGACATTAACCCATCTGGAATATTTTGCCAAAGAAGGTAAGTGAAAATTGTTTAGAATGATGTTTCCTTTTGAAATGCTCTTCTTAAATATTGAAATTATAAAATGAATGTATGTCATTGATGCTTGGCTGGCAAGGGGAGCTCATTCATATATGTGACTTTGTAATGCCTTCTGTTTGCTTAAAAGTAAATGGTTCTTCAAATAAACTCTGTTGAGACCTTATTTTTCCTTCTTCTTCTCTCCATGTGTTTTATGCTTATGAGCAAACACTAAAAAGTATTTTTCTACTGTGATGTTCTTCCTTTATTCCAAAAGCATTGTCTACAAAGACATCTATTATCTGCTTCTATTTGTTGTACTAGGAACTTGGCCCATAGTAGAGAAAAAGTTACCTATTTTGTGCATATAACTCAGAAAGCAGACACAGTCAATGTTTTCCTGCCATTCTCTTATTATCCTTCTGATTTTGACTTATCACCCATCTCTTAAGAAATAAAATTTCAGGGGGCGCCTGGGTGGCTCAGTTGGCTGAGTGTCTGACTTTGGTTTAGGTCGCGATCTCACAGCTTGTGAGTTCGAGCTCCTCAGGCTCTGTGCTGACAGCTTCAGGCCCAGGGCCTGCTTCGAGTTCTGTGGCTCCCTCTCTCTCTGCCCCTCCCTGCTGCTCACGCTTTGTCTCTTTCTCGCTCTCTCAAAAATAAACAAACACTTAAAACTTTTTTTAATTAAAAAGAAAATTTCATGAGTGAGTTTTGAATAAGAACAACACTAACTAAAAAGTTTATAGAAGTTTTGAAAAAGCAAAGTATCGTATCATGTAAGAGTAAAGCTAATAATACCTGGAAGCTGTATCCCCCTTTATCATTTTAGTTTATAAGCTTCTCCTTCCCACAGCCATGTGTTTTGCCTAGAAGTGTTGGTATTTTGCAAGGTTGCACTTTGGGCCTTTTACTGCCATCTTAAAATAGATGTGAGCTGTAGGCAGGTTACAACAGGTAGAAGCATATAGGAACTGTATTGTAATGGAGCTCAAAACAATATAACAAGTTCTTTAGCTTATCTGTAATGAGTTCATTTCTAGGGGATCCCCAACTATTTGAATGCTTTTCAGGGGTTAGCCTAAAATATTAGAGTAAAATATGATTTCTAATTTGTTTCCCAGTAAGTCTTTACAAAATGGGATTTAAATTCATATTCTGTTATTTTAACAATTGTTTGACTTACTTGGAAATTGAAAAACTAAAGCCTCGTTCATTTTTTCCTTCCTTCAATAAACAGATATTGAGTATTTATTAAGTGTCGTGCGCTGTTGTGAGCTCCCAGGACCGAATTGAACAAAACATAGACAGCTCATGCCCTGAGGGAATTGGCCAATAATAGATAATGTCAGGGGGGTGATAAGTGCCATGGAGAAAATTTAAGCAGGATAGGGGAACAGAGTGTGATGGTTGCTCTCTCTGCAGGCTGAGTTAGGCAGAAACTGAAGAAAGGGAAGGAGAACCATGTGGCTTTCCAGGGGGAAAGATTCCAGGACAAGGGCAGAGGAAGTGCAAGTTTTGGGAGGTAAGAGGACCAGCAGGAAGAGGACCAGTAAGAAAGCAATGAAGAGGAGAGGAGATAAGATCAATCAGTAAGGTAGCCAGGGACAGATCAGATAGGGCCATGTGAAGGACTTCACATTCCCGTGACCTCTAACACTTTTGGATTTGTTTTCAAATTCTCTACTTCTCCCTGATCACTGACTGACGGCTTGATCAGGTTGTATTCCATTCTTTCTTGCAGGACTGAGAACTCTCTGTATTGCCTATACAGATTTAACGGAGAAACAATATCAACAGTGGTTGATGGAGTATAAAAAAGCAAGTACAGTTATACAGGACAGAAGGCAGAGTTTGGAAGAATGTTACGATCATATCGAAAAGGTAACATACCCCCTGTGTATGCTACAGGCCAAGTTAAAGTTTTGAAAACATGCACTCATCGATGTTTTCATGTCTTGATGTAATTTTAGAAACTCAGTTAAATTGTGTGTTTTTTTCTTCAGAAGTATACATTTTGTACTGCAAATTCATAAGATATATCTTGTAAAATATTAAAAATATTTCTTTCTTTTCCAAATCATATCCTAATTACTCCAATCTTGTTATCCCTTTTTTTTTTTTAATAACCTTTCCCATTCCAAAAGAAATACATGTTTTTCACAGAAAAATAAGCTGAAATAGTAAATAACCATCATCTGTAATGTTGGGCTAATGACTAAGTTCTAGTGTATAATCTTCCAGTCTCTTTCTTCATATATGCATGGTGTTCCATTGTAGGTATTTAATACACATATACAAATTTTTTCCTATAAAAATTAAAAGTAAAAATCTACCCTCCCCCGCCCTGCCGCCAAAAAAAAATCTCCATCGAATTTTCCCCATGAAAATACTGCTTGAATCATGAAAATTTTCACTTTGCAATAAATTGGGGTATTTTTTCCATATTACTGAATATTCTTCTGTTATTTTCTTAGATCAGTCCATGGTATTTCATTACATGGATGAGTATAATTTTATTGTGCTCTTCTCTGGTGGTTACTGTTCCAGGGGATCTCTTGCACCCTGGACTGTTGAGTGTCACTCGAGGGTCATTGTGAATTTGCTTGTTGTGGCCTCAGGGATCTTGTGGCTCCTGGGTCCATTCTTATCTTAGTTTCTTGACTTGGGTTCTTTTGTCATTTGGTTCCATGAACTCTGCATTTTATTCCTGCAGGAGCACAGCCAAAGCAGATTTAGACTCGGGGGTTTTCTTGACATCATTGGGTCTATGTTTTTGTTTTTGTTTTTAAGTTGTGTGTTGAAAGATTAGGAACCTAACCTAGCTTCACACCAACAACGTGAATGTGCTGCAGTAACCCTCACGGGTGATTACTCTGCATCTGTTGACGCAGCACAGCAAGGAGACTAACTGATTTATGTAACCCTCCTCTTCCTTATGTTCCAGGCAAGTCGTCTGTTGCTCCCACACACCGGGAAGAAATCTGGGCAGTTGCAACTGGCCTCTGGCACTTGAGAGACTGTACAAGTATTACTATGCAATTATTTTTCAATCAAACCGATGTATTTTATATTTTAGTTTTAGTTTTAGTCTGGAAGTCATAAGTGGGAAAAGAGTAAGGAATTCATAGGATAAGAAAAAGAACAGGTAAGTTTGCCTTTCCCAGGTTATGTGAGATGGGTGGCAAGGTCAGGGAGTGCGGTGGCCTCAAGCTGACTGGTTTCTTCATGTTATTAGGTGAATCATCAGCTCAATGCTGGTCTCCAGCATGTACACAGTGCCTGGCAAACAGACAGTGTTTATTTTTTAATTTTATTTATTTATTTTGATTATTTTTATTTTTTTATTTAAAAAAAATTTTTTTTAATGTCTATTTATTATTGAGAGACCGAGAGACACAGAGCGTGAGCAGAGGAGGGGTAGAGAGAGGGGGAGACATAGAATCCGAGGCAGACTCCAGACTCCAAGCTGTCAGCACAGAGCCCGACGCGGGGCTTTAATTCACAAACTGTGAGATCGTGACCTGAGCCGAAGTCGGTCACTCAACCAACTGAGCCACCAGGGAGCCCCCATTTTGATTATTTTTAATATAACTTCTTGTCAAATTGGTTTCCATACAACACCCAGTGCACATCCCAACAGGTACCCTCCTCAATGCCCATCACCCACTTTCCCCTCCCCCCCAACCCCCATCAACCCTCAGTTTGTTCTCAGTATTTAAGAGTCTCTTATGGTTTGCCTCTTTCTCTCTTTTTTCCCCCTTCTCCTCCCCCATGGTCTTCTGTTAAGTTTCTCAAGATCCACATATGAGTGAAACATACGGTATCTGTCTTTCTCTGCCTGACTCATTTCACTTAGCATAACACTCTCCAGTCCATCCACATTGCTACAAAAGGCCATATTTCATTCTTTCTCATTGCCAAGTAGTATTCCATTGTGTACATAAACCACATCTTCTTTATCCATTTGTCAGTTGATAGACATTTAGGCTCTTTCCATAATTTGGCTATTGTTGAAAGCGCTGCTATAAACATTGGGGTACACGTGCCCCTATGCATCAGTACTCCTGTATCCCTTGGGTAAATTCCTAGCAGTGCTATTTCTGGGGCTTAGGGTAGTTCTGTTTTTAATTTTTTGAGGAACCTCCACACTGTCTTCCCGAGTGGCTGCACCAGTTTGCATTCCCACCAACAGTGCAAGAGGGTTCCTGTTTCTCCACATCCTCTCCAGCATCTATAGTCTCTTGATTTGTTCATTTTAGCCACTCTGGTGTGAGGTGGTATCTCAGTGTGGTTTCGATTTGTATTTCCCTGATGAGGAATGACGTTGAGCATCTTTTCATGTGCCGTCTGGATGTCTTCTTTGGAAAAGTGTCTATTCATGTTTTCTGCCCGTTTCTTCATTGGATTATTTGTTTTTTGGGTGTGGAGTTTGGTGAGTTCTTTACAGATTTTGGATACTAGCCCTTTGTCCGATATGTCATTTGCAAATATCTTTTCCCATTCCATCGGTCGCCTTTTAGTTTTGTTGATTGTTCCCTTTGCAGTGCAGAAGCTTTTTTATACTGATGAGGTCCCAGTAGTTCATTTTTGCTTTTATTTCCCTTGCCTTTGGAGATGTGTCGAGTAAGAAATTGCTGCAGCTGAGGTCAAAGAGGTTTTATCCTGCTTTCTCCCCTAGGGTATTGATGGTTTCCTGTCTGACATTCAGGTCCTTCATCCATTTTGAGTTTATTTTTGTGTATGGTGTAAGAAAGTGGTCTAGTTTCATTTTTCTGCATGTTGCTCTCCAGTTCTCCCAGCACCATTTGCTAAAGAGATTGTCTTTTTTCCATTGGCTACTCTTTCCTGCTTTGTCAAAGATTAGTTGGCCATACATTTGTGGGTCCAATTCTGGGTTCTCTATTCCATTGGTCTATGTGTCTGTTTCTGTGCCACTACCATACTGTCTTGAGGATTACAGCTTTGTAGTAGAGGCTAAAGTCTGGGATTATGATGCCTCCCACTTTGGTTTTCTTCTTCGATACTACTTTGGCTATTCAGGGTCTTTTGTAGTTCCATTAAAATTTTAGGATTGTTCTAGCTTTGAGAAGAGTGCCGGTGCAGTTTTAATTGGGATTGCATTGAATGTGTAGATTGCTTTGACATTTTAACAATATTTATTCTTTCAATCCATGAGCATGGAGAGTTTTTCCATTCCTTTGTGTCTTCTTCAGTTTCCTTCATAAGTTTTCTATAGTTTTCAGCATACGGATCTTTTACATCTTTTTTTTTTTTTTTTTTAGCTACAAGAGTGTCTAATATTCTGCCTGGTGACTTGTGTTAATTTCCACAGTTCCAGCTGATGTTATGTTAATTAGTTATATGGCTACTCTCTATGGACTTTTTGGTAACTACTGGAACATAACACCAAAGATGTGTCAGGGTCAACTAGTTCTGTGAAATTGGTTCTTATAGATAATTCCATGCACATTGCTATGACTCTGCTTGTTTTCAGTTATAGCGAGGGATTTTCTGATATTCCTAGCTCTTGTGGCCAGTAGCACTTCTTTTCTTCTTGAATATTTTTCCTTAGGACACTCATAAGATTTAAATTTGTTTCCTGTTGGGTAAGAGTAAGAGAGACAATCTCCACATTTGTATCAATAGTCAGTAAGTACATCATAACTTAGTAACTGCTGAAGTAATTAATTTTCGTGTTGCCAGTATCACTCAATTGGTAAAATATGAATCTGACATATTGGCTGATTGAATTAGACTTGATTCTGAAGTTCTCTGGCCTCAAATTCCTTTGAATAATTCCTTTTTTTTAATATATCTTTATTGAGATATAATTCACGTACCATACAATTCCTCCATTTAAAGCATACAATCTACAGTTTTTAGTATATTCAGCTGCATAATATCTACATTCAATAGAATTGTGCAACCATCACCATAATGAACACAATATTTTCAACATCCTTCTCAATCCCCATATCTGTTAGTATTCACTCTCTGGTACCCTCCTACTCTCTTGCCCAGCCCCATGCAGGCATTAATTTCCTTTAGTCTGTATAGATTCACCTCCTCTGGATATTTCATATAAATGGAATCATAAATATTAGTGACTTGCTTCTCTCATTTAGCTTAATGTTTTTAGGATTTATCCATATTGTAGCACGTACCAGTATCTCATTCATTTTCAGTGACAAATAGTATTCCATTGTGTAGGTATACAATTGTTTATCCATTCTTCTGTCCAAGGACATCTGGATTGTTTCCACTTGGCTGTTGTGAATAATGCTTCTGTATGCACTCATGGAAGTTTTCATGTGGGCATTCTTTATTTCCTGAATATACCTGAGAATGAAATAGCTGGGTCATATGGCAACTCCATGTAACCATTTGAGAAGCTGCCAGACTAGTTTTCCAAAGTGGCTGCACCATTCTCCATTCCTACCACCGTGTATGAGGGTTCCAATTTTTTCACATCCTTGCCAACACTTGTTACTATCTATAACTTGGTATGGCCACCCTACTGGGTACGAAGCGGTTATCTCACTGTGATTTTAATTTACACTTCTTTAATGATGTTGAACATCTTTTCATGTGTTTTTTGATTATTTGTGTATCTTCTCTGGAGAAATGTCTTTTCAAATCCTAATTTCCTAATTATAATATGTTAGATACTATTCTACTCACTTTCTAAATGTTAACTCTCACAATAATTCTGAGTCATTTTCCCCCTACTTTGCCAGTTATAGATGAAGAAATGAAGGCATGGAAATTTAAGTAATGTGCTTATGATCGTTTGTAGATCATAACTTGTAGTAATTTGTAGAGTTAAGACATGGATCCATGAGTCTATGCTTTTAACTATCATGCTACACTGTCTCATACTGTAACAAACTAGGGACAAACAGACCAATGGAAGAGACAAGAAAAAAGTATGTGTGTGTGTACAGGTATGGGACATAATAAGTAGAATGCGTATCTTTTGTCAAAATTTGCCCAATTTATTCCGTCTTAAAATTTTTTTTATCTTAACTAATAATAAAAAATATCTCTTTGAAAAAAACGTCTAGGAATTTCTGCTGCTTGGTGCCACAGCCATTGAAGATCACCTTCAAGCACGTGTTCCAGAAACGATAACAACTTTACTGAACGCAAACATAAAAATATGGGTCCTGACAGGAGATAAACAAGAAACTGCAATTAACATAGGTAATAGATACAAAGTTTTTAAAAATCTGGTTGAACAGGTATTCTAAATATATCCTAGTATCAAGAATGAATGAGCTGCCTTCAAGTAATTGTTTTATATGTCTTTGGGGAAAATGGAGTGCAATGGAACCTTGCCATCGCATGGCAAAAAATTTAAACAAACCAAGCAAAGCAAACTGTTGTGTCTCCTTCACATTGTTGAAATAGAGACTGCAGAATGCTGACATGAGTAGTATGTAGTTTCTTGTTCCTTTCCTTGGAAACCTGAAGTTATGGCATATTTTCTCTATAATGTGTATACCTATCTTTGTATTATATATGTTTATTCATAAATATTTTGATTATTAGAATATTCAGCTGTTTTTTCCCCAAGCTCCAATGTCACTTTTTTTGGCCCCTTTCCCCCTTAACTTTACTGTATGATTGTGTCTTAGGGTTGAGGTGTGCAGAATAGGAGTTGAAAAATTAACTGTTAGCTGTGCATATTCAAATTTCAGTGGTGACAAGGAATTGAAATTATTATGTTTTTTTCATAATCATCATGGCATCCAGCTCTGTTTAGATGAACATATATGATAAAATGAGTCTGTGTGCACGAGACACCCTTTACTTGTTGTCTCCACTCATTTGTTTACTCTGCATTCGTTCATTTAATGAATATTGGACACTTACTAGATATGAGGACACTCTAGGAGCTGGGAATGAAAACTTGAGTAATACTCTCTTTCTTCATGAAACTTATATACAAGTAGAGAAGATAAAATTAATAAGCAAATCACTGTGTATTATATTACAATCAGTGCTAAGAATGAAAACAAAGAAAGGCATAGCAAGAGGTAGAGAAGGTAATTAAATAGAACGCCTGTTAAGGAGGTGACTTTCGAAGCAGAGACCCAGATGGAAAGAAGGAGCAAGCTTCGGGAAGGTCCCTGGGATGAGTGTTCCAGGCCAGGAGTATGGTGAGCGCCGTGGCCCTGGTATGGGCGTGTGTGTGCTCGAGGAACAGTCGAGAGGCCAGTGTGGTTGGAGTACAGACAGCAAAGCAGAGAAGACAGGAGATGAGAATCTGCTGTAAGAAATGTGTACCCTTTCAAGCAGGAGAGTAATATGGTCTCATTTGCGTTTCAACAATATCTGTTGGCTACTGTGTGGAGGCTGGGCCGAGTCAAGTCAGGAGATCAGGTAGCGAGCCTTTGCGGACGTCTAGACAAGAGACGGTGGCGACTTGCACTAGGATGTGATGGGAAGGGGAGCGAGAGACCAAATTCGGGGTACATCTGGTAGGCTGATCTGTCAGCCCTCACTGATGAGGGTGCAGTGGGCACAGAGGAGTCTTTCAAAGAGTTTTGCTGTGAAGGGGAGCAGAGAAATAGGGTGTAGCTGGAAGAGAACACAGAGTCAATGAAGGGTTGGTTATTTTTGAAGGATCGATTTTAACATCTCTAAACATCAACTTCTTCTTGTCTGTAAAATGGGGATAATGATAATATTTTTAACCTCATAGGGCTCTTGTGAGGATGCCTTGAGGTAGTCTCTGTGAAGACCTTAGCTTGAGGTGCAGCATTCACAAGTCCTTCACGAATGCTGGATATTCATGTAATTATTAAGGACTCAGAGGACGATGTAGTCACTCATTTATCCACCTGGCAAATATCTGAGGACACACTATGCATATGCTCTCCTTTGGCCAGCTCTCCCATATTTTGGCTTTAGTGTGACTTGCTATGTTTCTTGATAACCATGATACTCAGTGTATATCCTGTGAAGGGGCTCAGCTAACCCAGCACCACAAAGGAGAATGACTGCTCTCTTCCTATCTTCCTAAAGTGCACCCTATCATTCTTTACAAACCCGCAACCTGAGGACTGTTTGTTTCTCCTAAGCCTTCAACTGTCTCCTCAGCTCAGGACTGAAACCCTACCTAGATGAGACACAGCCATTGTTATTAGTAGCGTAATTTTTATACTTACTGAATGAAACTTATTTTTGTTAGGAGAAGTCTGTAATTCACTTGAAGGATTCTTTGCTCAGAATAATGGATTCTTAGAAAACCGCCATATTAAATTGCATCCATTCAAAAAAAAAATGTACAGTAACGCTGGTGGACTTGAAGGAAGAAAGGAAACAAACTCTCTAATTTCTTAAAGCAGGGCTTGCAAACATCTGTAAGAGTCAGGCAGGACAAGAGTGAGGGGCAGTACACACCTGTCGGAGGAGGAAGCCCACAGGGGGAACACTGGCCCCCCAGGGACAGTGTAGTCTTACCTTTTGGAAATGAGAGTACGATGTTGGCACAGGTTTTTTGTTTTTAAAAGATGATTCAGAATTCTGTATTTTGATGCGAAATATCTTGATACGTAGATGTGGGCTCAAATGTATAAAATTCTGTAAGGGCAAAGCAAAACACGTCTGTTGCCTGAATGCAGCCTACAGTCCCCTGACACCTTTTGAGTACTGGGTCCCAAAGTGAATTTTATTGTCCTCCCTTAGAGGCTATGCCTGCAGAGACCAGCTAAAAATGGAGTCAATGAGCTTTGATATAAACCGAAGAGCATGCTGATATAATTTGTTTTCTTAGAGGCTTTCCGGGCCATTTTCTTTTCCAAGAAATGCAATAGCCTTTGGTTAGAGAGCTCTCACCTTACTTTCATGAGTCTGAATGGGGGGAATGGATTCAAAAAGAAGACTGAGCTGTGTCTGAGAGCTGACATCTTTGTATCTTTCAAAGATAATCTAGAGCATAGCGGTTTAAAATCACAGACTTCGGAGTTACAAGGACCACGTTTTGAGCCTGAATCTTCTGCCTTTACATTTACAAGCTTGTGCTTTTGTAGGCTTTTCTAATCCTCAATTTCCTCATTAATAAAATGGAGATAACCATGATACCTCTGGTGATTGTGACCATTAAATGAGATGCACATGTACGGTTCTTTCTGAAATACTGGGTAGAGTGAGGGCTTTAAAAATGTTGGCCGCTGCCTTTGTGAATGTTGTGGCAGTTCTAATTACTGCCATCTCTCACGGAGCTCAAGTTGGCTAATGCTGTGCACTTAAAAGACTAAACAGTCTTGTTACTGGTTACAAACAAAATTGGATCAAGGACTTGGCAGGAGGTTTACTTACTGACATACGTTCAGGAATCAGTATGTCAGGATCGGGTTTGAGGACTCCTTTGTTGTCTGTTTTCTAAGACTACTAGTTCTATTAACTTCTGAAAGCTTCCTTCCTTCCTTCCTTTTTCTTTCTTTCTTTCTTTCCTTCTTTCCCTTCCTTCCTTCCTTCCTTCCTTCCTTCCTTCCTTCCTTCCTTCCTTCCTTCCTTCCTTCCTTTCTTTTTCTTTCTTTAATGTTTATTTATTTTTGAGAGAGAGAGAGAGAGACAGAGTGTGAGCGGGGAAGGGGCGGGGAGACAGGCAGACACAGAATCCAAAGCAGGCTCCAGGTTCTGAGCTGTCAGCACAGAGCCCGACATGGGGCTCAAACCCATGAACTGTGAGATCATGACCTGAGGCGAAGTCGGATGCTTAACCGACTGAGCCACCCAGGCGCCCCTGAAACCTTTCTGATAACACAGTTCAACACAATCTGCTACTTCTCAACCTCAGCAGCATTTATACTATTATATTTGGCTTACCAGTATGTTGTTTTTTTTCCTCTTTTGTGTTAGCTTTGATTCCTTAGGTTTTAAGAGGCTTATAATACATACCTGTCGTAAATCTTCCTTTGCACCCAATATGATGCTGGGTACGAGTAAGCCATCAGTGCCTGCATACTGATTTAAATTTTCATAATATATGGAGACTTTTAATTTTATTTATTTTTTATTTCAGACACTTTTTGCTTCAAGTTTTTATTTAAATTCTAGTTAGTTAAAATATAGTGTTGTATTGGTTTCAGGAGTAGAATTTAGTGGCTCATCACTTAATATATAACACCCAGTGCTCATTCCAAGTGTCCTCCTTAATACCCATCACCCGGTAAGCCCATCCCCTCCCACCTCCCCTCTGGCAACCTTCAGTTTGTTCTCTCTCATTAAGAGCCTCTTATGGTTTGCCCCCCTCTCTCTTTTTCCCTCCTTCCCCTACTTCATGTTTTGTTTCTTAAATTCCACTGTGAGTGAGATCATATGGTAGTTGTCTCTGACTTGTTTTGTTTAGCATGATACACTCTAGCTCCATCGATGTCATTGTAAATGGCAAGATTTCACTCTTTTTGATGGCTGAGTAATATTTCATTATATGTGTGTGTATACATACGTGTGTGTGTGTGTGTGTGTGTGTGTATCTCACCTCTTGTTTGTCTGTTCATCCATCCATTTGATGGACTTTTGGCCTTTTTCCATTTGGCTATTGTTGATAATGCTGCTGTAAACATTGGGGTCCATGTGTCTCTTTGAATTGGTATTTTTGTATCCTTTGTGTAAATATCTAGTAGTGTCATTGTTGGGTTGTAGGGTAGTTCTATTTTTAACTTTTTGAGGAACCTCTCTATACGGAGACTTTTTAGCCTTTGTTTATATAGAGCCAGCAGCAGCAACAGCTTCAGGACAGAAGAAGTTTCTTCTTGGGGGCAGCACTGGAACCCACAGGTGGAGGCTGGCTTGTCTGTGTCTGGCACAAATATTAATTCTCCAACCCGCATGCTGGTACAGAAACTGACAGCATTAGGCAGTTAACTTTGTCAGTAACTTATTACAAAGTAAAAGTGGAAACATGAACATTGCAATAAAATTTATCAGGAAATCTTGGGGCGCCTTAAATCAGTCATTTAAGTGTCTGACTTCAGCTCAGGTCATGATCTCATGGTTCCTGGGATCAAGCCCCACATTGGGCTCTCTGCTGTCAGTGCAGAGCCTGCTTCGGATCATCGGTCCTCTCTCTCTGCCCCTTTCCTGCTCCCCCTATTTTTCTCTGAAATATAAGTGAACATTTAAAAAATGTATCAGGGAATCTTTAGAATTCTTAGAAGAGTTTAGAAACTCTGGTTTTGAATACTGCTGTAGCAATGCAAAGCGAATATCCACAGGCTTCAAAATAGAAATTAAAGATCATTGCATTCTTTAGGGAAAAAACCCACGATTTACACAGGAAGCATCAGATGAACCAATAACTGATGAGGAAGATCATTTAAGAATGATTATCTCCTGGGGGGCCTGGGTGGTTCAGTCAGTTAGGCATCTGATTCTTGATTTTGACTCCGGTCATGACCTCACGGTTCATGGGCCCGAGCCCCACGTCAGGCCCTGCACTGGCAGCATGGAACCTGCTTGGGATGCTCTCTCTCTCTCTGCCCCTCCCCCACTTATGCTCTCTTTCTCTCAAAAATAAACTTAAAAAAATTTTTTAAAGTGGTATTGTATAAATTTATCTTTAAACGTTTTCAATGTTTATTTTTGAGACAGAGACAGAGAGAGAGAGAAAACATGGAGCAGTGGAGGGGCAGAGAGAAGGGAGACACAGAGTCCAAAGTAGACTCCAGGCTTTAAGCTGCCAGCACACAGCCCGATGCAGGGCTCGAACCACGAGAACTGTGAGATCATGACCTGAGCGGAATTCGGGTGTTTAACCAACTGAGACACCCAGGTGCCCCCTGAGGTGTATACTTTGATCATCACGTTGAATGCTTTGAGCATTGGGTGGGTTTATTTCTTTTAACCACACCTAGGATTTTATTAGTACAGTAGGAACAATATGTTGACATAGTGGCTTGATACAACAGAACTTGGATTCCTCAGGATGTGGAATTGATACACAGTATGAACTGAATCTCATGTCACAGAGAGATAATAAAAATCCACAGGCATTTAAAGGTACAGATTTGGCCATTAGTTACATGCCGTTTCCCAACCATTTCTACTTAAATTGCTGATTAAGATAAAAATGAAGCGATGTTTCAATTTTTTCCCTCCACAATCCCTTGCTCAGTGTTTGTGATAAGCCTCTAGACTTTGAACTAGTCATAAGACAGTATGGTGAATAGAGAATATAAGTAGATTTTTCATTAAAAACATGAACTCATGGAAGGCAATATGTGACCTCTTTCTTTGTCACTTTGTAGCATATTCCTGTAAACTGTTATCAACTAAAATGCCTTGTATTCGATTGAATTCAAACTCACTCGAGGTAAGTGACTTCAAAAATTCTATTTAATACGAGTATACCCAATTTGTTACTTGAGTGTTCCCCAACACCTTAAAATCTACGTAAGTTGTCTTGAACTCCCACTCAAGTCCACTGGAACATTACCTCTGGTTCTGACTTCTTTCTTTCTTTTTTTTTTTTTTTAAAGATTTTTCTTTACATTTTTTTATTTTTGAGAGACGGGGAGAGACAGAGCACAAAGGGAGGGGCAGAGAGACACAGAATCTGAAGGAGGCTCCAAGCTCCAAGCTGTCAGCACAGAGCCCAACGCGGGGCTCAAACTCACAAACCATGAGACCATGACCTGAGCCGAAGTCAGACGCTCAACCGACTGAGCCACACAGGCGCCCCTCTGGTTCCCACTTCTTGCCTCATTCTTAGGCTAGTCCTTCATCACCCTGTTCCCAGCATCATACCAAACCCAGCACTCAGATACTTGATTTTAAAAATGAAAAAAAAAAAAAATATGTGCATATAGCAGTCTTTACCAGAATTTTGAGTAGATACCTGGCATTTACATTGCAAGAATGAAAGGATTTTGGAATCCAATACTGAACATCCTTGCCCTTAAAAATTAAATGGCTACAGCCATTTATTTTCTGTTAATTTTTTTTTACTGTATAATTTTCATACTCACTTTAAAGAATTTTAAATAGATTTCATCTATTACATTTCATTCTTTTTTTAAAATGTAGTTCTGAGTTTCTGACACATATCATTATTATTCTCCATGAAAAAACTTTAAAAATATTTCTACTGGGCAGATCAGCTGGTGATGAATTTCCTGGTTTTGTGTGAGAAAGTATTTCTCTTTCACATTTGAAGGACAATTACACTGGATATAGAATTCTAGGTTGGTATTTCTTGTTCTTTCAGTACTTCCTTCTCAACTGTGTAGTTTCTGATGAGAAGCCTGCTATTTCTTACTTTATTCTTCCCTTCTGGCTTCTTTCAACATTTCTTCTTTGCCTTTGATTTTGTGGTTTGAGTGTGATATGCCTAGGTATGATTTTTTTTTTTGTATCATGCTTGGTGTTTTCTAAGCTTCCTGGGTCTATGGTTATGTGTTTGCCGTTAGTTTGGGAACATTTTTAGTCATTAGTACTTAAAACTCTCTTTGTTTTGTTCTCTTACTCTTCTCCTTCTGGAATTCCAGTTGACTGTATGTTGTTAGATCTTTTAAATTGTCCCACAGTTCTTGAATATTCCATTTGGGATTTTTTTTCTAATTCTTTTTACTGTTTGTATTTCAGTTTGGGAAATTTCTGTTGACATAATTCAAGCTCATTAATTTTTAGACTGTGTCCAGTCTATTGTTGGGCTCAATAAGGGCAATCTTCTGTTACAGTGTTTTTTATTTCTAGCATTTCATTTTTATTCTTTAAGTGTTTCCATCACTCTGCTTATCTTCCCCATATATTGTCTATTTTTCCATTACAGTCCCTAACATGTTAATCATAGTTTATTTTATTTTTAAAAGATGTTCATTTATTTAATTAGAAAGACTGTGAGTGAGGGTGGGGCAAAGAGATCATGAGAGAGAGGATCCCAAGCAGGCCCTGTGCTATCACGAACGGTGAGATCATGACCTGAGCCAAAATCAAGAGTCAGACACTTAACCGATTGAACCACCCAGGAGCCTCAATCATAGTTTTTTTTAATTCACTGATACTTCCAAAATCTATGTTATCTTTGAATCTGGTTCTGATGCTTGCTTTAGCTCTTCAGATATGGTGCTTTTTCTTGCCTTTTAGCATGTCTTGTAATTTTTTGTTGAAAGCTGGACATGATGAATCTGGTATTAGAAATTGAGCTAAAGGCCTTTAATGTAAAGTTTTATGCTAATCTGGCCATACTTAATGTTTGTTGCAGCTGCACACACAAGAAGTTCCAATTTTTTTTCCATAGACATAGCAAAAACAGCCTGTAATTCATAAGGATCACAAAACACCCCAAATAGCCAAAGCAATCCTAAGAATGAAGAACAAAGCCAGAAGCCTCATACTTCCTGATTTCAAAATATATTACAAAGTTACAATTATGAAAACAGTATGGTACTGACATAAAGACAGAGACCAATGGGAAAGAATAGGGTCCAGAAATAACCCATGTATATGGATTACAGGGATGCCAAGAATGCACACTGGGGAGAGGATAGTGCCTTCAAAAAATGGTGTTGGAAAAGCTGGATATCCACATTCAAAATAAAAAAATCAGATCCTGTCTTAGTCCATTGTGGCTGCTATAACAAAATACCACAGACTGGCTAGCCTATAAACAACAGAAATTTATTTCTCACAGTTTTGGAGACTGGGAAATCCACAACCAAGGCACAATCATGGTCATGTTGTGGTGCTGGTTGTCTTCCTGGTTCATAGCTGGTGCCTTCTAAGCTGTGTCCACAGGTGGTGAAAGGGGCTAGGGATTTCTGGAGTCTCTTCCATAAGAGCATTAATCTTCATGACATAATTACTTCTCAAAGGCTCCACCTCCTAATATCACTGGGCATTAGGATTTGAACATATGAATTTTGGGGGACACAAACATTCAGACCATAGCAGACTCTTACATTACAGCATACACAAAAGTCAAGTCAAAATGGATTAAATACTTAAACAGAGACCCAAAACTGTAAAATCCTAGAAGAAATCATAGGGGGGAACCTGCTTGACATTGAACTTGGCACTGATTTCTTGGATACGATAACAAAAGCACAGGCAATAAAAGCAAAAATAGACAAGTACCACTAAACTAAAAATCTTGACTATATTTTGTTAAATTTGTCACTAGGTACTTTATGTATGTGGCTATATTGGAACTGGAATTGTATGTACAGCTTAATTTTCCAATTATTTGCTCCTAAAATACCAAAAGTTTAATTTTTTAAAGTTTAATTTGAGAGAGAGAGAAAGGGAGAGAGAGGAAGAGAGAGCATGAGCAGATGAGGGGCAGAGAGAGAAAGAAAAAGGGGGAGAGAAAGAATCCCAAGCAAGCTCTGCACTGTCAGTGTAAAGCCTGATGCGGGGCTCGATCTTTTGAACTGTGAGATCATAACCAAAATCAAGAGTCAGGTGCTTAACTGAGCCACCCAGGCGCCCCAATTCTGAATTCTTGATAGTGATAATTTATATTCTCTCTTTTTCTGGATCAGTATAGTAATGGGTTTACCCATTTTGTTGATCTTTTCAAAGAACCAGATTTTTGACTTTGTTATTTGCTCCATATTTTGTCTGTTTTCAATGTCATTGATTGTTACTCCTGTCTTTATTACTTATTTCCATCTACTGCTTTGTGTTTAATTTGTTCTTCGGTGTTTTTGAGGTGTATATATGTTAACCCTGTCTTTCATGATCTTTATTCTGATGTTTTGCTATTACTGGGGGCTTTGCTGGGGAGGTACTGGGAAGGTCCCTCCCCTCCAGGGTTAAGCAACTCCCAGAGCTAGTAAACCACCTGCCCAGTGAATGTGCGTTTCTTATGCAAACCAACCAATCCAGAGCCCGTGCCCCTACCACCTACTTTATCAGGGTCTCACCTTCTGGGCCACTATCCACTTGCCCTAAGCCCCAGAGCCGACTGAAATTATTCAAACTCGCAAAATCCTAGATCGGCTTACCCTGTCTCACCTGTTCCTTTTTGTGGAAAGTACAATAAAGGTTCTTGCCCACACTTTCCTTCTGTTCCCTTTGTCTTCTGACTGAACTCAGTGCTGTCCCATGTGTCCCCCCACCCCCCCATCTCCATTGTGTTATTTGCTTCCGTATCTTGGGATCTGTGAGTATAACAAATTGTCTTTTCAACGGCAATTGTCTCCTGATCTGTTGGCCTTAACTGTATCTCAAATTTTCTGTTAATACACTATATTTTAGAACAGTGTGTTACTTTCCAATTGCTGCATAGCAAATGACCACCAATTTAGCAGCTTAAAGCAACATAAATTTTTTTCATCTTACGGATTTCACAGGTTAGGAATTTGACATGTTTTGGTTCAGCTCAGTGTCTTACTGGGCTGAAATCAGGATGTCATCTGGCTGTGTCCCCGTCTGGAGTCTCAACTGGGGAAAAAGCCACTTTGAAGCTCCCTTAGTTGGTTGGCAGAATCTACTTCATTGTGTCTGTATGAGGTCCTGTCTTCTTGCTAGCTGTCAGCCAGGGACTGCTCTCGGGAACTACAGGTCACTCGTAGGTCCCTGCCTTGTGGCTCTCTCTGCAACATGGCAGTCTACTTCCAGGCCAACAAAAGAACATGTGCTGCAGCTTGGAATATCTCTGTCCTTTTGTCTCTGACCTTTAATACCTCTTTTGAAAGAGTCTACCAGATGAGGTCAATGGGAAGGGATTGTATGGAGCATGCACATTGGTGGGTGGGAATCTTAAAATCCTGCCTCCCACGAGGCGAAAATTCAGGTGATTATTTTCAACATATTTTCTAACTTAAGCACTAAAACCATAATTTTTCTTCTATGCATTGCTTTAGCTGTATTCCATAAATATTAGTGTTATATTTTCAATAAGGTTATTTCAAAATATCCAATTTTCACTAATTTCTTCTTTGACCCATGGCTTATTTAGAAGTGTGTTAATTTACATATATTTGGCATGTTTCTAGAGGTCTTATTGTTACTTGTTTTTAATTCAATTTAATTCTGGACAAAGGACATATGTTTTAATTGGTATTAATCATTTTGAATCCATTAAGACTTGTTTTATGTTCTAGTATATGGTTTCGGTAAAATGCTATGTGCAAATATCAGTTGAGTCACGGTGACTGAGTCACTGTTGTAATAAACTGTCCTCATTGTATTTCTAGCCATTCTATCAATTTCTGAAAGAATTATTAAAATCCTACTGTAATTTTGAATTTTATATTTCTCCCTTTTATTCTACCCATTTTTGCTTCATATATTTTGCGGCTCTATTGTTAGGAAATATAATTGTTATTTCTTCCTGAAAAATTAACTTTTTAATCATTATGAAATGTCTGTATTTTTGGTAATATTTTCTCTTTAAGGCTATGTTATCTGATATATCACTTCAGCTTTCTCATTATGGTTAACTCTTCATGGCATATAATAATGGTGGTATCTTTTCTAATATTTTCCTTTATTTCTCAATTTAGTTTGCATATACTTTGAGGGTGTGTATAGCGTTTGTACTATTTTATTAAAATAAAAAAAATTTTTTTAATGTTTTATTTATTTTTGAGAGATAGACAGAGTGTGAGCAGGGGAGGGGCAGAGAGAGAGGGAGACACAGAATCTGAAGCAGGGTCCAGGCTCAGATCAGTTAGCACAGAGCCTGATGCGGGGCTCGAACTCACAGACCGCGAGATGACGACGTGAGCCGAAGTCAGATGCTCAACTGACTGAGCCACCCAGGCACCCCTAGTCTTTAATAAGTCTCTTAAGAGTATAATAAATATAGAATAAAATGTTATGTTTTGTTAACTCTTCTACTGTTAAATATTAGATGAAGGCTGAGTTATACTTTTTATTTCTCCAAATTATATACAGCAAAGGCAGCTGAGACGTGTTCAAATTTGTGTTTACAAAGTTTGTGACTTTGTGGGTCTTGGTTGCATAATTAGAATTTTCCAGAAGGTAGTCTTGTGAGTGAAAGCTCTATTTCACTTCCATACTGTGATTTCCATGGTGATCTTGGCACTTTGTTTCTTTAAGATTTTCTCTTATGTTTTAAGTTCTTGTAAACTTTAGAGTTATGTCATTTTCAAAACTCATTATTCCTGAATGGATAAAGAAGATGTGGTTTACACATACAATGGAATACTACTTGGCCATAAGAAAGAATGAAATCTGGCCATTTGCAGCAACATGGATGGAACTGGAGGGTATTATGCCAAGTGAAATAAGTCAGTCAAAGAAAGACAGATACCATATGTTTTCACTCATGTGGATCTTGAGAAACTTAACAGAAGACCATGGGGGAAGGGAAGGGGAAAAAATAGTTTCAAACAGAGAGGGAGGGAGGCCAACCACAAGAGGTTCTTGAATACAGAGAACAAACTGAGGGTGGGTGCGGGGGTGGGGGAGAGGGGAAAGTGGGTGATGGGCATTGAGGAGGGCACCTGTTGGGATGAGCACTGGGTGTTGTATGGAAACCAATTTGTAATACATTACAAAAAAATTTACCATGTTAGTAGAGATTTTAAAGCAATCTCAATGCTTCATATTCACACATTTATTGAAAAAATAATGTTGCAAAAGAAAAATGGAGCCTCCGATTATAACAAAAATTGGGAAGGAGTGTCATTTTCCATTTAGCAAGCCAGCTCACCATTCATTTCAAGACATCAAAAAAGAAAATATTTAATATTATAAAAAAACAGAACTCATTATTCCTAAATAATCATTACTGATATACTTGCTTTACATAATGAAGCAGATAATGCAACTTTCCCGTATAATGTGCTGCAGGTTGTGCTGTGCAGAATTTTACATCATTAACGTTGGCAAATTGCTCAGGTAGTCATGTTCTAAAGTGAACCACGTTGGAGGAATTATCTTCACTCCTGTTAACATTGGCAGCAGGAGGACTGGTAAAGAAAAACAAATAATTTAGGAGTGGAAGAAAAAAAAATAAGATGTTAAGACTGTTAAGCTTTAGCTCCAAGCATTTACGTGTTCCAAGTAACTGTAAAATTGAAAGCAATATAGTAATCAGAAAAGCACCAAGTTTTGTGTTCAGTGATGAAATGAAGTATGAGAAGAGTTATTAACGTAGAGGAAAACTTCAATTTTGCCAGATTATTTTGGGGTCAACAAAATAACTGCAGTCATTTGAGATCACTGATGGGATATGTAGTCCGCTATGTGGAAAAAGTAGAAGTGGAAATGTTTAATATGATACACGTATAGTATATATTATAGCTCTTACACAGTATGAAATCAAATTTTAAGTGTCTGAATTTCATGTGTTTTTAGACCTGCAGGTTTCTATAAAGGCCTTGGTAATTCAAGGATTATTAAATTACCTTTTATTTCAGGAAACACAGTAATTTCATTTGAGTAATGAGTAATGAAGGCCTTCTGAGGAAAATAGGAAGGAGGATTGTTTCATTAAAGCTTTTGGAGCTTGATACCTGTTATGTTTTAAAATTTTTCCCCAGGTGCCACATCTTGTTAAAATTTCATTCATTAACATGTTTAAGAAAAGTACAGATCATTAAAAAAAACTCTGATTTCTACAGATGACTGAATATAACTGAAAAGTGTAGTTTAAGCAAAATAGTTAAAAAATAATCTTTTAAATATGATTTAGTATTTTATGGCACTCATTTCACATAGTCAAAGAAATAAAAGAGTTGGCAACAGTCAAGAAATGTTTTGGCACACTTATTAGTTCACTAATCTTGCAACAGAAACTGGTAACTGATACTATTTTTATTTCACTTGTATTTGATGAAGGAATTTTCTTTAGCATTAATCTGCATGACTTATAGTTTTGTTACGTATTTTCCTTAAAATACTCCACTATCTGAATTTTCTACTCTGCTACTGGCATGGGGAGTCATTTCTCTAAAATTTTGAGCTTTCAATAGTTTATGTGAATTATGAAGGAAAGGAAGGATGATCTGAGGAAAATAAGCTAAGGGAGGTGACTCCCACATATCTTAAATTGAACGAGTCTCTAAAACTTCTATACTTCCCCCTTAGAAACCGGAGACTCAGTTTTGTAGAGTTCACTCCCATTATTTTGTTCCCACCTTTGACATTTTTCTCAAAAATTCTCTGAACTTTCTGGTATGCTAGCACCCATTTGTATTTTGCAGCTGATATGAATTCACTCTTCTATACCTTTTAAAAAGCAGCTTTATTGAGATATGATCCACATCACACACAGAAATTATGTTTAATGTGTACAATTCAGTCTGTTTTAGTATTTCCACACATACATGCAACCGTCACCACAGTCAACTTTTAGAACACTTGGATCACCTCTAAAAGAATCTCCCTACTCTTTAGTTACCATTTCTCTCATCTTCCTTCCCCCACCCTAAACAACCACTAATCTACTTTGATAGACTAGGGTCCCTATATGCTTCAAACTCTATGGGTTTGCTTATTCTTGACTTTCATGTGAATTGAGTCATAATAACATAGTCTTTTGTGACTGGCTTCTTTCAGTTACTGTATTTTTAAGGTTCGTCCATGTTGTAGAATGCATTAAGACCTCATAACTTTTTGATGGCTAAAGAATATTCCATTGTATGGATATTCATACAATATTTTGTTTATCCATTCATCAGGTTGTTTTCACTTCTAGGCAATTGTGAATGGTGCTGCTATAAACATTCACGTACAAGTTTTGTGTAGACGCAGGTTTTCACTTGTCTTGGGTGTAGAAGCCTACGAGTGGTGTTGCTGGGTCATCTGGTGAACTCACGCTTACCCATCTGTAGTACTGTCAGACTATTTTCCAAAGTGGCTACATCATTTTACATTCCAGCCAGCAGTGTTTGAGAGTTTTGGGTTTCTCTAAATCCTGATCAACATTTACTGTCTGGCTTTTTGATTCTAGTTATGCTAATAGGTATAAAGTAGTATCTCACCGTGGTTTCTATTGGCATTTCACTGGTCATCTATGATGTCACTCTTCTTTTTCATGTTACTTACTTTTTCATTTCAGTGAGATATTTGAAGGGAAGAATGAGGTAAAAAGTATGCCTCCGTCTACCATATTGATTCAGAAAGTCTTTTATTTATATTTATACATTTATATATAAAATGAGAAAAATAAGTGGTCCCTCCCCGCCCCACTCTGTTTTAGGCAACACAACAAGCAGTTAATCAGAACTGTCAAGATCTTGGAGTCCTGTTAGGTGAAGAAAATGACCTGGCCCTCATCATTGATGGTGAAACACTGAAGTATGCCTTCCATCCTGAAGTTAAGAGGAGCTTTGTCAACTTGGCCCTCTCATGCAGAGCAGTATTATGTTGTAGGTAAGGATATATTCACTGTTCTTTTCCCTTCCCTGCTATATTTAACATAAACATGTAAAGAAAATGTAGACATGGAAATAGGAGATTTTGTAGAGGAAAAGTTCCTTATTGATAAAATATATGTTCAAATTGGAGAGAGATATCTGAGTTTAATTCTAATTGTCAAGCTTAAGATGTAGTAGAAAACAGATTATAATTTTTCAGTGATAAATTATTGATGTATTGACCAGATGAAAGGTGTCTTCAGTAAGAACAAAGGTCCTCTATTTAATTAATTTAATAAATAAATAAATTATTTCTATTAAAAAAAATTAATGCTTATTAGAGAGAGAGAGAGCATGAGCAGGGGAAGGACAGAGAGAGAAGGAGACACAGAATCCGAAGCAGGCTCCAGGCTCCCAGCTGTCAGCACAGAGCCTGACGTGGGGCTTGAACTCACCAACCTTAAGATCATGACCTGAGCTGGTGTCGAACGTCTAACCTGTTAAGCCTCCCAGGTGCCCCAAAGGTCCTCTATTTATAGTGAGGGGCATATCTGAAAAAATTCTGACACCTAGAGAGAAATGAAGTTATCGGTGTTACTGGAAGTCTAAATATCAATTTAAAAAGGGAAATCATGTACAACAAAGATGGATGGAGCTAAGAAAATAAACTAAGTACAGAGTAATTGTTCCTTTCTCCTGAATAAAAATATTAACTGGGCCAATTATGAAGACATTTTGATGCCTTGGACTTGTAAGTATTGATTTAGACGGTTTTCTCAGTCGTCAGGTTCCCTATATGCTTCAAATGTCTCCCCCCGGTGTCCTTCTTTGTTCACATTCATTCAGCATCAGCTACAAGAATTCGGCAGGTTCTGTTCTTTATTGCACTCTCACTTGTCACGACTGTAGTTTAGCCTTCAGGATTCTTTGTGACATAGCCTTCCATTAGTTAGAACCGAAATGACAGAAAGCTAAGTCAAATTCGCCTTTGGGCTAAAAGGGAATTTATTAGCTCACATAGTTGAAAATTCTGTTGGCAAAGCCAACTTCAAGGGAAGCAAGCAAATTTATCAACAGTTCGCCAGAATTATTTTTCTTTTCACTATTTAGACTTTATGGAACCATTTTCGTTTTGCATTCTAACAATATTTTAAGGAGTGTTTGCGTTCTCTCCACCTGAACCTCCTACTCATGCTGGAGGAAGCCATGAAAGGACATCATTGAAGAGGAGAGAAAACGTGGGCTAATTTGGCCACAAAGGATGGACATTCCAGCAGTTGGCTTGCAGTGACCTAGTGGTGGTTGGTCCTAAATCTGGCTTTACTCGTGGTTTGTTGTAGGGTTCCAGTGTTGTCCCCCTTTTGATCTGTCTGGTGCAGGCTTTATCCCCAGGCGAGATCCCCTTTTGTCAGCAAGTTAGGGGTTGAGAGACCTCGCATCTTCATAGGACAGCATCCAGGGGAAGTTTTCACATCTGCTTTCTCCCATAAATCTCAGCAAATGGGACATCGTGCTTGGCTCTGAAAGATGCTTGCTGCCGGCAGCCTGAGATGAAAACAAAGGGATCGTATATGTGCTGGTAACAGTGGGAAGAGGTGTTCTACCCCTACGTCCAAAGGGATTGGAGGAGGGGAGGAGTCACTGTGCCTGGAAGGAAAGAGTCCTTCAGAGCCGGTTGCCTCTAGAGGAGCAGTGAGCGGCAGGAGACAGACACAGCCACCTGGAGCGGATGTGGCAGGGAGGAGCAGGGGAATGTCCAACTTGACCTCACTCTCCTCCCTGTCCAGCTCCTGCAGGGGTCACTTGTCAGCCCACCGCGACACCAACTCTCAATTATCCAGGTTTAGTTTTCCCCCTTAGTCCCACCATCCCTTTAAGGGTCCCCATTGGAGGAACAGTAAACATAAATGAACACAAAACTGAAGTCTGTTGACTGAGGTACATCCTGAATGATGGAAACAATTTGGTATGGACCTGGCTGAAAGTGTACTTTGCAGAGGGGAGTGGTGATGGAGAAGGAGAGGGGAGTGTGTCTCTCACTTTCTTCATGGCTTCAAACTTTTATGACTGAGTTTTTCTGTATATTCTACTAAAATTTCATGAAGAATTTCTAGTCTGTACTCATGAAAGACATCTGTCTGTGGTTTTATCTCAAGTTTTTGAGTGGCTTTGTTATCAGATCATTCTAACCTGATAAACTGATTTGGGAGGTGTTTCTTTGTCCTGTTTTCTATACTCTCTGTAGTGTTTGGTATGATTTCTTCCCAAAATGTTTGACAGACTTCACTGTCGATGATGCCACCTGGACCTGGACTTTGTAGGAAGGCTCTGATGAGTAATTCAATTTAGGAAGCAAATATTTCCTACTACTTCTTCAAGTTTGTGATTTGTGTCTTTCAAGGGATTTGTCCATTTGTCCTAGCTGTCAAACTTGTTGGCATGAAGTTTTTCACAATATTCCTTTACTTGTTACTTTTGTGTGACGTGTGGTGGTGTTCCTTCCCTTCCTCATATGGATAATTTACTCTTTTTTTCCTTGATCAGTCTAGTTAGGGCTTTACCAGTTTTGCTGATATTTTCAAAAGGCCAACTCCACGGTCTGTCCAGTTTTTTATTTATATTCTGATATATATTTATAATGTATATGTAATGTTATGTATATATAACATTAATATGATGTAATATATGTGTATTATAATATATAATGATATCATATTCTGATAGACAATATAATATATACTCATCTGGATTATTTTCTACTTTTACCTTACTTTGGACTGAACTCATTTTTTTCTCATTCCCTTAAGGTAAAAACTTTTGTCACTGATTTAAAAATTTTTTATTTTCTACTATAAGCATTTCAAGATATAAATCTTTAAGCACTGATTTAATTACATTTCACAAATTCTGATATGTTGTGTTTTCATTATCATTCAGTTCAAAGTACGGTATTTTCTAATTTCTCTTGATTTCCTTTTTGACTCATGGGCTATTTAAAAGTATTGAATTCTCACACATTTGGGTATATTCCCTGTTATTGATTTCTAACTTAAAGCTATTATCAAAGAAAATACTTGGTTGATTTTTTTTCTTTGGTACTTTGTCACTCTCTTGTCTTCTGGCTCCCTTGTTTCTGGTGAGAAATTCATGCTGTTGTTAGCCTGTATGTGATGCGTCATTTTCCTACTTTCTAGATTTTCTCTTTGTTACTGGGTTTCATTCATTTAGCTATGTTGGCTCTAAATCTGGTTTTTATTGTATTTATTCTACTTCGGATTCAATGGATCCCTAAATTAATGTTTTGTTTTGTTATTACCAGATTGGAAAGTTTTCAACCATTATTTTCTCAGGGGGTTTTTTTTTTGTTTGTTTTTTGTTTTTGTTTTTGCTACTTTTGTTTCCTTTGCTTCGGGACTCCAATCACATGTATGATTGAATGCTTGATGTTGATTACAGACCCGCTGCACTGCCACTGCATTTTCAATTTCAACTCTTTTCTTTTTGGATTGCATATTTTCTATTGATGTAACTTCAGATTCACTAATTTCTTCCACTCAGATCTGATCTTAAGTTATGAAGTGTATTGTTCACTTCATCCCAGAGTTTCTAATTTTTTTTTTAATAGTTTCCATTCTTCTGTTGGGATATCCTGTTTGTTGACTCATAATTATCATAATTTTCTTTCTTTGAACATATTTTAATTCTGTGAGCGTATTTATAATGCTGCTTTGAAGTCTTTGCTAACTCTTATATCAGGTCTATTCTCAGTCAGGCTGCTTTGTTCACTGTGAATGAAAACAAATACCCTTAAGTTTCTTGGCACATCTAGTGATTTTGTTTTACTTAGAGTGAAAGTGGCTATTGTGCAGAAATACAGTGTAGTTAATCTGGATTCTAATTTATTCTTCTGCGTTTTGTTGGCCCAGTGTTTTAGTAACTTGCCTGGACTCAGACTGTCAAGTATGTTTCCCTGTTCACTTGCAGTTACTGGTGTCTTTCCTCAGCCTTTTTTTTTTCTCCTTAAGCCTGCCTTCCCAGGAGTTTCTCCTGTGCCTGCAGAGTTTAGTCATCGTGCAATTATTTGGCCAAGTTTGTGCCTAGACAAGTCACAGTCTGACGCTCCTACCCTTGATGCTAGGGCCATATGCTGGCTGGAGGAATGCTTTCAGAGGCACAACGTGAAAGCCTCTCTGGGCTCTTTCCTGCATATCCTTACTTTAGTGGTCAGTTCAGAATACGGGCAAGTTGAGGACCTCAGCCCTCCCGTGATTCTTTTGCTGCACAGTCTCCCTGTTACATTTCTAGCTGGTTTGCTGCCCTGCCTGAACCGAGAGAGCCACCCCAATTGGTAACGATGTGGGTGTTCATTATCTGCTCCAAACCACGTCCGCCATGTCTTGGGTAGTAAATCTGCAGATTTTCCCTCACTCCCAGGTCAGGGGAACAGGAACACCTCTAAGTACGAAGGTCACAGACTTGCTGAACTTCTCTGACTTTCATGAATAAACATGTCTCTAGTTCTTTTCCACCTTTGGGCATTTTCTGATGGGCTGAAATGTTTGTTCTTAATCACATTTTCCAGTTTTATACTTGTGTACTTTCTGAAGGAAACTGTCTAATACCCTTATATGCCATTAACAGGTATAGAAAGTTTTCTTAAAGTTTTGACCAATAATTTGCTTACTGAATGTCATTTAGAAATAAAAAAGCTTAGATACTTGGAGGGTGTCATATGGTATTTGTTACAATTGCTTAATCAGTGGCACTCAGGTAAACATAATCAGGAGAGAAAAATCTAATTAATCTAGAAAATTCAGTTTATCGGGGCGCCTGGGTGGCTCAGTCAGTTGGGTGTCCAGCTCTTGATTTCAGTTCAGGTTATGATCCCATGGTTCATGGGATCAAGCCTTGCATCGGGCTCTGCACTGACTGAAAAAGAAACTTAAAAGAAAGTTCTTATCACCATATGCCATAATTTATGTTTTACTTACTTGGTTTATTGTCTGTCTCCTCTCCACTGGAACGTAAACTTCATGAAGGCAGGAATGCTTATGTATTTTATTCTCTGCACTATTTTCTGTATCAAGAACTGTGCCTGGCTCCTATGTAGGGACATCAGTATTTGTTGAATAAATAATAATTAATGCATATGAGATTGCCTGTAAGTAGCTTACGCAGAGAATTCCAACCACAAATATAGCAAGAAAACTTGTTTTTATATACAAGAAAGTATCTACGCCATATAATATGTTGAACCTATTTTACGAATTTTGAATGGAAACCATTTTATTTTTTATTTCTAACACTGATTGTATTGATAAAGAAGTCAGTAGTGCCATGGAAAAACCATGACATTAACCATGGAAAAACCATGGAAACCATGGAAAAACCATGACATTATTCCAGTCAATTGGCTTAGTTATCTTTGTAATTCCATGAAAACAGATGATAAAAATACTACAATTTTTAAATCAAGTCAAATGTGACTAGAGTGTTTGTTTTATAGGTTGGAATCTATTATGTGCTCTTTCTACATTGTTGAATTTATTCGGTTCCATGTTATAGATTAAAAATCACAATGAGCGTTGACACGTGAAATACTATGTTTTGGAAGGTTTTTATACTTTCATCTTTCATTCAGATGAAAAGAACAGAAATTAGCTGTTTAATGTCGGTTTTGAATTTCTCAAACTGTGTTTTAGGGCTGTGTTTTCTTATTACTTTTGTGTCCTGAAACAGCATATTGACTTTTTTTCCTATCCTGAGTAGACTTTTCACCCTTCAGTTTTTGTGAATAGATGGCTGTGGGGTATCTATGTTTTTTCAACAAATGAAATGACAAGATAAACTTTGCCAGACATGAATGTAAAGATCATCAATTGGGTATAACCCTAAAATTTCAAGATTAGGGTAATTTGGCTTAATACTCATACCCGGAAACATGACCTAAAGTGTTTTATTAATTTAAGCTCATTTAACACATAAGTATTAAAAGACTATTATTATTTCAGGATTTATTTTCATGTATGGGAGGGAGATCCAAAATCAGAATAGTGATAATCCAGTTCTATTCTTTTCTCTCTCTTTTTTTTTTTTGTAGTTTTAATTTAAATTCTAGTTAGTTAACATATAGTCTAATACTGGTTTGGGGAGTAGAATTTAGTGATTCACCACTTACATATAACACCCAGTGCTCATCACAACAAGTGCCCTCCTAATACCCATCACCCATTTAGCCCATCCCCCACCCACCTCCTTTCCAGCAACCTTCAGTTTGTTCTCTATAGTTAAGAGTCTCTTATGGTTTGCTTCCCTCTGTTTTTTCTCCCTTTCCTTATGTTCATCTGTTTTGTTTCTTAAATTCCACATATGAGTGAAATAATATGTTGTCTTTCTCTGACTTATTTTGCTTAGTGTAATATACTCTAGCTGTGTCCACATTATTGCAAATGGTGAGATTTTATTCTTTTTGATGGCTAATATTCCATAGCACGTATGTGTGTGTATATGTGTGTGTGTGTGTGTATATATATATATATAGTGTGCCACCTCTATGGACATTTGGGCTCTTTTCATAATTTGGCTGTTGTTGATAATGCTGCTATAAATCATGGTGCACGTGCCCCTTCAACTCAATATTTTTGTATCCTTTCGGTAAATACCTAATAGTGCAATTGCTATGTGTAACTTTCTAAGGAACCGCCATACTGTCTTCCAGAGTAGCTGTACCAGTTTGCATTCCCACCAACAGTGTATGAGTGTTCCCCTTTCTCTACATCTTGCCAACAACTGATCAGAATTGATGTGGAGCTTTGGCAAAAGGCCCTGAACCACCTCACAAAAGGACTGAAGGATTCAAGGATGTTTAGCAAGGGGAGGAGAAGGCTTAGTTGGGTCCCTGTAGTTCTCTTTTCATATTTGGAGAGCTTCACTGGCTCAAACGATAGAATTAAGATTTGACAGTATGAAGAGTCAAATTTGGTATTAATATGAGGTACGTTTTCTTTTTTTTCTTCACAAATATCATAGTTTAAATATAAAAGTACTTGCCAGACAAAATGGTGAAGTTATTATCATTGTAGTTATTGCAGTAAAAAAAAAAAAAACAAAAAACAAAAACAGTGTCTCTAGATGGAAACTAAACTTACAAATGGTTTCCGGAACATCCTCTACTTCAGCAACTTTTCACACTGTATCTACAGTGTATTAATGTTAACTCACATTTTCCTCATTATGAAACCAAAGGTTTTCCGTCTGTGCTTCTGTCTTAAAATTTGGAGTGTGTTCTAGTCAAGGGAACTTCATCTCCTCAGTTTTTAATAATCTCACCTGAAATTTGAAAGGTTGAGATTTAAATTAGTTTTTAGGAGCTGTTTTGTGGGAAGGGGATGGACACTCACTTACTAGAAAATAAAACCTTTGTGTGTCCCTGATCATTTTGGATAGAGGTATGTAGCCAATTTATTTAGTGAATGAGTACATAAGTGATAAATAAGAGAGAAAAAAATTTGCTTCTCTTTCCTTGGAATGTCTGTTAAGTATTTTGTGTAGACAGGGTCTGCTAGTCTGAAATATTTGAGGAATACGAAATTTGCTTTCGTAGCTTGTCTGGGTGAAAAGAAAGGATCAACGGTATCCTCATCTGCACTGGACACATCCACGGGAAAGAAGCAAACATTTGTTATTTTCAGTCACTTACCTTTGGATTGTTATTGTCTCCACAGACTCCTGACTGAGATCTTCATGTTTCTCTGTCTCCTTGTAAAGTTCACTTGAGGGTAGTTTGATTTTCCTAGGCTACTCCACATATTTATCCTTTGGGGGAAATGCCTTTATACAGGTTTAGAAACAGATCTTCACTTCTTGCTCTCATGTAGCGAGATGATGTAAATTAAGATAGCAGGCCAGTGTTAGAAACAGGGAGCGATGGGGAGAATGGCAAATTAAAGAGTTTGTCTCCATGTAAACTAGACAACTGATACTGTGTATTTCTTTGGGGACGTTAAAGAAGTTACTGTGTGCTTTCTTTGCTTTACTTCTTATTTTGGGTGGGCGGGGGAAGGAATTTTTGAGTATAGCTGATACACAATGATACATTAGTTTCAGGTGTACAACGTGACTGGAAATCTCTCTGTTACGCTGTGCTCACCACAAGCGAGCTACCATCTGTCATCACACAACATTACTACAGTATCACTGGCTCTGTTCCCTGTGCTGTGCCTTTTATTCTCGTGACTTCTGTTCCATCCGAAAGTGTGTACCTTCCACCCCCTTTCACCCATATTGCCCATCCCTTCACCCCACAGCCTCCACCAGCCATCAGGTTGTTCTGTGTTTATAGGTCTGATTCTGCTTTTTGTTTGTTTATTCATTTATTTTAGATTGGTGGGTGGAACGTTTTTATATCTGTTAAAAGCTTGATCAGTGTATTGGAAAATTTATCCGTAGCTGTCATTTAAAGGTGGTTAGGTGTAGATTGCCGTTGACTCCATGTTAAAGGCTTTTACGACAAGGTGAAGTAAAACGAACCAACATAAAACAATAAAAAGTGGTGATTTCTGTCTTCTTTTTCAGGTTATCTCCCCTCCAGAAGGCAGAAATAGTCGACGTGGTTAAGAAGCACGTAGGGGCCATCACTCTTGCCATCGGGGATGGTGCCAATGACGTTGGGATGATCCAGATGGCCCACGTGGGTGTGGGAATCAGTGGGAATGAGGGCATGCAGGCCACCAACAACTCAGATTTTGCCATTGCACAGGTCAGTGGTGTGGGCACGTCGAGTGCATGAGGTCTACCCTACTCTTTAAGCTGCTCTTCAATATGCGACTACCAGAACATTTGGGGTTAAGTTTTGTCCTTATACAGTTTGCAGCAAAAAGGTTTTTCTTGAGCAGTTATGGATTTGGTCCAACTGATACCATTTAGGGTCTGTAGCTCTGCTAATATAATCTCTAAATCCCCAGTCTCTTCAATCTGTAATGTGTGCTTTACTTTGTGGCATCTCTTGATGAATATTTCTTGAAGACTTATAATCTCCCAATTTCTGCTTTTTAAAAGTAGGCACCGCCCCTTGGCAGATCTGAAAAAAATAGACTGTATATTTTAGTGTAGCTTCACAGCAAAATTGAGCAGAAGATATAGAGTTCCCATATATCCCCTGCTCCTACCCCCACCAGCCTTCCCCCCGCCATCAATGTCCTCTGCCAGAATGGTACATTTGTTATAACTTATGAACCTACATTGACACATCATCGTGCAGAGTCCACAGTTTACATTAGGGTTCACTCTTGGTGTCGTGCATTCTGTAGGTTTGGAGAAAGGTATAATGACAAGTACCTATCATCACAGTACCATACAGAGTAATTTCACTTCCTTAAGAGTCCTCTGCACTCTGCCTATTCATCGTTCCCTGTACACTAACTTACTTTGGCAACCACTGATCTATTTACTATCTCCATAGTTTTGCCTTTTCCAGAATGTCCTATTCATACAGCATGTAGCCTTCTCCAACTGGCTTCTTTCACTGAGTAATATGCACTTAAGTACCCTTCATGTCTTTTATGACTTGATAGCTCATTTCTATTTAGCGATGAATAATATTCTACTTTCTGGATGTACAATACTTTGTTCATCCATTCAGCTACTGAAAAACATCTTGGCTATTTCCAACTTTGGGCAGTTATTAATAAAGCTGCTACATAAATTTTCAACTCCTTTGGATTTCCACCAAGGAGTGCAACTGCTAGATCATATAGTAAAAGTATAAAAGTACGTTTAGTTTTGTAAGAAACTGCCAAACTGCCTTCCACAGTAGCGGTACCATTTACTGGAATGCATTTAAGAAGAGTGTGTGGCCTGTGATGTACAGCCCCTGCGTATTTGTAATATCCAAGCTGTTTAATAAGAACACTCCCTGCTTCTACATATTAATATTTTGACTTTTGAAGAATATTTTAATCAATGTAAGATCAGCTTTGAATGGATACAATATTTTCACCAAAGAAGACTTTTCATTCACTCTTGGTGAATTCGGGAGCCACATGTAATTCTTGAACAGCTCCCTAGGAATAATCCCATACTTTGAGTAGAACATCCCCGCTGGGGCTATTCTTGTGGTGGCTGTCTTTGAGAGGCTAGATGATTTAGTACCCTGCCCACAGGTAAGCAGGTGCCTGAAACTGGGGTGGTAACAAAACGGATTCCTAGATTCTACAGCATAGATGAGGAGTGTATTACCCCAGTGTCTGAATCACATCCATTCTGATTAAGTGTTCTAGTTTTACAACAGGGAAAACTAAGGCTCCTGTGTGCTAGAGTATCTGGGTTACGAGAAGTGTCAGTAAACTATGATCAAAGCACCTGTGTCTGTAAACAGGGAAATGACCACACCAAACTCTCCTGATCCTGTCCTAAACTGTTCTAAATGCCGTCGGGATACATGCTTCCGATGATCTCAGCAGTTATGTGACATAAGCCTTGAACTGTTAAACACTGTGCACAACGCTAGGCTGGCCAGTTTCAGCTATCCTGGGGATCCAGGGAAATATTTCTCCTTTTTTGGCTTGTTCTTTTTAGATTCCACATTGTAAGTGAAATCTTATGGTATTTATCTTTTTCTATTGGGCTTATTTCACTTCACACAACACCTGCCAAGTCCATTCATATTGTCACAAATGGCAAGAGTTTATTCTTTCTTATGTCTGATATTCCCATTACACACACACACACACACACACACACACCACATCTTCCTTATCCATTCATCTATTGATGGACACTGAGGTTGCTTCCCTATCTTGGCTATTGTCAGTAATGCTTCAGTAAACACAGAGGTGCATGTATCTTCAAATTAGTGGTTTTCTTTTCTTTGGGTAAATACACAGTAGTGAAATTACTGGATTGTATGGTATTTCTATTTTTAATATTTTGAGGAGCCTCCATACCGTTTTCCATAGTGACTGCACCAGTTTGCATTCCCACCAGCAGTGCTAGAGGGTTCCCCATTCTCCACATTCTCACCAACACTCGGGATTTCTTGTCTTTTTGATTCTAGCCATTCTGACAGGTGTAAGGTGATATCTCATTGCGGTTCAGATTTCCACTACTCTGATGATTAGTGATGTTGAGAATCTTTTCATGTGTTTGCCTGCCATCATATATCTTCTTTGCAAAAGTGTCTATTGTCCTCTCATTTTTTAAAAAAGTACTTAAATTCCAGTTAGTTAACATACAGTGTAATATTAGTTTCAGGTGTAAATATAGTGATCCAACACTTCCATTCAGTACCCAGTGTACATCATAACAAGTGCCCTCCTGAATCCCATCACCTATTTAACCCATCCCCCACCCACTTTTGCCCATTTTTAATTGGATGTTTTGCAGCTTTTTTGGTGTTGAGTAACTTCATTATATATTTTGAATATTAACTTCTTTTCAAAGACACCATTTTCGAATGTCTTCTCCCACTCAGTAGGCCTTTTCATTTTGTTGACGGTTTCCTTTGCTGTGTAAAAGATTTTTGTTTTGATACAGTCCCAATGGTTTATTTTTGCTTTTGTTTTCCTTGCCTGGGGAGATATGTCTAGAAAAGTGTTGCTAAGGTCAATGTCCAGGAGATTACTGCATTTCTTTTCTTTTTTTCCTTTTTTCAAGTTTTTAAATTTAAATTCCAGTTAGTTAACACACAGTGTAATATTAGTCAAGGTGTAGAATTTAGTGATTCATCAAATACAACAGGCAGTGCTCATCACTAGTGCCCTGAGTTTCAGGCCTCACATTTAGGGCGTTTTATTTTGAGTTTATTTTTCCACATCATGTAAGAAAGTGGTCCAGTTTCATTCTTTTGCATGTAGCTGTCCAGTTTTTCCAACGCATTTTTTTGAAGAGACTTTTTTTTCCCCAATGCATATTCTTGCCTCCTCTGCTGTAGATTAATTCACCACGTAAGCATGGGGGTATTTCTCAGCTCTCTATTCTGCTCCACTGACCTGTGTCTGTTTTGTGCCAGTACCATACTGTTTCCATTACCACAGCTTTGGAATATATCTTGAAAGATATACTGGTCTCCTTTCTCAAGACTGCTTCAGCTACTTGGGATCTTCTGTGGTTCCATACTAACTTTAGGATTATTCTATTTCTGTAAAAAATATTTAGTATTTTGACAGGGATTGTATTGAATCTGTAGATTACTTTTGGTACTATGGACATTTTAACAATATTAATTTTTCTAAATTAACGGAATATTAGCATGGAATAGCTTTCCATTTCTTTGTGTCTTTTTTAGTTTACTTTATCAGTGTTCTATAGTTTTCAGAGCACAGGACTTTTGCCTTTTTGGTTAAGTTTATTCCTATGTATTTTATAATTTTTAAATTTAATTCTCAAACAATTTTTCTTAATTTCTCTTTCTGCCACTTTGCTAATAGTATATAGAAACACAACAGATTTCTGTATATTAATTTGGTATCCTGCAACTTGCTAAATTAATTTATCAGTTCTAATAGTTTTTTGGTGGAGTCTTTAGAATTTTCTATGTAGAGTATCATGCCATCTGCAAATACTATCAGTTTTGCTTCTTCCTTATCAATTTGGATGCCTTTTATTTCTATTTCTTGTCTGACTGCTATGGCTAGGACTCGCGGTACTATGTTGAAGAAAAGTGGTGACAGTGGACATTGTTGTCTTGTTCCTGATCTTAGAAGGAAAAACTCTCAGCTTTACAGCATTCTGTACGATGATAGTTGTGGGTTTGTCATACATGGCCTGTACATACATGGCCTGTATTATGTTGGCATGTGTTCGCTCTAAACTTACTTTGAGTGTTCTTATCATGAATGGATGTTGTATTATATTTAATGCTTTCTCTTCATCTATTAAGATGATCATGATTTTTTCCCTTCATTTAATTAATGTGGTGTGTGTTGATTTGTGAATACTAAACTATTTTTGCATCCTTGGAATAAATTCCACTTGATTATGGTGAATGATCCTACTATATTTAATGTATTGTTGAATGCAGTTTGCTCATATTTTGTTGAGGATTTCTGTGATCTTTGTTCATCAGAGATATTGACCTATAGTGGGGTTTTTTTTGTGGTTTTTTTTTTTTTTTTTTTGTAGTGTCTTTGTCTGGTTTTCATATCGGGGTAGTGCTGCCCTCAGAGAATGTATTTGGAAGCTTTCCTTCCTTTCAGTTTTTTGGAATAGTTTGAAGAGAATGGGTAGAGTTCACCTCTGAAGCCATCTGCTCTGGGACTTTTGTTAGGAGTTTTTGATTGCCAATTCAATTTTGTTACACAATCTTCCAAAAGAAGAAAGAATATTTTTAGGAATTTATTTCTCCTAGGTTGTCCAACTTCTTGGCTTATAATTTTTTATAATAGTCTCTTATAATCCTTTCTATTTCTGTGATATGTTATTTCTCCTCTTTAATTTCTGATTCTGTTCATTTGAGCCCTCTTTTTTCCTTGATGGAAAAAAGACTGGCCAAAGGTTGATCAGTTTATCTTTTTAAAGAACAAGGTTATGATTTCATTGATCTTTTCTATGTTTTTTCTTGTTTTTCACTTATTTCTGCTCTGGTATTTATTATTTCCTTCTGCTATGTTTGGATTTTGTTCGTTTTCCCTTTTAGTTGTAAGGTTAGGTTCTGTTTCTTGAGGTAGGCCTATATTGCTACACATTTTCCTCTTATAACTGCTTTCACTGAGTTTCAAGGATTTGAGGCCATTGTGTTTTCATTTTCATTCCTCTCCATGTATTTTCATTTTCCTATTTGATTTCTTCATTGGTCTACTGGCTGTTTGGTACCATGTTGTTTAGGCTCCATGTGTTTGTGCTTTTTCTAGTTTTTTGTTTTTCCCTTGTAATTCATGTCTAGCTTTTTCATATCAGTCGTAGTCAGAAAAATGCTTAGTATGATTTTAATCTTCTTAAATTTATTTAGACTTGTTTTGTGGCCTAACACATGATGTGTCCTGGAGAATGTTCCATGTGCACTTAAAATGAATGTGTATTGTTACTGTGTTGTTTTTGGATGGTATTTTCTGTATATATTTAAGTCCATCTGGTCTAATGTGTTGATTTTCTGCCTGAGTGATCTATTCACTGATGTGAGTGGGGAATTAGAGTCCCCTACTATTATTTTATTGCTGTCAAGGTTTCCCTTTGTGTCTATTAATATTTGCTTTATTTAGATGCTCTTATGTTGGGTGCATAGATCATTACAACAATTATATCCTCTAGTTGTATTGATCCCTTTATTATTATATAGTGCCCACTCTGTCTCTTGCTCCAGTATTTGATTTCAAGTCTATTTTGTCTGATAGAAGTATTGTATCCCCTCCCCCAGACTTTTTATTTTTTTGACTTCCATTTGCATGGCATATTTTTTTTTCCATATATTCACTTTCAGTCTGTATGTGTCTTTAGGTCTGAAGTGAGTCTCTTGTAGGCGGCATATAGATAGGTCTTATTTGTTTTATCCATTTTGTCACCTTATGTCTTTTTCCAAGTGTTTTCGACTGTTTACATTTAATGTAATTATTGGTAGGGGTGCCTGGGTGGCTCAGGCAGTTGAGCACCTGACGTCAACTCAGGTCATCGTCTCACGGTTTGTGGGTTTGAGCCCCACGTTGGGCTTTGCCCCTATAGTGCCAAGCCTGCTTTGGATTGTCTGTCTCCCTCTCTCTCTCTCTGCCCCTCCCCTGCTCACATGCACGCTCTCTCTCTCTCAAAAATATATACTAATAAGTCACTAATGCAGGAGACTGAACTGATTCATGCTCAGGCCCCCATTAACAGGCTATTTCACAGCAATGATAATACTTTAAGCCACATTTTGTTTTCCTCCATCTTGCTTTGACCCAAGAGCAGCTTTGACTGTAGAGAAGATGTTATGCCATGGTGTGTGCCATTTTATACTTTTCCAAGAATGAGTGTTAGCCCAAGAACTGTAAATGGACATTTTCCTATTTCTGCCCCATCTGTCTCCAGTCTTTTGTATGTATTCTACAACAGTGGGTCTAACAAATACTTTGTTGTTTCATTTGAACTTGCCCTGACTGTTGTTTCCTTCTTTTAGTTTAGCTACTTGGAGAAGCTTCTGTTGGTTCATGGAGCTTGGAATTATTTTCGAGTGACAAAATGCATATTATATTGTTTCTACAAAAATGTCGTGTTATATGTTATTGAGGTAAGAAAAGATATGCTTTCTTTCATGAAAAAGTTAGGTCTTTCTTTGACATCATGTATGGCAGTTTAGTGTTTTGGTTTTTTCCCCATATTTGTATCATTTAAATTACCATTACACAATTCTGCTTTAGGTTTTTGCTCAAAGTTATTTGGTAAATTTGAGTCTTCTAACCACCATCCTGACTTAAGAAAGCATTTGTATAAGCCTTAAATTTGGCTATGGAAAAATATTGTTTAGTATTTTACTTTGAAATAATTATGGATTCACAGGAAGTTCCAAAAATATTTTTTAGAAGGTCCCATGAAACAGTCACCCAATTTTCCCCAAAGATAACACCTTGAATAACTCCAGGACATTATCAAAACCAGGATATAACTGACTGAGATTCATACTTCACAAGCTTTACCCACACTTGTGTGATTCTATGTACTTTTATCCATGTGTAGATTGATATAACCATCACAGAAATCGAGACAGACCACCCCACCTTGGCCCCAATGATACAGACCTGTTCCATCACAAGGATCCCACTCATGCTACCCCTTTATATCCACATCCAGCCGTAGCTTCTGACAGTGACTAATCTGTTCCCTATCCCTATCCTTCTTGTTCTTTCAAGAATGTTCTAAAAGTAGGGGTGCCTGGGTGGCTCAGTTGGTTAAGCATCAGACAAGATCTTGATTTTGGCTCAGGTCATGATCTCACAGTTTGCAAGATTAAGCCCAATGTTGGACCCTGCACTGACAGTGCAGAGCCTGCCTGAATTTCTTTCTCCCCCTCCACATGCTTTCTCTCTCAAAATAAATAAGCTTAAAAAGAAAGAATGTTATAAAAGCAGAATTGTGTAGTATATAACCTTTTGAGATTGGATTTTTTTTTTTAGTCAGTATAATTCCCTTCAGAATGATCCACGTTGTTCCCTCTATCAATCATTTGTTCCAGACCATAACATTTATCACCCACTTATTGAAGAGCATTTGTATAAAGATTTTGGGCAAACGTAAGTTTTCACTTATTTAGGACAAATGTCCAAGAGTACAATTGCTGGATCATATGGTAGGTGTATATTTAATTTTTTGTTTTTTTTTTTTAAAGAAACTCCCAACTATTTTCCAGAGTGACTTTACCATTTTCGATTCCTAGCAGCAAAGTATCTGTTATTTTGTTTCTCTGGATCTTTCCCAGCATTTGATATTATCACTATTTAGTATTTTAGCCATTCTGATAGATGGTTAGTGGTATCTCATTGTGGTTTCATTTAATTAAATTAATTATTTTTATTTTATGTTAGAGAAAGAGTGTGAGTAGGGGAGAGGAGCAGAGGGAGAGAGAGAAAGAATCTTAAGCAGGTTCAACTCTGGGACTTGATCCCATGACTCTGGGATCATGACCTGAGCTGATATCAAGAGTTGGACACTCAACCAACTGAGCCACCCACACAGCCACCTCATTGTGGTTTTAAATTGCATTTCTGCAGTGGCTAATGATGTTGAATATCTTCTCATATACTTATTTGCTATCAATACATCTTTTTGTCTAAATTGTCTAAAAACTAAATTAATTTTTTACTGTTAATTTTTGAGAGTTCTTCACATATTTTAGACATTAGTCCTTTGGCAGATATGTAGTTTGCAAATATTTTCTTCCAGTCTGTATCATGATGTTTTGTCATATTAATAGAGTCTTTCAGAGTATAAGAGTTTTTAATTTTGAAGTGGTCCAATTTACAATTTTTCCTTTTATGGATCATGCTTTGGTTCTGTGTCAAAAAACTCTTTGCCTAGATCTAGATTCCAAAGACATTCCTCTGTGTAGTTTTCTAAAAGTCTTGTGTTTTACACTTAATGTCATGATCCATTTTCAGTGAATTTTTGTGCAGAGTGGAGGGTTTAGATTTTCTATTTGTTTTGCCCATGAAATTCAATTACTTCAGTGCTATTTGATGAAAAGGTTATCCTTCCATTAAATTGGTTTTCTACCTTTGTAAAAAATCAGTTGGGCAAGTAATAAAGAAATAGGAAATATCAACAGAGTATAACTAGTAAGGAGATCAGATCAGTAATCAAATACCTCCCTGGCAAATTATACCAATCGTTCAAAGAAGTAAAATCTACCTCAAACTCTTCCAAAAAATAATAGAGAAAGAAACACTTACAAACTCATTTTATGAGTCTGGCATTACTATAAAACCAAAGCTACATTACAAGACACTAGAAAACACTACAAGAAAGCTACTGACCTATATCCCTGATTAATACAGGTGCAAAAATCCTTGGCAAAATACTAGCAAACTTGAATTCAGCAGCATATTAAAAAAGGAATAGAAACCATATCCTGGAATGCAAAGATGGTTCAATATATGAAAATCAGTCAACAAAGGAAAAAAAAACACATCATCTCGATGCAGAAAATGCATTTGATGAAATTCAACACTCTTACATGATAAAAGCATTCAACAGGCTAGAAAGAAAAAAAAAATTCCTCAACATAATAAAGGCCATATATGAAAATCCCATAGCTGGTATCGTGCTCAGTGGCGAAAGACTAAAAGTCTTTCCTCTGAGATCAGGAAAAGGCAAGGATGCCTGCTCTCACCACTTCTATTCAACACAGTACTGGAAGTCCCAGTAAGAGCACTTGGGCAAAAGAGAAAAAAAAAAAGAAGAAGAAAGGAAGGAAGAAAGAAAAACATCCAAATCAGAAAGGAATAGGTATCTCTGTTTACAGAGGACAAGATCTTATATGTGGAAAATCCTAAAAATGTCAGAAAGTAATGATCAGTACTAATAAATTCAATAATGCAACAGGATACAAACCAACATACAAAACTGTTGTATTTATATACACTAATAACAAGCTATCAAAAAGGGAAATTAAGAAAACCAAGGCGGAAAAACACTTGTACACCAAAAACTACAAAATATTGCTGAAATAATTTGAAGATACAAATAAATGGAAAAGACATCCCATGGTTATGGATTGTAAAAGTTTATATTGTTAAGATGACAATATTACCCCAAATGATCTGCAGACTTGTATGCAATCCCTACAAAAATCCCATGTTTCGGAGAAATAGAAAAATGCATCCTAAAATTCATACAGAGTCTTAAAGCATCTTGAATAGCCAAAACAATCTTGAGAAATAACTGAGAAGTCTCATACTCCCTAATTTCAGAACATATACAAAGTTATAGTATTTAAAATGTGTTTTACTGGCATACAGGTATATAGACCAATGGAATAAAATAAAGAACCCAGAAATAAATCCTAGTGTATATGGTCAAATGATCTTTGAAAACACCAAGGTTACATAATGGAGAAAGGATAGTCCCCCTTTAGCAAATGCTAGTGGGAAAGCTGGATATCCATATGCAAATTAAATAAATAATCAAACACCTTAAACCATTTACAAAAGTTAACTGAAAATTGATTAAGGACCTAAAAATAATACCTAAAACTATAAAGCTCTTACAAGAAAATAAAATGGAAAATCTTCATACATTGTGTTTGACAATAATTTTCTTGAACATGACATGAAAGCACATGCAACAGAAGCAAATACAGACAAGTGGCTCTACATCAAATGTTAAAACCTCTGTGTTGATTGTGACAATCAACACAGTAAAAATACCTACAGGATATGAGAAAAATGCTTGCAAATTACATATCTCATAAGCTAATGTCTAGAATAGTGAGCTCCTACAACTCAACAACAAAAAATCAATCTGATATAAAGTTGGGTAAAGAACCTGAACAGACATTTCTACAGAGATAGAATATAAATGGCCAACAATATGTGAGAAAAATGTTCAACACCACTAATCATTGGAGAAATGTAAATCCAAACCATAATCACGTATTACATCAATTAGGATGGCTACTATTAAAAAATAAAACAAAACCCGTAGAGAATAACAAATGTCGGTGAGGATGTGGAGAAAGTGAACCCTTGTGAACTGCAGGTATGAATAAAAATTGGTGCAACCAGTATGGAAAATAGTATGGTGATTCCTCAAAACATTAAAAATAGAATTACATGATTCAGCCATTCCACTTCTGAGTATGTATCTAAAATACTGAAAGCAAGAATCTTTTTTTTTAAATTTTTTTAACATTTATTTATTATTGAGAGAGAGAGAAGAGAGCAGGGGAGGGGCAGAGAGAGGAGGAGGCACAGAATCCGAAGCAGGCTCCAGGCTCTGAGCCGTCAGCACAGAACCCGAAGCGGGGCTTGAACTCACAAACCACGAGATCATGACCTGAGTCGAAGTCGGACACTTAACCGACTGAGACACCCAGGTGCCCCTGAAAGCAAGAATCTTGGAAGAGATATTTACACACCATGTTTAATGCACCATTATTTACAATACCCAAGCAGAAGCAACCCAAACATCCAGTGACAGATGAAGAGATAACCAAAATGTGATATATAAATACGATGGAATATTATTCAGCCTTAAAAGGAAAGTAAATTCTGACACATACTATAATACGGATGAACCTTGAGGACATTGGCTAATTATGAGTCACACACAAAGAGCCAAACAATGTATGATTCCACTTACATGGGGTATCTAAAATAGTCAAATTCAGAGAGACAAAGGAGAGTGTTGGTGACCAGTGGCTGAGGGTTGAGGGATATGGGGAATTGTTCAGGGGTAGAGTTTCAGTTTTGCAAGATGAAAAAGTTCTGGAGATTGGTTGCACAACAATGTGAATATACTTAACGTTACTGCACTGTACACTTAAAATTGGTTATGGTTCTTACCACAATTAAAGTAAGTTGGACATACTCATGTAGATACATACTATGTGTTTCTGGGTTCTCTACTCTAACTCCTTGATTTCTGTGTCTGTTCCTCTGCCAACATCACACTGTCTCGAATTCTGTAGCAATACCATGAGCCTTAACATCAGGTAGAGTGAGTCTTTTCACTATATATTTTTTAAATTGTCTTAGTTATTCCCAGTCCTTTGCCTTAAATTTTTCTATTCGAGTATAAATACTATACATTGTTATATTAGTTTGAGATGTACAACATTGTGGCTCAACAATTCCGTCCGTTACTCAGTGCTCATCACGAGAAGTATAGTCTTAATCGCCTTCACCTATTTCACCCATCCTCTCATTCACCTTCCCTCTGGCAAGTCCCAGTCTGTTGTCTATATTTGAGGGTCTGGGTTTTTTTGTTGGTTGGTTGGTTGCTTTTGTTTCTTAAATTCCACACAGGGGTGAAATCATATAGTATTTGTCTTTCTCTGACTTATTTCACTTAGCATTATACAATCCAGGTCCATCCATGTTATTGCAAATGGTGGGATCTCACACTATTTCATGGTTGGGTGATATTCCATTGTATATATACCACCTCTCCTTTATCCATTCATCTACTGGCGAATAGTTGGGCTGCTTCCACATTTTTGCCATTGTAAATAATGCTGCAGTAAACACAGAGGGGCAGAGATCTTTTCACTGAAACAATGCATTATTGGACAATCAGATCTAAGCATTTCATTGAAATTGTTATTCTTTCTGTCAAAAAATAAAGAATGAAATAAAAATTCTAAAATAAATGAACTGCCTTTCTGTTAAGCTCAAACACTCAAGCTTGATTTTATTTACATTCTGGCAAAATTCCATTTGATGACATGGGAAAATAAGAATGATAAAGCATAGTATTTTAAGTACTTCAGTGAATGGAAACATTTAGGTCAGTATTGATACAAAACTTCATGAACTTTCTTCTCTTTCAGCTTTGGTTCGCCTTTGTTAATGGATTTTCTGGGCAGATTATATTTGAACGCTGGTGCATCGGCTTGTACAATGTGGTAAGCATTCCCTGTCTCTATCTGATAGCATGCGAAACTTCAGTGACATTCCTTTACTGTTTACGTCTGGGAAGTGTATCTAAGTCAATCATCTGTATACATAGCGGGCAGCACAAATACATCTTTAGAGCCTTTGTTGCTGCGACACATCCCGCAGAAGCCCAAGCTCTCCACACATGGTTTCAATCATAGCAGATCATTCTATAGCAACTGCATTAAATTTGTACCAATGTATTTTGATAATACATCCAAAATCTCCTTACTGAATGCTTGCACAATGTTTTCAGGCTTTTAAGGCAAGTAATTATTATTGAACTCTACCTCAACCAATTCCATTTAATACATATAATTAATATTTATCTATCTTTGTATATGTGGGTGTGTGTTCATAGTGTAACTCCATGGCCTTTTAAACCTGGAAGAAAATTTGTCCTTTTGTAAATATATCATCCTGTGTTTGTATGAAATGATGAATTTGATATCGAGTCCTACGTTAAGAATAAATGTAATAAATAAATGGAATTTTCTACAACTAAACAATCCCATACCATTACTTAACTCATTTTAAATTCAAACACTGGGAATAAACAATATGGTTAAGTTCATCTTAAAATTTTTGGTTTATTTTTCTTGTATTATTAATTCCACTTTAAGGATTAGCAGTTAGGGAAACCTAGCGTAAAAAATACGCTCCCGGTGAGCGTATCATGACATTTCTTTTGTACTGCACTGTCATAGTCATGTTACCATCTGGATGCTGTGTGCCTTAATCCCTAAAATTCTGTCTTCTAGGAGCTTAAACTCTGAAACAGCACAGACACAAGTCCCGGGCCAGAAGTCATTAAGTATCCAATAATACTAAGATGTCTAGTGCTAGGAACAGTTACAAGTCAACTCCAGGCGCTTCTGGCTAGTGCACTACACCGATGAACCTGAGGTCATACACATAGTCGCTCTACCAGGCTGTTGGTCACAGACGACAACACTCGATGTGTTTCTTTATTGTTTTTGAAGTGTTGTTACATACTGCGGTAGGGAGTGGCACAGTCTCTCCTCTCTGTCAGAAAATTCACTATGGGGGTGTCTGGTGGGCTCAGTTGGTCAAGTGTCTGACTCCTGATTTTGTCTCAGGTCATAATCTCACAGTCATGAGATCAAGCCCCACATTGGGCTCTGTGCGGACAGCAAGGAGCTTGCTTGGGATTCTCGCTCTCCTTCTCTCAAAACAAACATTCAAACAAAAAAACCAAACATTTTTTAAAATTATTAAAAAAAAAGAAGAACATTCATATGAATGCATGGCCACAGATATTAGTCAATAGAGTCTTATTTTTTTCTTTAATGAACAAAAGCACAGAACCTTTTTTTTTTATAAACACTAAAATGAGGGCTACGGTGGGAAACTTAAAATTATAGACATTTTAGGACAATATATGATGACTTATTAATAGCCATTGACTTACTAAATCTTATCATGAATATATTTTGCAGATGGGAAAAAAGAGGAGGCCTAGACATTTTACATAGTTACTGGCAATAAGAGAGAGCTAAATTTAAATCGGTTGTCATACTATTTCTGGAGGTCATATGTTATTTCTGCTTCTTCCGCGCATGACTAACTGCTATAGGAAACCTCCTGCCAGAAATAACCTATCAGACAAAATATATAAAATAATGATTTCAAACATTAAACAACAGGCTGCTCATGACTGTGATGCTTGAGAGAAGGCCTCTTCCAGGCCACAATGCAGGAAGATGGACCCAAAAGAAAGCCCAGGTGTCTACGCGAGTTGAAGACACAGAGGTTGGAGTTGCAGGACCAAGGCAGCTAGAATGTCAGAGGGAACTATACTGAGAGAGAGAGACAGCGTGACTCCGGAGATCCGTAGCTGGCCCCTGTGAACTATTGCTTCTGCTCTGTGTCTGCATGAGAAAAGTCTACCCGCAGCTAGGGAAAGAACCACTATAAAGTGGGAGGCTGTCACCAAAAAAGAAAGCAATATTTGAAGTAACAATGATCGAAAATGTCAAATCTGATGAAAGCTCACAAATCTAAGAACCTCAACAAATTCCAAGAAGAAGAAACCTAAAGAAAAACACACAAATGTTCTTTATAACCAAATTGCTGAAAATCAGTGGCCAAGACAATAATCTTTAAATCAACCACATAAACCAATACTGTGTACAGAACACAAACGTGCGAATAAAAGCAGATTTCTCGTTGAAAACCATGCAGGGCAGAAGACAATGGAATACCTTTAAAGATCTGAAAGAAAGAAAACAAATCCATTAACCCCAAATTCTATATGCGGTAAAAATGTCTTTTGAAAATGAACCAAGAAAATAGAAAACTCATCACCAGAAGACCTGTAATACCTGAAATGTGAAAGAAAGCTCTTCAAACAAAAGGAACAGTACATCAGGATGAAGTCTGGATCTGTCCAAAGAGGAACAGAAATGTTAATTATGTGGGAATTTATAAGACACTTTCCCTCTTCCCCTCATTTTCAATCATGATGCCAGATAACTGTTTAAAACAAAATTAATAATGTATTCTGGGAACTGTCATTAATTTAGAATTAAAACATATGATAAAGATAGCACAAAGAATGTGAGGAGGGATTTGGGAGTGTATTATTTGAATTTTGTGATACACTGCATATGCATACTGTAAATTTTAAAGAACTAAAACCCCCAAAAGTTATGGCTAATGAACCAATAATGGAGATATAATAAAATCTTAATATTCAGTTACTTCAAAAGAAGTCAGGATATAAGGTAAAAAACGGAAGACTGCACCAAACAGAAGGAAACAGGACCATGGTAGATTTCAACTGAACCACATTTATAATTACACTGTAATTATCCCAATAATTAGAAATCCTAAGAATCCGAACTATGTAACAATCTAATAACACAGCTTATTAGAAACTAAGGAGAAATGAAGCAGATCTTGATAGAATTAAATGGCAAGTTAAGTAAATGGACTCTTGCCTTCAGTGGCTTAACCTCTCCTGAATGAGCAGGGTCTGGTGCCCAAGCCAGCCGACCGCCTCCATGAGCCCTGGGACATCAGTCTACACTGGCACCAGTCACCCCACCAAGGTGACAGAGGCACCAAGCACCATGAGACACACGAGGCCCACAGGACTTCGCGGGCACCCCCTGCGCAGTGTCCGTAGGCCCCTCTGGCCTGCATCGTGCCTCAGCTCCAGCGGCCCTGCCACGGTGTCCACTCTGCAGAGAGCCCTGGGATCCTCTTGCCCACGCCCACCTCAGCGCCAGCCACCCTACGGGGCACCCCTTCCAGTGAGCGCTTTGAGACACCCAGATTGCACTCACCTCACCTGCAGCTGTCCCGCCAGGGTTCCTTCTGTGTGGAGAGCCCTGGGCCCCAGGCCTGCACACACTACAGCCTCAGTCATCCTGCCAGGGGCCCCTCCGTCCGCGTGAAGAGTCCTGGGACTGCCCCAGCCCAAGCCCACGTCAGCTTTCGCTGTCTTGCCATGGTACCCTCAGTGCAGAAAGCCTCAGGTCCTGCCTTGCACTCACCTCAGCTTCAGCCGTCCTGCCAGGACACCCTCTGTGCCAAGAGCCCAGGATCACTCCAGCCCGATCCCATTTCAGCTTCATCTATTTGATCAGGGCAGCCCCAGTGTGGAGTCATGCGGGACTCCATCCCGCGCCAGCCACGGCTCCTGCCAGCCAAAGTCACCAGGCACACACAATCTACACGGGGGACAGCCAGACACAAGACCATCCCTTCAGGTTTAGGAGAAATAGCTATTCTACCTAATTGACAAAGACACACACAGAAAGTCAAGTAAAATACAGAAGCAGAGGAATACGCTCCAAATGAAATAACAAGACAAAAACCTCAGAGAAAGAACTAAACGAAAGGGAGATAACCAATAAAGGATTCAAAGTAGAGGCACCTGGGTGGCTCAGTTAAGCATCTGACTCTTGATTTCAGCTCAGGTCATGATCTCATGGTTTGGGAGTTCAAGCCCCACAATGAGCTCTGTGCTGACAGCGCAGAGTCTGCTTGGAACTCTCTCTCTCTCCCTGCTCCTCCCCACTCACAGTCCGTCTCTCTCTCTCAGAATTTAAAAAAAAAGGTTCAAAGTTATGCTCAAATACATGCCCACCAGATTGGAGAGAAGAGCGGTTGAACTCCGTGAGAACATCAAGAGATAGAAAACATAAAAAAGAACCAATCAGGTTCTTCATAATACAGTAACTGAAAGAATACAATAACTGAAAAATACACCAGAGGGAATCAACAACAGATTGGAGGGACAGAATAACAGACCAGTGACCTGGAAGGCAGGGTAATGGAAAGCACCCCGAACAGCAAAAAGACAAAAGAGTTTCTAAAAATGAGGATAGGTTCAGGGATCTCTTGGACAATATCAAGTGAAAAAGCATTCACATTATAGGGGTCCCAGAAGGAGAAGAGAGAAAAGGGCAGAAAACTTATGGGAAGAAATAAGAGGCAAAAAATCCCCTGACTTGGGAAAGGAACTAGACATCTAGGTTCAGGAAGCAGACAGAGTTCCAGTGAAACCAGGGAGGTCTACGACATGACACTAATAATTAAAATGTCGAAGATTAAAGACATAGAGCTTTTTTTTAATTTTTTAATGTGTGTTTATTTTTGAGAAAGAGAGACAGAGTGCAAGCAGGGGAGAGGCGGAGAGGGAGACACAGAATCTGAGGCAGAATCTAGGCTCTGAGCTGTCAGCACACAGCCGGACGTGGGGCTCAAACTCACAAACCGTGAGATCATGACCTGAGCCAAAGTCAGATACTTAACCGTCTGAACCACCCATGTGCCCGAAGACACAGAGTTTTAAAAGCAGTAAGAGGAGAGCAACTAGTTTGTACAAGGGAAATTCCATAAGTCTAACAGCTGATTTTTCAGGAGAAATTGCATGTAACACAAAGTGACATGAGAAACTCAAAGCGCTGAAAGGAAAAAACCTACAATCGAGTGGAAAAGAAAACGCCATAATTAGAAGAAGATTATAAAAGAAAATATTTCACAGGTAAAAGCAAACACTCAGTAAAGGTAGTAGAACAATCGCTTGTAAATCTTGTATTGAGGTTAAAGACCAAAGAAATAAAACTAATTATATCTAAAAAGAGGACTCACAAAAAGATGCAAAATATAACATACACATCAAATGTGGAGGGGGAAGAAAAAACGAAATTCCTTTACAATGTGTTCAAGTGTAAGTAACCATCATTTAATACAGATTCCTATATACTTAGGGAAGTTATATACAAACCTCATGGTAACCACAAACCAAAAACCTATAATACATACACACAAAATAAAGAGAAAAAAAAATCAAATATAATGCTAAACAAAGTCATCAATCACAAGAAAACAGAACAAGGGAAGTAGAAAGGAACAGAGAACTACAAAAAAAAAAATCAGAAAACAGTGAGCAAAATGGCAATATGTACATACCTATCAATAATTACTTTAAATGTAAATGGTCTAAGTGCCCCATAAGAAAAGATAAATACCACATGATTTCACTCCTATGTGGAATTTAAGGAACAAAACAGACGAACATAGGGAAACGGAAGGAAAAATAAGATTAAAAACAGAGAGGGAGACAAACCATGAGACTCTTAAATACAGAGAACAACCTGAGGGCCGCTGGAGTGCTGTTGGGTGAGGAGATGGGCTAAATGAGTGAGGGGCATTAAGGAGGGCACTTGTTGGGATGAGCACTGGGTGTTAGATGTAAGTGATGAATCACTAAATTCTACCCTGAAACCATTATAATAATGTTCACTAACTTGGACTTAAACAAAATTTAATTTTTTTTAACTTTTATTTATTTTTGAGAGAGAGAGACAGAGCATGAATAAGGGAGGAGCAAAAAGAGAGGGAGACACAGAATCCAAAGCAGGCTCCAGGCTCTGTGCTGTCAGCACAGAACCCAGTGTGGGGCTTGAACCCACGAACGTGAGATCATGACCTGAGCCAAAGTTGAACACTTAACCGACTGAGCCACCAGGGCACCCCTGGATTTAAGTAAAATCTAAAAACAGACACGGGGAGATTCAAGGGAAGTTGGCGGCATAGGAGGCCACTGGGCTCACCTCGTCCTGATTGCTTAGATTCCACCCACATCTGCCTGGATAACCCAGAAAACCGCCGGAAGACTAGCAGAACGGACTCTCCGGAGCCAAGCGTAGACCAGAGGCCCACGGAAGAGGGTAGGAAAGGTGGAGAGGCGGTGTGCGCTCCACGGACTGGCGGGAGGGAGCCGGGGTGGGGGAGGGGCGGCCAGACCACCCGGCAAGGCAGAGCCCCCGAGTCTGGCTGGCAAAAGCGGAGGGGCCGGACGGAGCGTGTTCTGACAGCCAGCGGGACTTAACATCCAGAATGGTCAAAGTGAACAGCTCTGCTCTGGGAGAGTGGGGAGGGTGAGAGGACACCGGGAGGGAGAGTTGTTGAGCCCCGGATGACAGAGCTCAGCTCGGTGGGGAACAAAGGCGCTGGGAAGCGCCATCTCCCTCGACCATCCCCCAGCCGGAATCCCAAAGGGAATCAGTTCCCGACACCGAACTTGCTTGCGCTGAGCGAACTCCCAATGCTGTGCTTCTGTGGATCCATCCCTCCCACGGGCCTGCCTCCCTCCCTCCCGGTGCTGCAGGGCCCCTCCCACAGGGGACCACCCACGGCAAAGCGAGCTGAGCCTGCCCCTCCCGCCCCTGTGCACCTTGAGGATCCACCCTGGCTAATATGCCCTTGGCCAGATCCCATCGAAGCGGCACCACAAGCCTGGCAGCGTGCAAGCAGCCCAGGCAGGGGCCACACCACTCCACAGTGAGTCCTGCCCCTGGGTGAGGGGAAGAGAAGGCACACACCAGTCTGACTGTGGCCCCAGTGGTGGGCTGGGGGCAGACATCAGGTGTGACTGTGGCCCCGCCCACCAACGCAAGTTACTCCAAACAGTACAGGGGAAGAGCCCTGCACTTCCACGCCACCCCAGGGACCATCCAAAATGACGAAAGGGAAGAATTCTCCTCAAAAGAAACTCCAGGAAGTAGCGACAGCTAACAAATTGATCAAAAACTATTTAAGCAATATAACATAACAGGAATTTAGAATAATAGTTGTAAAATTAATTGCTGGACTTGAAAAAAGCATAGAGGACACCAGAGAGTCTATTGCTACAGAGATCAAGGGACTAAGAAATAGTCATGAGGAGCTAAAACATGCTATAAATGAGGTGCAAAATAAAATGGAGGCGGGCAGAGGAGAGAATAGGTGAATTAGAAGATAAAATTATGCAAAAAGAGGAAGCTGAGAAAAAGAGAGATAAAAAAAATCCATGAGTATGAGGGGAGGATTAGAGACCTAAATGATGCAATCAAATGGAATAATATCTGTATAATAGGAATTCCAGAAGAGTAAGAGAGAGAGAAAGGGGCTGAAAGTGTACTTGAACAAACCATAGCTGAGAATTTCCCTGATCTGGGGAAGGAAAAAGGCATTGAAATCCAAGAGGCACAGAGAACTCCCTTCAGACGTAACTTGAATCGATCTTCTGCATGACATAGCGAAACTGGAAAAATACAAGGAAAAGGAGAAAATTCTGAAAGCAGCTAGGGATAAACATGCTCTAACATACAAAGAGAGACTGATAAGACTAGTGACAGACCTATCTACTGAAACTTGGCAGGCCAGAAAAGAATGGCAGGAAATCTTCAATGGCAGGAAATCAACAGAAAAAATATGCAGCTGAGAATCCTTTATCCAGCAAGTCTGTCATTCAGAATAGAAGGAGAGATAAAGGTCTTCCCAAACAAAAACTGAAGGAATTCATCACCACTAAACAGCCCTACAAGAGATCCTAAGGGGATTCTGTGAGTAAATGTTGCAAGGACCACAAAGTACCAGAGACATCACTACAAGCATGAAACCTATAGACATCACAATGACTCTAAACCCATATCTTTCAATAACAACACCGAATGTAAACAGACTAAATGCTCCAACCAAAAGACATAGGATATCAGAATGGATAAAAAAAATAAGACCCATCTATCTGCTGTCCACAAGGGACTCATTTTAGAACTGAGGACACCTTCAGATTGAAAGTGAGGGGATGGAGAACTATCTATCATGCTATTGGAAGTCAAAAGAAAGCTGGAGTAGCCATACTTGTATCAGACAAACTAGACTTTAAATTAAAGGCTGTAACAAGAGATGAAGAAGGGCATTATATAATAATTACAGGGTCTATCCATCAGGAAGAGCTAACAATTATAAATATCTATGCGCCGAATACGGGAGCCCCCAAATATATAAAACAATTAATCACAAACATAAGCAACCTTGTTGATAAGAATATGGTAACTGCAGGGGATTTTAATACTCCACTTACAACAATGGATAGATCATCTAGACACAGGACCAATAAAGAAACAAGGGCCCTAAATGATACACTGGATCAGATGGACTTGACAGATATATTTAGAACTCTGCATCCCAAAGCAACAGAATACACTTTCTTCGAGTACACACAGAACATTCTCCAAGATAGATCACATACTGGGTCACAAAACAGCCCTTCATAAGTATACAAGAATTGAGATCATACCATGCATACTTTCAGACCACAATGCTATGAAACTTGAAATCAACCACAGGAAAAAGTCTTGGAAAACCTTCAAAAGCATGGAGGTTAAAGAATACCCTACTAAAGTATGAATGGGTCAACCACGCAATTAGAGAAGAAATTAAAAAATATATGGAAACAAATGAAAATGAAAATACAACAATCCAAATGCTTTGGGATGCAGTGAAAGCAGTCCAGAGAGGAAAATACATTGCAATCCAGGCCTATCTCAAGAAACAAGAGAAATCCCAAATACAAAATCTAACAGCACATCTAAAGGAAATAGAAGCAGAACAGCAAAGACACCCCAAACCCAGCAGAAGAAGAGAAATAATAAAGATCAGAGCAGAAATAAACAATATAGAATCTAAAAAAACTGTAGAGAAGATCAATGAAACCAAGAGTTGGTTTTTTGAAAAAATAAACAAAATTGATAAACCTCTAGCCAGGCTTCTCAAAAAGAAAAGGGAGATGACCCAAATAGATAAAATCATGAATGAAAATGGAATTATTACAACCAATCCCTCCGAAATACAAGCAATTATCAGGGAATACTATGAAAAATTATATGCCAACAAATTGGACAACCTGGAAGAAATGGACAAATTCCTAAACACCCACACACTTCCAAAACTCAAACAGGAGGAAATAGAAAACTTGAACA